>NW_006783115.1:931166-950886 GCF_000442215.2 Lipotes vexillifer | reverse complement strand
AGAGCTCTTTCCCTCTACCAAACTGCCACCATCACATGCAAGCTGCCTTAAAGCCAGAGCTAGTCCTAACGGCCCCTAGATCCTGAGTGACGACCAGAGTGTCTGGCCCATCATGAGTGCTCAGTCATTATTTGTTGAACTGAAGTTAACTGATCCTTTTTAGTTCCTGCCCCTGTTCTTATTCACTATCCCCAGGTACCATTCTGAGTGACCTCATATTGACTGTCATTAGTTGATATTTACCCAGAGATCACACATTTGTGTCATGGTTGACCAAAGGCAAACAAAGGGAAGAAAAATGGAGAAATTAAGGAAGTACACCCAGCACAACAGTTTTTGGATTCATGATTATTGAAGCTCATGCACTCCAGAGGCTCCCAGTGAACAGATATCTGTGCCCTGATAGAAATAAGTTAGGTTTGCCCCTAGCTCCATGATGGGATAGACAGAAAGCTGGGCCCATTCTCTGGCTACATGGCTTAGGATGCTGGTGTCAGGTCAAGGAACCTCTCTGTGGTCCATCACCGATAACCAATGTGCGGGTATTTCCCATTCTTCTTTTTTTTCCAGGCTGTTTCATTCCTAGTTCTCATAACTTAGACTTAGCAAGTTCTGGGAAAGTAGGGGGAGAACAAGATGCAGTCAGGTCATACCTCACAGTCCCTATCCATGTATTCAAAGCAAAACCTAAATATGTAGTGAGCCCGTACCAGCTGTAAATCTCTGCAGTAAGATTAGGAGGATATATAATCCAAGTCCCTACTTCCAAAGAATTTTATTACTGTGTTGGAAGGCAGTAGAGAAAAGAGGTTAAGAGCACAGGGTCTGGAATCAGATTCCAGGCTTGCGTCACAACTGCACGCTTAACTAGCTGCACACACTTAGGCAGGTTTTTCCTCTGTGTCTCACTGTCCTCGTCTGTGAAATGGGGATAATGATAGTATCTACCTCAAAAAGTTCTTAACAAGAATTTAAATTACATCAGCATGCAAAGGGGTTGGTACAGAGCAAAAATTCAGTTATTGCATCCACATATACTTGTATGTAAATAACACAGACATTCTCTTGTTAATAGTATCAAACCAATGTCATTTTCCTGGTTTTGGTAATATAGTATAGCTATGCAAGGTAATGTCACTGGGAGAAGCTGAGTGAAGGGTACACGGGAACTCTATACTATTTTTGCATCTTCTCATGAGTCCAATGTTATTTCAAAGTTAAAAAAAAAACTTTAAAAAATTCCAAAGCCAAATATAAAAACGATAATCATAACACAGACCTGCCCAACAACCATCCTCTACCACCAGCCACACCTCCACGCTTTAGACTCCACAATACTAATTTGCAAAGGGAGACAGATGAAGGGGCCAGAGACATTCCACGGATATCCTGGGGATGCATCTGCACACTCTATTCTATCAATTTAGGGAGCTAGGGGATAATCTCATTCAGCACTTGAAAATTACATAACTGTGTTGGCCTCACAAGCAAGATGGTACCCGTTGCAAAACTCAAGCCCACCTTGATGGAAGAGTCTCAGACCATTTCCACCAATGACTCCCAATGCAACCACAGGCATGTCACCGTAACTCTCAGCACTTCTGATTTTGAAAACAGAGGAGAGGATGGAAAAAGCACCCGATCCTCTAAGAATCCAGGATTTGAGATATGAGTCGCTCAGGATTGAGTCATCGTTTCCTGCATCTTATTTTACATGAGTAATTCAAGAGCTCAGAGAGTCAACACTATCGAGATTCACAATTAGCCTTCACAGACTGCACCCAAAACAGCTGCAAAGCAAAAGAAAGATTCTCTGGCAGAGAGCCTCTTTGATAAGACCACGAAAATTATTTTACTCAACTGGCATCTCCTTCTCAATGAGCCTATTTGTGCAATTTGAGTGTTGTGCAATTTAGTTATCAAGACTTCTTTTTTCCCTGTCCCCAAAAGACAAGGTCAAACAGGATTATACACATGTTCATACCTTCCACTGCCTTGAAGAAAGGCAGCACCGTGACTAACTCACACTGGTTGAAAAACATTCTCTTACATCTGCAGAAAACGCCCAGGTCCACTATACACTAAAAAACTTTAATTAAGTAGAATTTTCAGAATCATGAATTATTTATAAATGTTCTTTACTCCCCTTTTAGGAATAAGAGGAAATTGTTCCCCAAACCCAGTTTAAGTTGATATCCACTCAACAAATATTTACTGACCTTCTTGTATACTCTAAACATGGTGTTAAATGCCAGGACGACGACACAAGCTTTGAACATTGTCCTCCTGGAATACACAGTCAGGTCTGGGAGAAAGACAAGCAGTCAAACAATTACAAAGCACTGAGGTAGGCAAGTGCTCCAGTGGAGGGAGTGTAAGCTAGTGGGTCAAAGAACAGTTTTTAAGAAAAAGAGCTGACCTTAAAACCGGACTCGGCCAAGTGCTGGTCTGCGACTCTGGGCAGGCTACCCAACCTCTTTGAGCCTCATTTTCCTTTTCTTTAAACTTCATAATGCAAATCTGATAATGTGACCCGGTGTCTGGCATATGACAGACTCCCCACGGGCCCTCGGAGGTGAGTAAGCATGTATATAATGATACCTAACATTTGCACATTTTTAAAATGCCTTTCTTTATTCCAGAAGGGATCTAATCATACATTATAGAAGGAAAAAAAGTATGTTGGATGAGCTAATGAAAAAAGCTCAGCAAGGGCTTCCCTGGTGGCGCAGTGGTTGAGAATCCGCCTGCCAATGCAGGGGACGCGGGTTCGTGCCCCGGTCCGGGAGGATCCCACGTGCCGCGGAGCGGCTGGGCCCGTGAGCCATGTCCGCTGAGGCTGCGCGTCCGGAGCCTGTGCTCCACAACGGGAGAGGCCACAACAGTGAGAGGCCCGCATACCGCAAAAAAAAGATTAAAAAGCTCAGCAAGGAGAAAATGAGAGTAGGAAACAAATGTAAAGCCTAGAAGGAGAATAGACATAACACTTAAGGTGACAATTGTGGGCAGCTGGCCAAAGATTTGATTTTAAGCTTCCTGGTAGCCAGCACAAAGAGGAAAACACAATCAGTCACCTGACCATGTCACTGGTTCCAGAATATAAAAGACGAAACAAGAGAGCATGAGAATCACAACTCTTCCTGTTCCTGACTGCAGAAATAGGTCCTCCACAGGATACTGGTTACCATAGCAACCAACATCCTCAACAAACCCCTCTTGGGACTATCCTAAAATGTTTCAATTAATGATGAGGAAATGTAAGAACCAAAATGTAGGTCAGTGAAAGGAAACCTGTGGGAAGTCAAAATGATGCAGTCCTGGTACCATCTCAGAGACTAACTTGGTGTATCAAGAACTGCACATACTCTCCATAAGCTCTGCTTTTTGCAAAATAAGAAATATCAGCTAGTCCCCTACGAGGGGGACTGTCTTCAGCTTCACTGAGTGTGCTGCCATCTGCTTAATTGTTCAGCCCACTGGGATCACACAGAAGTGGGTCACAGGAGTGCTCATGGACAGGCCAGGGAGATCCCTCTCAAGTAGTTTTGGGTTCCTCCCAGCACACCGAGGAAAAGCAAGGAAAACCCTTAAGTTCTAAGGAAGTGGTGCTACACATGCCTAATGTACTCCCATGAGTAATGCCTTTCAGTATCTCCTTATGGAAATGCGAGTCTACTGCAGAGTGAGGGTTGACGCATATTCTGGGTGCTCGGTTGTGTTCCAGGCTGGGAGAACAGCATGTGCAAAAGTCCTGGGGTTGGAGAGAATAGGGTGGTATGAGGGGCTGAAAGAAACCAGTATATCTTGAAGAGGGAGAGTGGAGAGATGAGGCAAAGAGAAAAAGAGAGGGCAGGAGAGGAGGGGTGAAGGAGGAAAGAGAGGGAGAGAATGTGTGTGTGTGTGTGTGAATGGTGCAAAATGAAGCCAGAGAGGAAGGGGCCAGAGCACACAGCCTGGTGGCCACATTGAGGAGTTCTGCCTCTGACCTAAGAGCAATGGGGGTCGTGGAAGAATGGGGAGGAACTGACCAGGCTTTCCTTCTGCACAGATCTCATGGGCTACAGCAGGGTCATGGGTTGGAAGAAGGGGAAGGGAGAGGAGTAGTTAGGAGGCTGTGGCTGTGGTAGCGATGGCTTCGACCCAGCAGGGAAACATGAATGGAAAGATGCAATTTGAGAACTAACTAGGAAGTGACAATAGGGAGGGACTGGGGACACAGATTTTGTGGGAGTTGTGGTCGTTAAATGGGTGAGGGAGAGAGGCCCTGATGGGCGTAACGGAGGGGTGGTAATGACCCAGCTGGACAAACCAGAGGTCAGGACTGGGCCTTCTGCAAAAAGCAGGGACCCTGGGCTTCCCTGGTGGCTCAGTGGTTGAGAGTCCGCCTGCCGATGCAGGGGACGCGGCTTCGTGCCCCGGTCCGGGAAGATCCCACATGCTGCAGAGCGGCTGGGCCCATGAGCCATGTCCGCTGAGGCTGAGCGTCCGGAGCCTGTGCTCCACAACGGGAGAGGCCACAACAGCGAGAGGTCTGCGTACCGAAAAAAAAAAAAAAAAAGCAGGGACCCTGCAGATAAAGGACAACAGTACTTTTTCCTGTTGGTATTGATTCACCCAAGACCTGAGAATTTGCAACCCAGGCCAATGGGCTCCAAGAAAATTAAAAATGCTCCCCAGGCTGACAAGAGACAGACGGTAGAACAAGGCTCTGAATAGTTTATTGAAAGAATGAATGAACGGCTGAATCTGGAGCTGCCATTTTAAAACTACAAGCCTGGATGATGGCCTGACCTATAACTATTTCTGTGTTTAAAAAACATTTAGACTCTTTTGGTCAAAAGCAACTTCATGATTCTTCTTTGTGATTATTATTAATCTAGGTTTTTTCTTCTCCATCAGAAAAAAAAAATCTTGACTTTTATCTATATTTGTCATGCCCTAATTATTTTTCTTCATCTATATTCCAATATGCTAAATAATATGATAATAAATCTAGATAATCTTTTGTCGGTTCCTTTTCTAAGTGTTAATTAACACCTGGAATCCAAATGAAACCTCAGTGTTCTCTACATACTCACAAATAAGATGAATCAAGTTCCTTGCGGGTAGAATGGTGGTAATTATCATTATTTATCAAATGAGATAATACACGAAAAAGCACTTTTAAGCCAAAAAGCATTATACAGAATGTGAGCTGTTACCATGCGTTAAACAAGAGTCCAAAGTTAAAAAAAAAATCATAAAAGCCCTCATAAAAAATTTATTTATTCTGATGGAAGGAGAAAGTTAGGTGTATAAGATGGAGCTTTAAAAGGCCCTCACAAAGCTCAGATTGCCTGTAGAGTTTGAAAGCCCCTGAGTCTGCCAGGCGTTCATCAGCCACCAAACTTCCACAGGCCAACCATGAAGGCAGACAGTTGCCAGGCCAAGGTTAAAAGGAGGAGATATTTCACTCCAAGCAGGAAGGGGCTAGAGGGAGATGCCCCCGGGATGGGATAAGGTCCTACAGGGATTATCTCTCCCCGAGGCTGCTACTGAAATACACCAACTGAGAACTTTCCATTTCAAGTCATACTTCCATTGTCACGTGAACTGGCCACAAGGAAGGTAGGACTTCGGGGCTGGCTCCCCTTAGATGAGCCACACCCAGCACTCAGAGCCCCAGAAATGATCTGCCTGCCCTGAGAACTCTGGAATCAACTAGGGTTACCTCCAAGTTGATGGCATTTTTCTTGGCAAGGGGAACGTCAGTATTGAGGTAAATCATATCCATCTTGCTGGAGAACTTGAGTCAGGCCCAGAAGCAGACCCTCTCTCTGGCCATCCTGAAGTTGGGGATGTGAGAGCAGTGAGATCAAGTTCATTCGACAGAGGTGAGGGAGGCCCAGATGCAATGACACTGGGCCATGGATTTTCAAGGAGGCGATGCCACATAGATGCGATGGATGCTGCCCAAAGTGTTATGGAAGCTGCTGTCCCAGCAAATGAAACACGCCATCTGCACTCAGAGAACAGCTGCCTGTAGAGGGTTAACCCATGGCCAGTCTCCCAGTGGGGTGGCCCTCTGGAAAAGCTAGAATCTGCTGCTCAAACTCTGGGGAGGAAGGAAGCAGGTCTCCTGTTGCCCCCGTTCATGATGAGGGCTTTCTCCTTACTGTCTCCCCATGGCCAGGGTTTTCTGCTGTTACAAACACGACCAAAAATAAGAGAATGTATTCAGAAAGAAGAAGAGGAGAGAAATGTTATATATTTCAAGTATAATGTATATTTATATAATATACATTATATATAAATATTTAATAATACAATATATATTTAAAATATATAATATTTTTAAGGGAGGATAGGGACTTCCCTGGTGGTCCAGTGGTAAAGAATCTGCCTTCCAATTCAGGGGATGCGGGTTTGATCCCTGGTAGGGAACTAAGATCCCACATGCCTCGGGGCAACTAAGCCCCCACGCCATAACTACTGAGCTCGCGTGCCTCTACTAGAGAGCACAAGTGCCACAAACTACAGAGCCCACGCGCCCTGGAGCCTGTGCGCCACAACCAGAGAGAGAAAACCTGCACGCCACAACTAAAGAGAAGCCCGTGCGCCTCAACAAAGACCCTGCATGCCACAACTAAGACTTGACGCAGCCAAGGCGGGGAAAAAAGGGGAGGACAGGTGGTTATGAAGAGATTAAAGGGGAGGGCAAACTAAACGAGATGCATAACCTGCGAGTTCAAAATGAGTCAGGACACCAATAAGCAGAAGACAGTGAACGTTTCTGCCTTACGCAGTGAGAGAAAAGGAAGAAGACTGAAAGTAAAAAGTGACTGTCAGTGAAGGAAGCCGAAGTGTAAAAGATGGAGGGCAAGAGAGGTCAAAGGTTAAATAAAGGGTTTAAACCCAAGAGATGATAAATTAAAAAATGTAAAAGTAAGTGATGGGTTTAAGGATTAGAGAAGGCGTTGGTCACAGAAAAGGCCAAAAAACTATTAAGAGATCTCGTTTAATCGGCTTATTACTTTGGAATACTTTTTGATTTACAGAAGAGCTGCAAAGAAGTACGGAGAATATTCCCATATACCTTTCATGCAGCTTCTTCCACACACACGGCACATCTGTCAAAACTAAGAAACTGATGTTGGTACGTTGCTCTTCAGTAAACACCAGGCTTTATTTGGATTTCACTATGTTTCCCCCCAATGTCCTTTGTCTACTCTGGGATACCACAGCGCATTTAAGAGAGACTGTTTTTAAAAAGAAAATTAAAGCAAATTAAAAAAAAATTATCCAGATGTGCATGAAAAAGGAAAAAGGAGGGATAGGAAGAAGTGAGAACCAGCGGAACAGAATGAACGGTACCGGATGGCGCTGAGCAAATTTAGACACCTGACCAATGACAAGGTGGCGTGGCAGATCAGTGGGGCAAAAGAAAGCCTATTTGACGAATGGTGCTGGGAAACTGGCTATCTATTTGGGGGGAAAAAAAAGAAATAGAAAAAGAAAGAAAGCTGCCCTTATACATCAAAATCAATCCCAGGTGGGTAGGACAATGTGTTTATGACCTCAGGGCAGAAAGAATTTATTAAATAAGATTTTTTAAAAGCAAAAGCCATAAAGGAAAGAAATGATACATTTGACTACATTAATGTTAAAGACTTCTATTCATCAAAAGAGAAAATAAAGAAAGTGAGAAGGCACACCACAAATCAGAAGATATTTGCCACACATATAACAAAGAATTAGAACCCAGAATATTTTTAGTCCCTAAAAATCAATAAGGAATAAAAAAGAAACAGCTCAACAGAAAAAAATGGGCGAAAGACATAGACATTTCACAGAGGAGGAAACATGAGAGGCCAAAACACCTTTGAAAAGATCCTCAGCCACACCAGCAATTGGGGAAATATGAACGGAAATGAAGCTGAGACACCATTTTATTCTCACCAGATGGGCAAAGCAGTTCAACAGTCTGGCCAAATGAAAGCTGGCAAAAATAGGGAGAACCAGGAACCCCATGCGTTGCTGGTGAACATATAAATTGATGCAACCATTTTGGCCACCAATCATACATCTTCCAGTCCTGTGGTTCTCTCTCAGCCATGGGGTGGCTTTGGCTCCCAGAGGATGTTCGGCAATGTCTGGAACGCTTTTGGTTTCTTAAATGTGTTTTTTGGGGGAAGGGTACTATTGGCATCTCGGAGGGGGAGAGGCCAGGGATGCCGCTAAACATCCCACAATGCACAAGACAGTCCCCACCATGAAGAATAACTCATCCCCAAGTGTCAACAGTGCTGAAGTTGAGAAACTCTGATCTCATCAAGTTGAATGCTTCAAAGTACAAAAGAGGGGGAAAAAATCCCAGTGTCCATCAACAGAGGAATGCATGCATTCATTGTGGTCTAGTCATACAATGGAATATTACCATATTTCACTGACCTTTAAGATGCCATTGAGTGTTAAGGTCATTAATTTATGAACCACTAAGATAGAAAGAGGCTGCCAATTATCTAGGACACAGTGCTTTCTTACACTTAAAATTCTTAAATTTAGTGTTATTTCAAAATCTCTTTTAGATTTATTTAGACATATTTTATCATATATCATGCTGCCCTGTCCTTAAGCCTTTCTGCATAGACAACATGTATAGACAATTTTTTGTTTCAAAGCCAAGTCATGGTGTGATATTTTTGAAGACTCTTTCAACTCCAATGAAACTCAACTCACGTTAAGATCAACAAAGCAGAGGACCTCAGAAGTGACGACATTATGAAGAGCCACGTCTGTGTGCACTGGATGGGTGACGAATGACAACGACAGCCTGACCCTGCCAGGAGGACAGAGACCATGAGGTGCCATAGATTGCAAATTACAGTCCACCTTCAGAGGTGCTGAACTGCGGAGAGACACATGCACCTTAGAGTTGGTGAAACACAGGATGTGACAGCATGAAAATGAATGCAATTATTCACATAGATCTGAATGAATCTCAAAACCAGAATATTCAAGAAAAAAAAGCTGCAGACTATGTGAAGTTCAAAAACATGCAAAACTAGACTACGTATTGTTTGGGAACACGTACATGTGAGGTGTCCCACAAAGAAAAGCAAGACGTGGTAAAACAAATCCAGGATGGCGTCATCCCTCGGGGGAACAAAAGGGGAATGCACATAAAGGGCTTCCAGAAGCTTGAGATGCTCTATTTCTTAAGTTCAAGTTCGGTTTCCTGAGTAATTTTATCAGGGCTGGGACTTGGGCGAAGCAAGTAAGGCACTAGCCTGCAGGAAAAAATTTAAGGGTGTGGCCAAAACACTCAGGTATCAAGATAAATATATTTTGATGCAACATTTTTAAATGAGTTCAAAAAATCCATGAGAAACAAAATATCAAACTTTTATATAAGCACTTACATGACCTTGCCTCACTTGCCACTCACTAATCCCAGCTCTGGTTTGAATAAAACTTTATTAACAAAAACAGGCAGCCAGCCCACAGGTCATAGTTTGCCCACCTGTTATTTTAAAATATTGCATTAACATTTTATGATTATTCTTTAGAGTGTATATAGATTATAAACATACACATATCAGCACATACACATACGTATTATGTATAAATGCAAATACACCATTTTTCATTTGGGATATATATTTTTAAAATATTTCAGAGAAAGGAAAAAACAGTGAGAAGAACACCCAGAACATCATTGGGCTGGGAGATCTCCCTGCAGCCACCATTTATCAGTCATTTTCAGTAAGATCAAGGGATGTTTCCTACCACAAACCCCAAACAGAGGGGTGGGGGGGCTTCACTCCAGCCTCTGTCAGGATGAGTGAATAAAGAAGATGTGATATATATATATTATACACACACACACACACACACACACACACACACACTGGAGTATTACTCAGCTGCAAAAAAGAATGAAATAATGCCGTTTGCAGCAACATGGATGGACCTACAGGTTGCCATACTAAGTGAAGTGAGTCAGAAAGAGAAAGACAAATATCATATGATATCACTTATATGTGAAATCTAAAAAAAAAATGATACAAATGAACTTATTTACAAAACAGAAATAGACTCACAGACATAGAAAACAAACTTATGGTTACCAAAGGGGAAAGGGGGGGGAGATAAATTAGGAATTTGGGATTAACTGATACTACTGTATATAAAATAGATAACCAACAAGGTCTTACTGTATAGCGCAGAGAACTATACTCAATATCTTTTAATAACATATAACGGAAAAGAATCTGAAAAAGAACAGATATGTAATATGCATAAATGAATCACTTTGCTGTACACCTGAAACTAACACAACATTGTAAATCACCTAGACTTCAATAAAAATTCAAAAAAAAACGCCTCTGTCAGCCTGCCTGGCAGTCCCCTCGATCAGCCTTCCCCAACGGAGCAGAAGTCTTCAGTACAGGAGGCACTTTGCCGCCCATTCCTGAATTTAATCCTTATCATGCTGCTGTGGGGGAAACAGCAGAATCTTCACTTTCCAATGGGGAAACTGAGTCTCAGAGAGGCTGACTAACCCAGCCAACACTGCACAGTGAGGAATGGCAGACCCCGACTCACACTGTGGCTTTCTAATCCATTCAACACCCATTCCATAGGCGCCAGCATCCGACTGGCAGGTGTCCTTTGTGAGTTAAGAAGTGCCTTACCCAGTTTACCATTAAATCAGAAAGTGGGGTGACAACAGGATGCAAATGGGCTTCCCCTGAAGCTTTTTTGGCTGGGAAAACAGCTTAATCCAAAGAGCTTATTCCCATAGTGTTGCAGGCAGTATAGACCCTCGTGCCTGAGGTGGGCGGCAACAGCTGTGTCTAATTGGTTTCCACCCCCTCCTCCGCCAGGAGTCCCTGAGGGATGCATGTCCAGATTCTCTTGCGTGGCAAAGAGCCGTCCAGGGAGCCAGCGGGGCATCTTGCGAAGCTGCACTAACTCTTTATGGTCACTAGGAGGCCATCTGCAAGGTGATCATTCGAACGCACTGACTGATGAGCAATTTCACAGCTGAGAAGAGCTCATGTCATTTTCCCAAAAAGCACCCAGTTTACTCCCAGACTGATTATACAGTCACCGGGAGACTGACTCATGAGCATGGCGCTCGCAAACGTCAGGGCTGAAGATGTACCCCTTACGGACACATGTTAGTGTCCCGGGGCTGCCGTAACAAAGTACCCCAAATTGGGTGGCTTAAAACAGCAGAGATATATTCTCTCACAGTTTTAAAGGCCAGAAACCTGAAATCAAGGTGTCGGCAGGGTCATGTTCCCTCTGTGGCTAAATGCAACCCTTCCTTACCTCCTCCAGCTTCTGGTGGTGGTGGCCATTGATCTTGGGAGCTCCTTGGTTTGCAGCTGCATCCCTCCAATCTCTGCCTCCATGGTCACATGGCATTCCCCTTGTATGTTTCTGCCTTGGTGTCCAAACTTCCCTATTCTTAGAAGGACACCGGTCATATTGGATGAAGGGCCCATCCTGCTCCAGTATGACCTCATCTTAACTGATTATGTCTGCAATGACCCCCTTTCCAAATAAGAGCATATTCTGTACTGGGGGCTAGGACTGCAACATACCTTTGGGGGGATCTCAGTTCAACCCATAACAGATCCACCTGTCAGAGAGCGGAAGATGCCACTGAAGGGAAGGGTAGAAACTGCACAGGCGAGTCAGTGCCTGAGCCTGAGGCTTAGAAGCTTCCCTCAGCACTGAAATTAAACCCCAGATACTAAACTAAAATCCCGGATCTGGCTCCAGCTCGGCTTGCCAGTCTCACCTCTTTTTCTCTGCCCTGCCTCATCCACAAGCTCCTGGGTTCCTGAAACCTGTCCAACGCTTTCAGCCTGAGTTGTCCCTTCTGCCTTAAATGCATGTCCATCCCATTCGTCATCTGGCTAACCCCACTTAGCCTTCAAGTCTCAGCATAAACAGCCCTTGCTCATGAAAGTCTTCCTTGGTTCCCTGGCTTGACTAGGCATCCCTGCTCTGCCCCACCCCCATCATCGCGCCCCTGGTTTAATTTGCAAAAAGCATCCTGGACATTCACTCTATAGCTCTCATCACCACCGAAACTGGCTCATCTCTGTCTCCCCCCGGCAGTATGGATGTTCCGTGAAGATGGAGATCTTGAATGTCTATACATCTCCGTATCTCTGGTACCCACACAGAGAGGAGGCACTCTGAAATATTTTTGGTTGGGTGGACAGATGGAGGAATGACTCTTGAAGAGATCAACTCGGAAGTTATACTGTTGGAAAAGCCATAGTTCCTGAATATTTTCAAAGTTCCTTCCGACATGCCAGAGCTGGCTTTGTAACATAAGGGAAAGCAGAAAAGCGCTCTGGACCTCAAGATAAACCAAGTCCTGACCCCAAGTCCTTCCTCCCTCTTGGTAACCCTGAGAAAGTGCGTCACTTCCCTAGACCATGCTCTTCTTGCTTTTCAAAGTGAGAACATCAGGGTTGTTACAATGAATACCACACCCCCTGACACCTTAGTGCTAAGTGCATTCTGGGGTTGGTGGGGGATGGGAGGGTCTTTTTAATTCATCAGTGACATGTTGGCCTTGGGATGAGTGGACCCAATTAGGAATCAGGAGTTTGGGAAAACAGTCTGTCCTAGAGCCTTGGGTTTCCCACTCAAATCATCATTTAAAGAAATTTCCAGGATAGCAGCTCCAAACTGAGTTTCAAAGACGTGTCTCAGAGGCCACCACTGAGGGGACTCAGGGATGGTACACAAAGCCCCCTGATGGACATAACCCAGAACAACTGCCCTTTCAACCTGCTGATTCATATACTGGGGGTTTATATAAGCTTCTTTTTGAAGAAGGGGTTTTATTGTTCAATAATATTAATAATCAATCTTTAAAACTCCAGTCTAGAGAAAGGATTCCTGACTTGAATTTTATAGACCTGAAAATTTAATAAATGGGAGACTGCTTAGAGTTAGCCATGTCTGTTTCAAGTAAGGACACTACTATAAAAAACAATCACCATCGATAATTACCCATCATTTCACTTTCAAAAGGACCTTTAACACCAAAAAGTTTTGATGGATGTTATCTCAAACTAAAGGGCTGTTTATTAAGTTCATTAACATACTTCATGGAGACACAGTTTGTTTCTTGTCCTTTTTTTAAAATCTGGCTGGAAGCCAGTTGAAAACAGCCCCGGGCCCTAACCCTCCTCTGGGGACTGGTCTCTGTGACATAATTCCAAGGGAGCTTGTTCAATACCCAGGCTCTGGGCCCAGCCTCAGAGAATGGGATGGGAAAGAGGTTCAGAGGCAGCTACCCATTAGCGCCCGCATTTAGGAACTGCAGGGTTTCCTCCTGCTTAAACCTTAGGTATGGGGTCAACAATTTGATTCTGAGACTTCTGTACAGCTCCTGACTTTGTAAGCCCTTCACAAGCACTGAATGAATGAATGACCCAGGAGGGGAAAAGCAGATATTTGAGGCCCTCTGGACAGCTGTCCAAGTCTCCTCATTGGCGCTGTCCCCATAGCCTGATCTGCCTGTCATCCGCCCCAGGAACCACAGTCCTGTCTGTATTTCACACCTGTCTGCCCACCCACTTCCTTCACCCCTGCAAATGTGCATTCAGAGGCCTGCCTGTGCTGACGCCTCGGTGCCCGCCTGGCTGAAGATGCAGCAAGGGGACCAGATAATCTGGCAGTAATCAGTGAGTTAGCAAGCAGTAATGGCAGCGGTGAATCACGGCCCTGGCAGGACCCCAACACCTGTAAATCACATGGGATGACACTGCAAACCAAAACTTGTCTTCTATTTATATCCAGAGCTTGAGATGAGAAGAGAAAGTTTGCAGCACCTACACTGATGACATAGGTGTTCAGAAAATCCTACAAGAACTTACCTCCACCTGTCTAGGATAGCTTCTGAATACGCTGGCCACTCCAGCTGGATCGGTGATTCTCGGCCTTGGTTGTACACTGCAATCACCCGGGGAGCATTAAAAAGTACTGATGCCTGGGCCTCACCCTCCAGCGGCTCTGATGTCACTGGACAGGGTTGCAGCCTGGGAATCAGAATTTTGAAAAGCCCCCCTCACCCAGGTGATTGGGATATACAGCCAAGGTTGGAACCACCAGGCTAAAAGTAGTTCCTTCTTAATTCACAGCCAGCTGGAAGTCGACGGTGAAGGGGAAAAGAAAGATTTCTGACACCCTCTGAAAGCAGGAATCTCAAGTAGACAGAAAAGGAAATAATACTCATCAAATAGGTTCATTCTCTTTTTCTGAATTAGTCATTGTTCATCCCCCTGGCTACTCAATGAGGAGAGAAACAAGTGAGAGCATGAATCACAGGTACCCAACCCACAGATCAGTGGCTCTTTACAGGGGCAGTTGTTGCTCTTGCCTGCTTGGCATCCCTGTTCTGGGAGTTACATCATCCAGGTGTTCCTTGGAGATCTATTCCCCTTCATCGCAATCCAGTTGGTTCAGTGGGGTCGATGCACTTAGATCTATAAAGATGGAAGCCCGAAGCAGCCAAGGGTCACCATGAAGGGAGAGCCTAACTGAGAATGACACCCATAAGGAGGAAAGCAGGACTGTGAGATGGGAGAGAAAAAGAACATGGCTTGATGACACTGAGTTCCTGGATCCAGCCATTCCTAAGCCCTTGTTTATGTCTAGATTTTTTTTCAGTACCTAAACCAGAAAGTCCCCTTTTATTTGCTGAAGCTGGTATGTGGTGGGTCTCCGCACCAGAAAAAGCCCTGACAAATGCAGTCTTGGAGGTCTCTAAGCCAGGTACCCCTCTTTCGCCAATAACCCCCACTCCTTTGTCCAGGTTCTGTGGGATTTCCAAAAGGATGAGAAACTGGGTACCAAAGGGCTGCTGCCTCTGTCCAGACGCCTGGATCCCCCACACCATACATCTGAATTAAGTTTACACGTGAGCAGAGGCTGTGTTGTCCTTGGTGCAAACCTCAATTTCATAGTCTGCCTCCCCATCCAATGCCCATGGAAACAGAATCCCAGACTGCTCAGAAAGGGTTGTGAAGGGGCAGTCACCTCAGTGTGGATGAGCTGGGCTGTGGGCGTGGCAGCCCCTGACAGAGGAAATGGGGCCTTGGAGAAAAACCTTGGTTTCTCATGGGCACCAAGTGGCCTCACTAAATAAGGTGAGGGGAGAAGCCTCACCAAAAACCACACCGCTTCAGTTCTGTGTGTGTGTGAGTGTGTGTGTGTGTGTGTGTGTGTTTGTGTGCATGTAACATATATAACGTATATGTGTACCGATACACACATAAGTAACATTGTATAAACAGTAATTGCTGACATTTATTGCCTGCTCACCATGTGCCTGGCCCTGTGCTAGCAGTTTACAGGCGTTCTCTCATTTAATCTTACAACTGCCCTATGAGGGAGACCCGACCGTTCTCCTAACTTTGCAGATGAGAAACTGCAGCTCAGAGACCTCACTCACCCGAGGCCTCCCAGCCAGTAGGGGGCAAAGCTGGGCTCTGAAACCCGGTCTTGTTTAGCTCTGAAGTCTGATCCCAAGTCAGCCCACTGCCTGTTTTGTAAATAAAGCTTTATTGGGACACAGCCCTGCCCCTTCGGTTACCTAAGGCTGCGTTCATGACACTATTGAAGAGTTAGTCGTTGAGACTGTTGACTTGCAAAGCTGGAAGGAAATATTTGCTCTCTGGACCTTTACAGAAAAAGTAGCTGAGCCCTGGCCGAAATATTCACAGCGGCTGCTGTGGTTTCCAGAAAGTGCTGAGGCTAAAGGCGGCACGGAGATGCCGGGATCTCCCCAGGCCAGCAGGGATGGGGGGCTGTGACAGGTCCCCCTGAGGCCTAGGAAGCATCCTGTTCTTTGGAGAAGGAGGACGCTTCCCACTCAAAAGGAGTAACAGATATAGGTAAAATGCCTGGGATGAAAATTAGAGTTATCAGAGCTACACCCTAGAGCAGGACAGCCTGTGTGGCACTTGAGTGACAGGAAAGGTCAGGAGGGGAGCCCAGGAGCACAGTTCTGGGGATGAGGAGAACAGCAGACCCTACGTCTGTGAAAAGAAAAGCTTCTGTTATCAGAAGAAGCAAAGGACATGTCGTTTATGGCAGGTATGGGCACAAGGACCCTAACAGCCCACAAGGACTAATACACTCAGTATCACACTTTACACGTCAGGAATCCAATCAGTAGTGATGGTTCCATTTAGGTATGGTGGGGGGTGGACTGATGTCCAGCAGAAACCAGGGAGGACCAAAGTTGACCGAAACCCCAACACTGTATAATAGTATCGATGACCACAGCAACACAGGTAATGCTTCCTAGGCACCAGGCACGGTGCTCAGCATCCTTTTATTTCATCCCGATAACCACTCCACAAGAAAGGCCTATTAGGCCCATTTTGAAGATGGGGAAACTGAGGCTCAGACATGTTATCTAATAAATGGCAGAAATGAGATTCAAACCCCGGTTTGCGAAACTCTCAATTCCGTGCCTGGCTAATGCCAGGATGCTACAGCTTCACCTTGAGAGTGGAGCTGAGTCTCCACCTGGAACCGGGGGTTAACCTTCCCTTGCAGGTTGTGTGCTTCCTGGAGACCCCCCCAGGAGTGTCAGAGGGATAGAAGAAATTCCTTGCCAGGGATCACTGAGAAACACAGCCCAAGGGAGACGCAGAAAAAGGACAGGGTTGTCTGTACAATAGTGGAGACATGGCCCCACTATCTTGGATCATGAACTAATCTGGCCAGGAAGATGCTCCTCAAAGCCCCTGAGGACAGGGACCCTCGTTAATCATTTTTACTCTAATGGACACTGATTGTCAGCTTCCCCAGCATTCATGTTCCATTTTTAGGCAAAATCCTCCATTTCGAAGCCCAAAAGTAAAGATCACAGCCCAGGATTAAGCCAGTAAATTTCCATCCCATTTCCCTGACCCTACCAGTTGGTTCAGAGGTGGCATGTGGTCACGCTGGTTGACTCAGTGAATCTCAGACTTAAACAATCTCATTCCTTTACCGTGGACCAGAAGAGGGAAGGGGCTGAGACTCCTAAGGCCATATCGCCACCACACGGAAAGCCTAAGAGTGAAGCCATCCTGGAGAACAGCAGAGCTGAGAGATATGGAGTCCTGACATGAACTGAGCCCCTAGATCCAGCCAAGCCTCAAGCTCATGCAACCCCTGGACTTTTCAGCTACATGTGCCAATAAATGACCTTGACACTAAAAAAAGAGCTCAAGTCTGTTTACTGTCACTTGAAACCAAGGTATATGTCCATACTACCACCATCGTACAGCGATAAAGACCTGCTTATTCTCTGATTAACAAAATAGTTTTTGGCAGTTTTGCTTGGGAGCCTGCTTCTCTGGTCAGTTAAAGCAGGAGAGCCATCCATAAAATCCCAAAGACTACATCTAAGTTTAGCAGCTTCAGCTCCTGCCTCAGTGATGCCCAAACCAGCCAGCTCCACAGCTCTGGAGGGCAACAAGCAGAATCCTTTCTCCTTTGCTCTCTAGATCCTGAGTAGCTGAAGGCCCACAATGCTGGCCACAAAGTGAATGCTCAGAAATGGTACTGTCCGTTCAAAAACATTTATTTGTGTAGGAGGGGTTGAAAAACATTTATTTGTGCAGGAGGGGTTGTTACTAGGACAAAGGCACAATCAGACACAGGTCCTGATGACAGGGAACGGGATGCCCGTGCCGCCAGTGTGTACCTGACTGTGAATCAGGGCTCACTCCAAGAAGCACAAATGCCCCCCCTGGCTCCTAGCACCAACCACTTGCCAACCGACTTTTGCTGCCACAATTCCCGGTGGGAGCAATCATAACAAAAGATCTAAGGTTGCCCATTGCATGCTGAGCCCAAACTCTTTGTGCTAAGGCAGGAATTCCAAAATATACGGGCAGATCAGAGAAGAGGGAGTTGATAAAAATCCAGCAGTAAGGGCTTCCCTGGTGGCGCAGTGCTTGAGAGTCTGCCTGCCAATGCAGGGGACACGGGTTCGAGCCCTGGTCTGGGAGGATCCCACATGCCACGGAGCAACTAGGCCCGTGAGCCACAATTACTGAGCCTGCACGTCTGGAGCCTGTGCTCCGCAACAAGAGAGGCCGCGACAGTGAGAAGCCCACGCACTGCGATGAAAAGTGGCCCCCGCTTGCCACAACTAGAGAAAGCCCTCGCACAGAAACGAAGACCCAACACAGCCATAAATAAATTAATTAATTAATTAATCCAGCAGTAGCATCACATAAAATATACATACCTACCTGCATGCACTCCCCCGACACACACACACACACAGCACCAGCGCCCCTGTACACACAAAACATGCCATCTTTTAAATGAAGGCACTGTTTCCCTCCTCTCGGGCACTTTCAGTAGCACTTTCAGAAGCTTCAGTTTTGCAACCACCTTGGTGTAACGGAGAGAACCATTAGTTAGACCCCAGGAGACCTAGGTTCAAACCCCAGCTCTGTAATCCTGGGCAAGTCCCTTCCACTCTCTGGCCTCAGTTTCTCCATCTGTAAAATGAGAGCTTGCACTCAGTGATTTTTGAGGCACCTACCAGTTCCGATCTCCATGATTCTAGAACAGAGGTTAAAAACTGGGAACCCCAAGACCAAATAGGACCCACAAGCCCATGGGGTTATTTACACTGGTTCACGTATTGTTGAAAGATTTTTCACTGGGTGCTTACATTTTAAAACTGGGAGCCTTCTCATAAATGTCACAGTCTCTGACTTCTTTTGAAAAAGCCAAAGATCTGGCAGCCCTGGGCCCACAAAAAGGGTCTGCACAAGGTAAAACACAACACCACTTACATAGAAGTCCCGCCAAGACTGCACGGCCTGAGTCTAACCATGAGAAAAGATCAGACAAACCCAAACTGAGGGACATTCTGTAAAGTAGCTGGTCCCTACCCTTCGAAAATATCAAAGTCACAAATGACAAGGGCTAAGGAACTGTTCCTTGACACAAGCCCTTGACACAACCGCTAAATGCAGTAGGTGACCCCATACTGAATCCTGCGCCAGAAAAAAAAAAAAATGCTCTAAAGGATGCTATTGAGACAAATTGCTGAAATTGGAAGATGGTTAGATGAAAGTCTTGATCAGATAAGTTTACTAAATCTGGTAACTCTCTGTGGTTACATAAGAGAGCATACAACCTAGCCTCAAATGGTCCGCCAAAAGGAGGCGGGGGGTGGGGAGAGAGAAATCAGGGTTGGGGGCGGCAGAACTGGAGAGAGGAAGCAAATGTAAACAAATGTTAAAAACTAGTGATTCTGAGTTGAAGGGGTACAGGAATCCTCTGTATTGTTTTTGCAACTTTTCTGTAAGTTTGAAACTATTTCCAAAAGAAGCTTTAAAAAAAATGACATATAACCGAGTGATGCTCAAATGTTCACAGGCAAGATCCCCCGGAGGGCTAGTGAAAATAGAGAATCCTAGACACTCCCCAGAGCTTCTGATGCAGTGGGTCTGGAAGGAGGAAAGTAAGAATCTGCATTTCTCACAAGCTTTCAGGTGGTGCTGTTCTGGGACACGCTTTGAGCACAACAAACCGGTACAACCTAGTTTAAATTGTGGAAGTGTCCGCCAGAAGAAGCAGACACTGAAAGGGTTTTTAAAAAGCAGGACTGGGGGCTTCCCTGGTGGCGCAGTGGTTGAGAGTCCGCCTGCCGATGCAGGGGACACGGGTTCGTGCCCCG
>NW_006783115.1:925747-931094 GCF_000442215.2 Lipotes vexillifer | reverse complement strand
AAAAAAAAAAAAAAAAAAAGCAGGATTGGGAGAGGGATGGTGCAAGGAACGAATGTTTCATTATGAAACTTTCTGTATCATTTCACTTGTTCCCAGGTGTATATATCTGAATGCCTATAAAGCACCTACACCAGCACCTGCCTGGCAAGGGCAGATGGTCAGTACGTGTTAGCGACCTGCTAGTTTCTAAATATAGCAAAGATACCAGGTGACATGGGACATGGGTGCTTCTTGTGTTTCCTGGGTGAGGGCAGTGGGAACAGGCCTTCCGCTGGCTCATTCTTGGGGAGAAAAGTCCTTCAGGTCACTCCAACAGGATATATGTTTTCCCCTTGGAATTGCCACCACTGAATCAGGTCAGACACAAATTTCTCAAAATCTCTCCTGATTCGGAGATGAGAATATGGTTCAGGCAGCCAATATTTGTCAAGACACACACTCCTCCTACCCCTCTTCCGGGCGGAGGGAGGGTAATGAACCTTGGTCTCAAGGATCATTAAACCGCAATATATAATCACCCCCATCCTGAGTCTCTGTACAACCCTCCCAGTGCCTGGTTTCTTGGGAGGCCACAGCTGGCTTCATCAGTCTTTATTGCTACCTGCTGCTGCCACCCTAACAAATCAGGCTTCTGACTCAGCCTCAGGGCACAGGAGGCCGGGCCCTCAACTGAGGGTCAGCTACCTGTCGCTATGTCTCCAGGACAAAGAACAGGAGTTGCTTGGAGAAGAGATGAGAAGAGGGCATGGTGAGCTGGGACAAGGTGAGGGCATGCTGTCTTTCAAACACCTGGTGAAGGACAGTATTTCATAAGATCGGGGCCTCGTATCAAACTCCAGCTGGTGCCACTGGGGCCAAGGTGGGGATGTCTGGGTGTCATCAGTCACTTGTTGGCTTTTGTAGCTGCTGCCCTGAAGTGCTCAACCTCCCACCCCCAGGCAGCTGATAAACTCCCAGAAAACTGCAGGTGGCAAAAGTCCCCCATCATTCCTCACCTTCTACCAAAGATGTTCGGGATGACATCTTTTGGCCACGTTCTGCAGCTGCCTGGCCCCCACAGGAATGGCTACCGCCTGGCACAGTGGGTCCCCTAAATATCAGCACCAGAGTCCGGCGGGGTCACAGTTTGCTAGCCAGCATGGGTGCTGATCGCTAAGCAAGCACAACACTCTGGTGAACAAGAGGCATCCTTGGAGCAAGGTTGGCCCCCACCATACAATCCCCCAACTAAGCAAGGGTGCCAGAGAGAAACCTTGAACAAGTGAAGCTCCCTACTTGTTGCGCAAGCAAGTTCCAGTGGAGACAGCGTTGCCATTTCACACCCCAGCACTGCAGACGGGCGGATTCAGAATGACTGCAAACTCCACCTCCTTCCTGGCCTGTGACCTCGGGCCAGTTACTTAAATCTCTCAGCCCCAGTTTCTTCATCTGTAAAATGGGGATCATAATAGTACCTACCTGATGGATGACTGTGAAGCTTAAACAAAATAATAGAAGTAAATTGCCTCTCCTGAACTGATGATGCTTGGGGCATTGGCAACACACAATAAATGCCAATTGCTATTATTACCATCATTTTCATCATTGTTACAAGCTATCCCATCACATAATGTACAGCAATAGCTCCCTGAGCTACGCTTTATTGAGATTCAGTGCTCTAAGCTCTGGCCCCTGTGCTAGGAAATTTACATGATTTCCTCGTTTTGTCCTCACTACATCCTTGCCGGGTAGAAACAGGCCCACAGGGTTCAGTGATGTGCCCAAAGATATGTCAGCCACCACTTAGCCGCTATAAACCCCCAAATCACTTCTGCCAGCCAGTAATGAATGATGCTGTAGGTGGCATTTTTTTCATTCTGAGGAAGCTTCTTTATAGGGATCATAGAGGTTACCTGAGTCAGCTGGGATCAGAGATGCCCTCCAAGGAGCCAAAGACACACAGCTTATTGGACCAAAAATGGTCCATGGGTGGAGGGCATCCAATCAGATACCACAGGGGTCACGTGGCATGCATGAAGGCAGCATGCAATAAATAAATACAGCGAGGATGGAGAGGTAAGTCCGTGGTTCTCTACTTCTCTGGGAAACAGGTTCACTCCTGAGTCAGCATCTTCCACACTGAGCAGCAGAGTCTAATCCCTTATGTTTCGTCCATAGCTAACCTTAGAGACAGATTCCTCAGAAGCCAGGGCTCCTTCTACCTCCCTCCCTCCCCCTGTTTGTCACCCCCAGACCAAGGAAGGAGGGTGAGCCCCAAGGAGGTAAGTGCTTCTCGCAGCCCATCCGAGGTGGCTAGGCACCCCAAGGGTCCAAGACTCGGCCACTCTGCAGCTGGAATCTTCCTAATGCTGACTCCGGGCATTACCATCAGGGGTAACAAGATGCAGGATCACCACCCTTCACAGCATAGCCAGAGCCAGAGCTAACTGTGACAAACGGGCGGACAGACTCAGACTGGCAGGGACACAGCCTCAGAGGCTCCCTCGGCTGGGTCATGGGAGGAAGGCTGGCACTGGGGCCCAGAGGCAGGAAGTTCTCCTCTGCACCTCAGAGTGACATGAGATCGGGACTGTTGGAAGCATGGGGGAGCCGGTGCCAGCAGCTGTGTTCTCCCAACAGCCCTGGCCTGGAGACTCCAAAATCAGCATTCTAAGTGAGTCAAAAGATCTGCCTAGGAAAAGCCACTTTGCATACTCACTGGGTAAGCCTTAGGGTTTTTCAGCTCTGGAATGGACCTGCGTGGAGTCTCTTATTGTACAGTTGGGGAAACTGAAACCCAGATAGAGACAGGAAGACAGGATGCAGGTTAGATTTGCAGTCTACAACATGGGCAAGATCACTGACCTTTTGGAGCCTCAGTTTCCTGATCTGTAACATGGGAATGATGATGTCTGCCTCAAAGAGTGCAGTGAACCTTAACTGTGACAATGCAGCTGATGTGCTCAGCAGGGACAAAGGTCATACAGACAATTGGTGACAACACTGAGACTTCAGCAGAGAGAGTCTCATTTCCTGATCTGGAGCCTATTCCAACAGGCTGCCTCTGTTTCTATCATTTGTTAGGATCAAAGAAAATGGGACTGGTCCATAGGGGTCCAGCTAATATTTGGGTTACACACTTGTTCCCCCACTGAGACTAAAATGCTATCTTTCTCCTTCCTGGGAGATCAGAGAGCAACCTCTCTGCATACAAGTACCAGGACTGTCCAAAGAGACAATAGTGCTTCTAGGGCATCTTAGTATCAGGAGCTGATTTTAATTCAGAACTTTGCCCCTGCCCACAGGCAAGCAGAGAAGCCTCTCCTCTCAGATGCAGATGGGGCAGGCATGAAAAGTGGGGAGCTATGGTGAATCCTTGCCAAACTCTGGCAGAAGCAGAGATCTGAAAGTGCAAGTCTGTGGGTTGTGTTTTTGTTTTTTTTTTTTCTTTTTTTCAGCAAGCTGGAAATGTTTCTACTCTGGCCAGAATTAAAGTGCAGGGCTATGGTCAAGCCCTCTGAGGTGACCATGCTGACATTCACTCACGGGATGGCTATGCTCGAAGACAGATGGCTGCTGGAAGCAGCCACCCAGCATCACGCCAAGGTAAATTCCAAGCACTCTTAGGGCCGTAAGGAAGTGGGGAGTGTGAACTGAAAGGCATTTAGCCACAGCCTCAAAATTAACCATAGAGCCAGAGGATGGAAATGCTACTAGGCTAAGGAGCCAATAAACATCAGAACAACAGCTATCACTTATCAGGCACTTACTCTGTGCCAACCACTGTGCAGACAACTTGACAAATATGAGCTGATCTAATCTTCACAACCATCTATGACGTGAAGCTATTGTTATCCCCACTTTACAGATTAAGGAAACTGAGGCTCAGAGAGGTTCTTGACTTGCTCGAGGTCTGCACACTGCTCAAAAGTAACAGAGCTGAGACTGGAACCCAGGCAGCTCCCTCCAGGGCCATGACACCCTGCCCCACCCTGCTGTCGTTACACATCGGATATGTCATCACCTTTTTTCTTGTCTAGGCTCACCACGCAGCCCTCTGACTGCCACGCAGGCCCACCCACCGTCACGGAGTGTTTCTAGTCTCTCTGACAGTGATTTCTCTTGACAAATTGAAAAATTGGCCTTCTGGCGTTGACGTGTGTCATGAGTGCTATTTTAGTTTGCTTGATTCAGGGCCTCTACCCTCTGGGCACTGAGATAAGCCAGGCTCTGGAACTTATCCTAACTGATGTCCACACAAGTCTCTTCTGGTACCAGACCCTCCACTGATTCCTGCAGTGGACTCATGAGACACATCTGTGGCTTGTAAACTGAGTTCACTGTTCTGCCCCGGGCCAACCATCCAGCTGGGCTAAGGCAGTGGTTCTGAACCGAACAGTCTTGACACTGGACATTTGTGTTGGATGTTACATGTGCAGTTTTCCAGGGAGAAAATTAATAGATTGCATCCAATTCTTAAAGGGCCCATGGCCTCCCTATAAAAAGTTTTAAAACCCTTATGTAAAGGTAAAGAATAGAACCCGACATTTAGAGAAAGGTAACCCACTGGATATTTGAGGAACTTTGTTATCAAATCAGGCATGATAGATAAGCTTGTATACTCTGGAGTGAGACAGAATCAGATTCAAATCCTGACTCAACTACTCCATAGCTGTGTGACTTTAGGCAATTCTTTGATGTCCCTGGGCCTCAGCTTCCTCATCTATGCAATGGGAATAATCCATCTGTACCACTGATTATTGCAAGAACTAAATGATATCGCACATGTGGGTGAGTAGCACATACTGGTGCTCAGTAAACAACACTTATCATTTATCAGAGCATCAACATGTGGACACAGTCTGGCTGTATTAAGGGCAAGGGGTTATTTCCTACAAAAACTAGCACCCCCTCCTCTTCCTGAGTTCCCAGGCAATAAAGTTTTTGTCTTGGCTGGTGGACTGGTTGGGCTTTTTTCAGGGGCTCCCCTCTGACCACATCTGTGCCTGTTCAGCAAAAGGGGCCCCTAGGCAGAGAAGATTAAACACCTTCTGAGACATCAGCTCTTGATCACCAGAAAGTTCCATTTCCTCTCCAAGGAATAACCACTTTGCTGCAAGATTCATGGGAGCAGAATGTAAGCCACTCCAGGCCACGCTCAGCCCAGTTTGAACCCCAATCCATCTTTGAGATGTAAAGGTTACGCGCATTGACCCGCGATGGGGGAGAAAATTACAAAATTGAATCAGAGATGCCTTATCCACAGTGGCCAGGAAAAAATCCCGTGACCGGACTGCTGAGAAGCAGAGGAGAGAAAAGGCTGATGTTTCCTTTAATGCCCTGCAGGCTTGCTTCCCGCTGTCATCCC
>NW_006783115.1:893884-925737 GCF_000442215.2 Lipotes vexillifer | reverse complement strand
CACGCCTGCAGGTCTCAAAAGAGGAGGCACATGGGACCAATGACAACAGCCTCCCAATTATGCCCCCTTCTCTCCGAAACCATCCCCAGGGGCATGAGTGGCGCGGGCGGAGGCGGCAGGCGGACCGTGGATGAGGCGTGTTCCGTGCGCCTTTCCCGAGTTTTTTCGCGGAAGAAAAAGAAGAGGGCGCGCCCCGGACGCGGAGGGCAGCAGGTGCAGCTGCCAGGGGACTTACTTGAGGAGAAGTTGGCCTCGGAGTGGACGGGAGGGGTGGAGGGCAGGAAGGGCGCGTGTCCCACAAAGAAGGAGCGGAGCGAGCGCTCGGACAGCAGCGGGGAGCGCTGCTGGGAGGGGATATTTTCACAGCTGCCCACGCTGCTGTGGATCTTGAGGTTCAACGGCTTGCTTTTCTTCTTGGCTCTGAAAGGGAGACAGAAAAAAGAAGAGAGGGAAATGTATCTCTAAGCACACACAGTGAGAGCGGGGGAACCCAATCTCCTTAGCGTGGCACCCAGTAACCACTCGCCACCTCCATCTGGCCCTGCCACCCTCTCCGGCTCCCTCCCACTGGGCTCCAGCCACATATTTTGTGCTGCTTCTCACCTCCAACCCTTGGCTTATGCTCTTCCCACGGCCTGGGAAACCCTCCCCTTCTTTGTCGGGTCAAGGCCCCATATGTTTTTTTTACAACTCTGGTGTCCTCTCCTCCAGGAAGCCTTCCTGGACACCCCAGTCCATCCCAACCAGGGTTGAGTGTTCTTCCTACAGGAAGCCTTCCCTGATAGTCCCCCTTTCCTCCTAGCTGGGGTTGGTGTTCCTCCTCCATCCTCCTAAAATATTCTCTATATATCTCTGTGGCTGCACTTTCCTCTATTTTCCAAATTTGTTCTTTTAGGCTCTGTCTCCCAAGTGGACCGAGGGTCTTTGAAGCCAGTGATTCTGTATTGTTCGTTTCTCCATCTTTGGCAACCAGCACAGAGCCTGGCACACAGTAGGTGCTCACGAAATGTTTATTTAATGATCGATATGGATGAAGACGGCCACTCATAACGCTGCATTTTAATTCTCCATCTTCCAGGCCTGTGAGCTCCTTGAGGGTCGGAACTTGTGGTTTTTGTTGTTGGAGCTCTCAGCCCCTAGCTCAGCCCCAGCTGAATAGAATGTACCTCTTGGGCTGGTTCTGAAACATTTCTCCCCTTCCCCAGGAGTTTAGGTGATCAGCTGAAGACAATTTGCTCCAAAATTAACCTCACCGCCTTCCCCCCAACCCCCAACTCCCCCAGTGCCCTGTTCAGGTGTGACGAGGAGTTGGGCTCCCTCTTGTGGCCAAAGCAAACCTGCCTCGCAAATGTTCACAGATCCGGATGGAGGGCCCAGGAAGGGGTGTTCATTTAAGACTAGAGGCCTCCCACACAGGCAGCCTAAAAGTCACCCTCTCCAGGAGGTCTGCTGCCCCTCAGCTTTAAGAAGTTCAAGTGTGCCTGCAGAGTTGCCCCCGGCAGTGCCTGCGCGGGCAGCCAGGAAGGCGCCTCCTGCTAGAGCAGTACGCGCTGGCCGGCTCACCCTGAACCGTGGCTGCAGAAGGGCAGGCAGCGGGGGTGGCGGCATTTCATTCCACACGAGCGTCCAGTGATGGAGAGTCACAGAGGCGTCTACACAGAGGGAGTGCAACGTAGGAGTTACACTCGCAGGCTCTGGGGTCAGGGAGTTTGGAGCCTGGGTCCTGACTGTGACCTCAGGAAAGTGATCTCACCTTTTCGTGCCTCAGTGTTCTCACCTGGACGATGGAGGAAACCACAGCACCTACCTAAGAAGGATGGATGACGATTCTACGGGATCATGTGCTTGGCACGCGACCCGGCACAGAATGAGGGTTCAGGTGACCTGATGTTAACGTCACTATGACCAGGTTCAACTGGCTGTCTGTATAGCAGGGGCTTAACCTTGAAGAAGCCAAGCCATGTTTTTCACCTGAAACATCTAGCAGCTCCCTCAACCCACCACGACCCCTGGCAGATGAAGACGATGCAGTCAAACCCTGCAGCAGTAGGTGCCATGACGATCTCCCAAACACAGACGGCAGCCTTGAGGCACTGGGCCACTAAGTGATGAGGCCAGATCCCTTGTGCAAGAAGAACCAAGTCTATATGTAAAATAGATAACTAATAAGGACCTACTGTATAGCACAGGGAACCCTTCTCAATACTCTCTAGTGACCTATATGGGAAAGGAATCTAAAAAAGAGTGGATGTATGTATATGTGTAACTGAGTCACTTTGCTGCACAGCAGAAAATAACACAACATTGTAAATCAACTAGACTTCAATGAAAAATTTTTAAATTAAATAAAATAAAAAGAAGAAGCAAGTCTAACCCAGCACAGGTGTAATAGTAGCTCAATGCTGCTGCACTCATGGCCACAGATGGAGCAGAGAAGGGCTGTGTATAAATAAATGTTAGTTGGACACACGGATGGATGGATGGATGGATGGGTGGGTGGGTGGATAGAGGGGAAAAGGGTGAAAAGTGGAAGGATGGAATGAAGGACAGAGAGGATGAGAAGATGAAAGAATGGGAGGGCAAATGGATAGAATGAAAGAGAGAATGAGAAGATGGAAGGATGGGGAAGGGGAGGATGGATGGAAGGAAGAATGGATGGATGGATGGATGGATGGAAGGGTGAAAAGGTCAAAGGATGAAAGGGTCAAAGGATGAAAGGGTGAGGGATGGATGGATGTAATGAAGGAGGAGGGGATGGTAGGATGGAAAGATGGATAGAAAGATTGGAGGAAGAGAGGATAGGAAGAAGAGAAAGTGGGAGGATGGATGGCTACTTAATCAGAGAAAGCGGAAGGAAATTCTATGTCGCTTCCCACCCACCAAGGAAGTCTTTGTAGACAGGATGTAGGATTCACCTTTACCATCTGTGCTCATTACCCGGACATGCTTGGAGGGGAAAACAGACACAATCGACTGTGTCTGATGACTGTGACCGTGACTAAAACTTAGTGGCTATGTTTCAGTATATCCTGCAGATGCAGTTAAAAAGAACATCCTTTCCATGATCTTCACAGGATATTAGATATCTATTACATAAATGTATTTTTCTGGAAATGGGGCCAATTCTGGGGAAAGCAGCAACATGAAACACTGGCACGGGCAGCTCCATCCTCTGGGGCTGTATCAGCACTGGGTGGACATGCCGCTTTCTGGAAGGGCTCTCTGACATGGCAGGCTGGACCACAAACTGTGCCTAGGAGAATGTGCTTGTTTTACCAGGGACAGCAAAGGCCTAGTCCAATGTTGGCATCTAGCAAAGTTCTTCCAACCTTCCTGATTTGCATAGCATATTTGAACGAAAAGGATCCTGAGAATTCTCACCTCTTCACATTGGTTCATTACTTTCCATCTCCAGCCCACAGTTCTGGACCAAGCCACCTTCCTCCCTCACCTAAGCTACTGCTGCTGCTGCATCTTAAAATCCTAATCCCACTTTTGTTTCCCTTTGCTTTGTTTTTTTTTGTATTGAGGTAAAATTCACATAAAGTTAACCATTTTAAAGTGAACAACTCAATAGCATTAAGTATTCACAATGCTGTGCAAACACTACCTCTATTTAGCACCCCAAGTATTTTCCTCATCCCAAAAGAAAACCCTCTACTCATGAAACCATTACTTTCCCTTCCCCTTTGCTACAGCCCCTGGCAATCACTAATGTTTTCTGTCTCTAAGGATTTGCCTATTCCAGGTATTTCATATAAATGGAATGAATCATCCAATGTGTGACCTTTTGCGTCTGGCTTCTTTCACTTAGTGTCATGTTTCTGAGGTTCATCCATGTTGTAGCATGTATCAAAACATCATTCCTTTTAATGGCTGAATAACACCATCTGACTTTTAATTCTTTACAATGTATCTTCTACCCAGCAGTTAAAGTGATGTTTAAAAATGGTACATTGTGTCACGTCACCCTCAGCTTAAAAACTTCCAAAGGTTTTCCATTGTTCTCCCTTCCCATGGCTTACAAAAGCTTCATAGCACCCTCAACACCCTCTCTCCAACTTCTTTACCATCACCTTGTCACCCTCTGACTCTGGTCATCTCCCTGGTCCTTGACCACATCAAGTTGTCATCCACCTCAGGGTCTTTGCACATGCTGTCCCTCTGCCTGGGGCGCTATTCCCCATCCTGTTAGTGGAGACCTACTCACCTTTAGGCATCACTTCCTTAGAGACACTGTCCCCAGTGCTCAGAACTAGTCAGATCTCTAGGCTACATGTGCTCCCAGCACTATGTGAATTCTGCATTTATTTATGTGGTTACTGAATGTCTGTCTCCCCCATGGCCTGTGCCCCCCACACACAAGGGAAGAATCTGTATCCCCAGCACCTAACACAAAGCAGGTACGCCACAGCGGCAGAGCCAAGATTAGATGCTGGGTCCACAGATTCCCAACCACGTCCATGTGCCCCAGCTCAGGCTAGGACCTGACATCCTCCATCTGGGGGTCGGGGGCGGGGGGCGGGTGGGGAATTCTAAAGGACTGTGTCCCAGTTTCGATCTGTGAGTCAGGAGGACTGTTTATCAGCATCTTCCCAGTTAATTCTCAAATATGGGCTCCTTGAGGGCGGAGATGCATCATATTTCTTTCGCCAGCCTCTGGCCACCTCTGTCTGGATCTGGCGGACAGCTCTGCACTCATAAGGCTCCTGATCGATGCCCATTTGCCAACTAGCCTCTCAGAGCCTTCATCACAAAGGTTGCCAAGGGAAGTCCCAGACTGATGCTTAGGCTTTGCACCGTTTCCTCTCCCCAAAGTCTGCTGGATTTTGAGCTAAGCCGAGCCGCTGGCTCACACGGCCCCTCAGCTTCCTCAAGTGTGGGGTTGTGTCCCCTTGCACTTGAAAGCCTTCACCAGCCAAACCCCTCAGCATATCATTAACGGGGTCTGGGGCATCTGGCCCTGCCGAATGGCAGGAAATGACAGGGCTGGGAACAGGCAGGCTCCTCGCAGGCATGGCAGGAGGACAGGCACAAACACACCTTCTCACACACCACCCTGGGCAGCAAAGTGCTAATCCAATAGCCATTTCCCCAAACAGGAAAAAAATGCCCGCTGGTCTAACCCGGAGCTGCGTGAGCTGCCCCTCCCCCTCAAACTGGGCCATTTAAATCCTGTGCAGTTGGCCTGATCTGATTACCCAAGAGGAGACCTCCAGGAAAGACCCTTTTCAAAACCAAAGAATAACACCAGTTCTTGGGTGAGAGGGGGTAGAGGTGGGGGGAGTACTTAGGGACCCTCGGCTCAGCTGCTCGAGCCTGGGGAAGGAGGAGGTTTGGAAAAGCCTAACACTGGGAGGATGTGTACTGAGAATCCATTGTGGTCCTTGGCCACAGGCAACAACCCTCATTTCTGGCTTAAGCATGCCCAGAGCATGGCAAGAATCCTGGCAAAAACAGGAGCACTGATGGGTCAGTCAGACAACAGAAGCTGCATTTCCCCAGGTGTGGAGGAACAGGCAATGCTTTTAGATGAGTCGTGGATGCCATTTTTGTATTTTAAAATTTGAAATATTGATTTTATACACCAAATCCACAATTGCATGCAGTTATTTCACAGTATACAGCCTTATGTAAAATACACTAAGAAGAATTAAAAGAAGAGGAAGAAAGGAAAAGAAAGAAGCAGAAGGAAAAGAGAAAGAGGAAGAAGGAGATGAGGAAGAACAAAGGAGATGGAGGAAGAGACACTGGCCGGAAAAAAAATGTCAAGTAAATTCTAGTATAGGTCCCACCAGAGTGGCTAAAATAGAGTTGACAGCACCAGATGTTGGCAATAGAGTTGACAGCACCAGTGCAACCAGAATTCTCATAAAATTCTGGTGAGACTGTGAACGGGTACAACCATTTGGAAAAACAATTTGACAGTATCTACTGAAACTAAACATATGCTCTGACCCAACAATTTCACTCCAGGGTATTATGTCCTTAACCAAAATGAACGCCCATGTCCACAGAATGACCTGTGTAAGAATATTCATGCCAATGTCATTCATATGGGCAAACACTGGGAAAAATCTCAATGTCCATCAACAGTAAGGATAAATACATCACAGTATACTCATTTATTTGACTACTGTATGACAATGAAAAAGCGGAAACTATTGCTATACCACAATATGGCTGAGTCTCAAAGATAAAGCGTTGGGCCAAAGAAGCCAGCCACAAAACAGTTCTATGTTGTATGAGTCCATTATGATTCCATTTACATTGAGTTCAAGAACAGGCAAAACTAATCTATGGTGAGAGACCCCAAAAGAGTGATTTTCTTTGGGGAGGTTACTGACTGGAAGGGGAACCAAGAATCCTTCTGGGGGCTGGACATGTCCTCTGTTTTGACTGGGTGACGGTCACCTGGGTGGATTGATAAATAAAAATGCGTCAAACTGTACACAAAAATTGTGCACTTCACTTCTGAATTAAACTTATGCCTTAGAAAAAGATTTTTTTTTTTTTTTTTTTGCGGTACGCGGGCCTCTCACCGTTGTGGCCTCTCCCGTTGCGGGGCACAGGCTCCGGACGCACAGGCTCAGCGGCCAAGGCTCACGGGCGCAGCCACTCCGCGGCACGTGGGATCTTCCCGGACCGGGGCACGAACCCGTGTCCCCTGCATCGGCAGGGAAGCCCACAAAAAGATTTTTAAAACAGTAAAAAAACAAACAACCCAATTAAAAAGTGAGATTAAAATTAAAAGATTTGGGCTTCCCTGGTGGCGCAGTGGTTGAGAGTCCGCCTGCCGATGCGGGGGACACGGGTTCGTGCCCCGGTCCGGGAAGATCCCACGTGCCGCGGAGTGGCTGCGCCCGTGAGCCTTGGCCGCTGAGCCTGTGCGTCCGGAGCCTGTGCCCCGCAACGGGAGAGGCCACAACGGTGAGAGGCCCGCGTACCGCAAAAAAAAAAAAAAATTAAAAGATTTGAATTGACATTTCTCCAAAGAAGATATACAAATGACCAACAAGCCCATAAAAAGATGTTCAGCATTACTAGTCATTAGGGAAATGCAAATCAAAACCACAATGAGATGCCACTTCACACCCACTAAGATGGCCATAATCGAGAAGTCAAAAAATAATAAGTGGTGGTGAGGATATGGAGAAACTGGAACTCTTTTCCATTGCTGGTGGGAATGTGCTGCAGCCACCACGGAAAACAGTCTGATGGTTCATTCCTCAACAAGTTAAACATGGAATTACTATCTAACCCAGCAATTCTACTCCTAGATATATATACCTAAAAGAACTGAGAACAGGTGTTCAAACAAAAACTGTACACAATGTTTACAGCAGCATTATTCACAATATTCAAAAGGTGGAAACAACTCCCATGTCCATCAAAAAATGAATGGATAAACCTATTGTGGTCTATCCAGACAATGGAATATTATTCACTATTATGAAGTATTGATTCATGCTACAATGTAGATGAACCTCAAAAACATGAGCTAAGTGAAAAAAACCACATGCAAAGGCCACATATGACGATTCCATTTATATGAAATATCCAGAATAGGCAAATCTATAGAGACAAAAAGCAGATTCGTGGTTGCCCAGGGCTGGGGGCAGAAGCGGGAATGGGAAATGACTGTTTAATGGGTCTGGGGTTTCCAGTTGAGGTGATGGAAAAGTTTTAGAACTGGATAGTGGTGATAGTTGCGCAAGATTATAAATGTACTTAATGCCATTGAATTGTACACTTTAAAATGGTAAATTTTATAGGATGGATAAACAACAAGGTCCTACTGTATAGTACAGGGAGCTATATTCAATATCCTGTGATAAACCATAATGGAAAAGTATATGAAGAAGAATATATATGTATAATTGAGTCATTTTGCTGTACAGCAAAAATTAAACACAACATTGTAAATCAACTATACTTCAATAAAATTTAAAATAAAAATGGTAAATTTTATGCTCTGTGTATTTTATATAATTAGAAAAAAATAATAGCAATAAAAAATAGCTGTACAGGAAGCATATTTCTCCCCCCTCCTAGCTGTGTGGCCTTCATCAAGTCACTTAACCTCTCTGAGCATCAATGTCCTCACCTGTAAAAATGCCTAAAAATGCCTCTACCTCACAGGGTTGTATGAAGATCCAATGAAATAATGGACTTCAATGCCTCACAGAGTACCTGGCACCTGAGCTAGGGAGCTCTTCTCACATTTGTCCCTTGCCAAGAAATGTCTTTTCCTCTAGACACAGACTGAGGCTCCTTATAGGCAAAGTCTGTCCCACGTGGAAGTAGGTCAGGACTCAATATCAAGAGAAGATGGATAAGTATCCACAGAGAGGACCGAAGAATTCCTCTTTACCCTGGACTTCTTGCCTCGGGAGAAGCACATGAAGGTCTGAGGACCACATTGACCCATCTCTGGGGTGATTGACACCAGACGGGGGAGGCATGAACCTTCCTGGAAGAAGGGCAGTTACAAAAGGATTTTCAAAGGCATCCAGAGAAAAGGCTCAGCGAGGAATGCTTGCTCAGGGCAGCCCTTTCCCTCCACTGTGTTCTTCCTAGGACCCCTCTAGGCTCTCACCATCAGTGCCTGTTATATGCTAAGGGAATCCTTTGGCACCACTCAGATTAATTTTATCACCAGAAGAAGAGAAACACCCACTGCCTCTGACAGAGTAGTCACTAGGGAATGGACTTGAGACTGGTTACTTTATGAAATTCTTATTCTAGTGGTGTACTAATTCCCTCATTTGCTCTCTAGAATATTCTAGAACTAGAATATAAGCCCCATCTCAATCTTGTTCACCAATGTGAATGCCTGACACATAGTACCCCCGAAATTATATTCTGGATGAATGCACAAGTGAATATTATCACCAAGCCTCATGGGCAGTTCCATTTTACAGATGAAGTAACTGAGTCCAGAGAGCACCAGGATTCAAACTCAATTTGTCCAAAGCCAGAGCCCGGATCCCCACAGCTACATGTCACACTGTTCCAGTCCAGCACCAGGGAGGGGGTTTTCCCCAAAGCTCAGGATGCTGGACCCAGACATCTTCATCACGTACTAGAAGTTAGGGTTCAAGGTTCTGTAAAGGAGACACATGTGGGCTCCTTCCCACCTCAGTCACACAGAGATCTGGACTGGGGAACAGATTCTTGCAAAAACCAAAGCAGAGTTTCCCCAAAGTATAAAACAGCACTGCTAAGGTGCCAGAGAAGAGATGCCGCCTGCCTCTGTCCCACCAAGCCCAGCTCCCAAGACACAGGATCTGGCTTGGGAGGAAGATGGTTCCCAGGTCATGGAATCTGGTTTGGGGGTAAATGTGGCTCTTAGGAGTGATCCCAGTGACCTCCAAGGGACCTCTGAAGTGTGCAGCCTGGTTTTCTGTGGATGAGGACAGCAGACAATACAATAATGTGCTCATCAAGGCCTGGGAGTCAAACAGTCCTGGATGGAGGTCCCACTGCCCCTGTGCTAGCTGTGTGGTCTTGGGCAAGTTGCTTCCCCATTCTGAGCCTTTCTCCTTGTTTTTCAAAGAGGGCTATCACCAAGGTGTGGAAAGGATCACCCAAGATAAAAGGGATCTGTGAGGCGTGAGGCCCGGCACCATCCTCTTGGTATGAATCTGTATTGTTTCCAGTCAATTTCCTACTTCATGAAGGCACGTGCCGTCAACTCTGTTTTCCTTGTCTCTTCTTACCTCGAATGAGCTCTACCTCAGCTCCTCCACGCCTTCACTCTCCTAGAACCCTATCATATCTTCTCTCTGGCACATCCTTAAAGGCTTGGCTAGAGGATGACCAGCTCTGAGCCCTCCAGAACCATCTGCCTCTATGTTGCCATCAACAGCTCAGCACGTGCATCTGTGTCATGCCCTGAGCACTCGCTGCAGTCCAGACACCAGCCCTGCACACACAGTAACCCATGTGATTCTCCCCACAGCCCTGTGGAGAAGGGTCTACGGTCATACCCATTTTACAGATGGGAAAACTGAAGCTCACAGAGATGATATGGCACTTGGTCGCAAATTCGGCACAGGCCACCCAAGCACACTCTAAGTGCAATGCACTGTGTTAGACACCACGGGGCATAAAGAGGAGCCCCACCTCTGTTCTCAGCAGCCCCACCTTGTGTATCACTTCTGCACCAGTACAGACCTGGCCAGAAAACAAGAGTGTGCTCCACACCTGCTTTATGGCTGTGGGTATCTCACCAAAGCACAGCAGGAAACTCAAATTCAGGTGTGACCCACCAGAAATTGTCTTTCGCTGAAAGTAGGTCATCCAGGCTGCCTTGTACCCTGGCTAGGTGTGCAAAGTGTAAGAAACCCTGAGTTATGCTGGGGCATTGTTCTCCCTTTGTACTCTGGGAAGCTGCCTGCTGGTCTGAACTGGGCAGATCCAGCCAGATTCTTCTAGTCCAGAGGTTGACAAACTATGGGCCAACGGTGGGCCAAATCCAGCCCTCAGCCTGTTCTTGTAAATAAAGTTTTATTGGAACGCAGCCATGCCCATTCATTACACATTGTCTGTTAATTCTTTAGCTTGACAACTGCAGAGTTAGTTGCAGCACAGACTGTATGGCCCACAAAGGGGCCCTTTACCGAAAAAGTTTGCCAATCCCTGTTCTAGACTCCCTGTCCACAGATGTTAATCACACAAAAAAATAAAATTAAAAACTCCTGACAAGAACCAGAGTCTGCTTGGGATTTATTTTCCCTCAAGTGACAGCGTCTGTCTTGACCTTTGCATCTAAATAATGAGCACTCTGCCTTCCTACTCCCTTCTCTCCCTGTGGCCCAGTCATGGTGGCCTGAATCATCCAGGGTCAGGCAATGGCCACATCCCTGAGTGGTAAGACTAAAGCCCTTTGCCTAAATCTGTGTTGTTTTATACAGTAGCCATAGCCACACGTGGCTACTAAAATTTAAACTCAGTAAGATAAAATTTTAAATTCTGTTCATCAGTCTCAAATTGCCACAATTTAAATGCCCAAAAGTCACATGTGGCTGCTGGCTACCATGTTGGACACAGCAGATACAAGACATTTCCATCATCACTGAAACTTCTTTTGGACTCTGCTGCTCTAAACAACCCTGTTCCCGGCGTTACAGCGTGAGGTGATCACTGTTCTGCTATCAGAGCATCTGCTCCGTCCCATCTCTCTCTCCTCTCTGATGTTCACCCTTCCTCTCACAATAGTAAAATTAACTGCTTCGCAAAAAGACTGGAAATAGCTAAAACATGCATCACAGGGGGCTGGTCCATTAAATGGTATTAAATGGTAACTCCATTTGATGGAGCTGTGTAGGGATTTAAAAGAATCGGGATAGCGAGAACACCAACATTTATTATTAAGTGAAGGAAAAGGCAAAACAATGTAGACAATTAGGTGCAGATAATTACTGTTTGATTCCACTTATACGACATACCTAGAATAGCCAAATTCATAGAGTCAGAGAGTACAGTGGTGGATGCCAGGGGCCGGGAGGTGAGGGTGAGGTGGGGAGGGGGAATGGGGAGTTAGTGTTTAATGGGGACAGAGTTTCAGTTTAGGAAGGTGAAAAATTAGGGAGATGGATGATGGTGAGAGCTGCACAGCAATGTGTACGTCCTTAGTACCACTGAACTGTACAGTTAAATATGGCTAGGATAGTATGTTTTATATTATGTGACTTTTACCACAATAAAGAAACATTAAAAAACAATAAATAAACAATGTATACAGTATGACCTCATTTGTGTCTTTAAAAGATATATATTAGGGCTTCCCTGGTGGCACAGTGATTAAGAATCCGCCTGCCAATGCAGGGGACACAGGTTCGAGCCCTGGTCCGGGAAGATCCCACATGCCGCGGAGCAACTAAGCCTGTGTGCCACAACTACTGAGCCTGCGCTCTACAGCCTGTGAGCCACAACTACTGAAGCCCGTGCACCTACAGCCCGTGCTCCGCAACAAGGGAAGCAACCGCAGCGAGAAGCCCGTGCACTGCAACGAAGGGTAGCCCCCACTCACCGCAACTAGAGAAAGCCCGCGTGCAGCAATGAAGAGCCAATGCAACCAAAAATAAATAAATAAATTTTTTTTAATTAAAAAAAAGATATATATTAATGAATCCAATAAATACTCCTAGAACAATGAGGTACTGGACTGTAGCAATGAAGGAGGCAGAGAAGAGCCACGCTTTCCCTGGGCTGGTACCCTGGTGAGGGTACAGACAAACAGATGAAACAATAAGGGAACACTGGTTAATAGTAAGAGCTACATGGAGAATTAAAATCAGAGGATGTAGTGACTGGGTGGTAGCGCCTTTCTGGGGACATGGCATCTAGGCTGAGACCTGCATGTCGAGGAGAAGCCAGACTTACAAAGATCTAGAGGGAGAGGGGACCAGGCAGTGAGGGAAGGTCAAGGCCAGGGAAGGTCACCTCACAGTGAGGGAGGAGCAAAGAGACAGTGGGGCCACTGTGAGGAGGGGGGGTTTGATTGTGAGAGCGATGGGAACCTGCTGGAGAGGTTTAAGAAGGAAGGTGATGAACTCTGATTCTGTTCTTAAGAGATCGCTCTGCCCAGTGAGTAGAGAGTTGACCTGTGGTGGAAGCAAGAATGGGATGAGGGGATCCGGACAGGAGGCTGTTGGAGGCCCCCAGGCAAAAGATGGTGGCGCCTTGGACCAAGGTCTCAGTCACGGAGGTGGAGGGAGAGGAGGTATTTGGGACTCAGCTCTCCCAGGACTTGTTGGCCGATTCAACGTGAGGAAGGCGAGAGGAAGAGACGGGAGATGCTTCCTAAGTCGGTGTGTCATACGGACCCCCAGTCTTAGATGGATACACTCACGTCTAAGGTTGTACGAGAGGCAGTTGGCAGCCCGGGATTTCCAGAGTAGGTACTTTGTTACTTTTAGACTTTCCTTTGTCTTTTGAACTTAGTAACAGGAGTATTCTTTTATACTAATAAAAGATAATCTTTAAATGGCATACTGTATTTTTTGCTTGAATTTCTCTTCTTTGTTTTATTGAAATGAAAAAACAATACTCTAGAAAACAGAGGTATGGGCATGAAATACTGTGCTCAATTGTTACTTAATATTTCAATGACGTTTCATTCCTTTTTCAAATTTTAAATTGAAGATCAAATTTGAGATGGGTTTTTGGTTCCCAAATGGCTGGTACCAGTCAACTGGTAACTGGTGTCTCAGATTTAGTCGACAGATAATAAAATATGGTAGTTTATAGATTCCTAGAAATTAAACATATATATGTTTAATTATACAATATTATGTTTTTATGTATTTGTATATTATATACTATAGAAAACTAAACATATATGTTTATACTCTTTATATTTTATATATGATATATAATTAAACATATATGTATACTTTTATATCTTTATATTTTACATATGATATATAACTAAACATATATGCATACTTTTGTATCTTTATATATTATATATAATTAAATGAATACATTATATATAAATATATATGTTATATACGAACATATATATATATATATATGCACTTGAAAAACATAAAATGTCTTAAGCACAGATACATAGTATTTTTTTTTTAAGGTTAAATTTTGCTCAGTAACAGATCAGCTCTCAATATCCAACAGACTTTCTACTAAGACTTGATTTCAGGAAAGAGCAAACTGTCCTCATACACACATTCCCCACCCATCAACTAAGACACGCTTCAGATCCGGGATGAGTACAGGAGACAAAAAAATGATCAGGAGAGGCAAGGAAAGATGTTCTGGTTGCAGAGGTCAGCAAACTTCCGGTAAACAGCCAGAGAGTAAATATCTTTGGCTTCACAAGCCCTATGCTCTCTGTTGCAATTACTCAACTCTGCCCTTGTAGCGCAAGCTCAGTCACAGACAACAGGTGGATGAATGGGCAGGGCGTGTTCCAATAAAGCTATCCATATAAATAGGCCCTGGGCCAAATGTGGGCAGCAGCTTGCCCACCCCTGTCCTAGTAGGGTCTGGACTTACCTGAAGGTAGGAAAATTGAAACAAACCAGCCCTTTGGTTTGTTTCACCCTTGAATCCCACTTCCCATCGCCTGGCTCACCCCAAGAGCTTGCCACCCTGCCACCTGGACTTTATTTGGTGTTTTTCCTTTCTTCATCCTGACCCCACCCCTCCTGGGTTTAGCTGGGTCTTGTCATAGATCCTAGACATTTCTTCAAGCTCCAGCCACTGTTTTGGAATACACATCTGTTTTTCTAATTATTTGATGAACATGGACCTGTCCCACCCATCTGGAAGCACCAGAAGGACAGGGAGACAAGGATCGTGTCTGACTTGCTCTTTGTGGATCCCCAGGGCCTAGTACGGGGCCTGGCATATAGTAAGAGCTCAATTAATGAAATGAATGTCTGAAAGTCCAAGTGAGCCCACTGTCTCATCACCTGAATGTTCGGGGGCTCCTCCTGAAAGTGAGTCGGGGGCAGGGGTAGCCTTCCAGTGCACCCATTTTGCCTTGATGCCAGGGGTGGGGGGGCACCAGGCTGGCACCCACCCTATATATTTATTTCTAATCGGAGGCATTTGCTGCATGGGGTGGCTGTGGTAGTAGTTAGCCTGCAGGAGAGGTAAGAGCCCGAATCAGCCACCAGGTGGGGGGGGCAGGGTTTGAGTTCCAGTACTCATGGGACTGCTGATGTCAGCACTAAGATTGGTCTCGCTGAGATGCTGCGGGTCAGACGCTGTGTTCCATACACATTATCTCATTGGACTTGGAATGATTATTACCCGCATTTTGCAGTGAAGGTAACTGGGGTTCTCCACAGCTAATGTATCCAAGACAAAACTCAATAAAGGCTCAGAGTGTGATCACAGATTTAACTGACTTCAAAGCCAATTCCTAATTGCTTTGTCAATTCCACTGTAGCTGATGGCATGTATTCCCATTTTACTGCAGTGCCTGTGCAGACCTGGAGCTGTCCAAGTTGTCGATTTCAGGGCTGGCCAGGGACAACCAGTTTTACACTTGCAAACTGGGCATCTTGCTGGTCTCGGCCAGTTTCTGACCTGGACACGGACAACACTGCTTCTGCCCCACGGAATAATCCAGAAGCCCACGGCTCCCTCTCCGGCCACCCCCACCCCATCCGAGCTCACCCAGACAGCCATCCTCAATTCTGCCTTCCAGGCCTGATCTGCGCCGGCATCCAGGCCGGCTGATTTTCCTGCATCCCTGTGATTAGGAACTAATCTTATATTTTTGTTCCCCAACCCATAAATCAGGTACAGACCAAATATTTACACAGGCCATCATTTCCGACCAAACCAAGGCTCATGACAGCGCTCATTATTAAAAAGGATGACTGATTTTAGGCAGAGATCTCACAGGCATGTGGCTGGATGTTTTCTTTCAGGTTTCCTTCCCCCTCCCCTGGCCTGAAGAAAAGACAATTTCCAAGATAAATTGGTACAAAGGTCTGCTCTTGCTGTCTCCTTGGGGCCAGTAGGATGTGGGCAGGCTTCCATAAGCCCCGAAAGTGATGGCTGCTGTTGGCTGCTTCCCCCTTCTCTTGGCCTCCCCCTGGGCAGGGAATCATTTAACTAAACACCCCCTAAAATCAGAAACCCTAAAGGAGACAGAGAGGGAAAGGGTCGGGAAGGGGAAACTCGGCAGCATCATTACCCCCAGTCGTGACACCCACCCTACTGGGGGTAGTGTGGCCTGTCCAGGGTGACCCCGAGGCGGGCCACATGCTAAGTTGTTAATATTGCTGGGTGGGGAAGCAGGAGGCCGAGTTCCTGACCTGGCTCTGTCATTACTTTGCAAGTCACTATGGCCTTTGAGGCTGGTTCCCTTTCCTTTCAAAGCAGGGATTTGCTAAGTGGACTCTGTCCGTTTCCGGTCCAGGTATCTTGGCTCTCATCGTGAGAGCTGCCATTCATTAAGCCCTTACTATGAGCCTAGCCTAGTGCTAAGCACTTTATAGGTATTAGCTCATTTTAGTCTTTAAGATGGGCATCATCCACTCCAGATGAAGAAACAGAGGGTCAGAGAGGCTAAGCCACTCACCTGAGGTCACACAGCATGTAAGGGGCAGAGGCCAGGACTTGAAATTTGTTCTGTCTGACCTCAGTGCTCTTGTTCCTAAAATACACTGCAGCCTCCCTAAGACCTGAGTTTGCTTGGGGCACGGAGGCATGCTGTCACATTGATTCTTAACACCCTGATATCTCCCTATGAAAGCACCTGGGGTCAGCGTCCTAAGCAAAGGCAGAATTGACAATTGTCTGCCCAGTGGTGAGCCGGCAAAGAGCCTTCTCTCTGCAAAGCGAGAAGGCAGCTGGAAACGTTTCTTCAGGGACTCCGTGAGTATTTTGCCTCCTATGGAACTCTTCAAAGAAGCTTCCTTTACCCTGGGAAAATTAATTGGGAGTGAATCTTTACAGACATGCCTAAAAAGCACATATTTCAGTCTGGTGGTTCTATGAGATCCACATTGAAATGCGTCCATCAGAGTCTGTGAGACAGACAGCAGCATGTGCCAGCTCTGAGGGCTTGGGAAGGATTCAGACAGTACAGGGGGCGGCTGGGTACTCGGGGCCAGCCGCTTAACCTCAGGAGGCTCTCAGCCTCTCCACTCGTAAAATGAGGGCTTAGAGCAGATCATCCCTAAAAGCTCATCCATCCTCACTGTGATGGTTCCGTGATGCTGCCCTCTTTCCTCCAGACTTACAGCGTGACCTTGGGTGGGTCAGAATCTGTGAGTCTTCGAGCCTTCTTATTTATACTGTGGGATAACCTCTCCAGACCCCCTGTCTTCCCCTTGCTTCTGTGGGGGACAAATGAGTCAGCGTGAGCACTGTGAAACCTCAGTGCTACGATCCCAGCGGTGCGGAATTTTCAAGAAGTCATGACTTTCCTATGGTGACTCTCAGAAGAAAGTCTGAAACATTTTCCATGTGAGTTTGAACACTGTTGTCTGAAATTAACGTTTTGTTTTGCTTTTCATACCAAGGCCTTCCACCCGATTTCAACTTTTGCATCCAACAGTGACTTGTTATGATACAAAATGTGTCCATTGGGGATCAAATAATACAGAGGGCGGGCCCACCAGGGATTGTAACTTAATGTGCTTGCGCATGGATTTCTTCCTGCTCAGCACAACTCAGGTATTTAATCTTAGTCAATGGCCTGTCTGGCTGCTTTGCAGTGGACATTTGATTGTGACCACCAAGCACTCACCATCTCCCCCCAACTTTTGGGGGGAATTCTCTCTCCTCCGTGCACAGTCTTGTTGGGGGTGTCAGCCAGGGGATAGACGTTGCCCATCCCAAGTCACCAGGTGCCAAATCAGGCCCACTGGAATCTCTCTGGGGAACGTGAATATGAATGGCATGACACATAATGGAAAAAAATTTTGAAGCTCGGTTGATACTGGTTCATCATCCCTGCTCCTCGGAGCCTCCAAGACACCCTGGATCCTGCTCCTTTCTGAGCCTTCCAGTGGACCCTGAGAGCTATCCCAGAATCTTCCGTGTAGGTAGGTCCATTCTCTGCTTAAGTCAGCCAGGGTTGGCTTCCACTGTTTGCAATCCAAGACCCCTAGTGCATCCTTGAGAGAGACCACGAAAGCTGAGTTTCCATTTTTCACTATGCCAGACTCTTGACTCCAGAGTTTCTCAAACCCTTTGGGCTGGGGCCCAGACATCTGTGTGTTAACAAGCTTTCCACCTCCACACTCCTGAGAACCACTGCCTTCCCTGGTAATTCCACATCAAAGACAGTGGTCTGTACTGTTACTGGCAGGTGTGGCACAGGCTAAATCTCTGAAATAAAGGACCATTCACTTTGCTAGCATCTGCTCAGGCTCTCCAAGAACCAGACTTCAAGGCCTGAGAGTTTAGGCCAGGCCAGGGCTGGAGGAAAGCTATCACCAAAAGACACTCTACAGGACAGCCATGGGGACACAACTGCAAAAGGCACACAGCCCATCTCTGCTGCAAGCGTTGAAGGCTCAGGCTTCACCACCTTCCCCATCAGAAAAGTCCAGTATTTATGTCAAACTTGAGGCACGGCAGGGTCAGCCTTATTTAGGGGGTCCCCATTGGAGTAGGTACAGAGAGCAAAGCAGGAAATATCTTAATAAGGGAGTGATTTAATAAAATACGATGCATCCACACTTCAGAATACTATGCAGTCATTAAAAAGAATGAGGTAGGACTTCCCCGGTGGCACAGTGGTTAAGAATCAGCCTGCCAATGCAGGGGACATGGGTTTGAGCCCTGGTCTGGCAAGATCCCACATGCCGTGGAGCAACTAAGCCTGTGCGCCACAACTACTGACTGAGCCTGCGCTCTAGAGCCTGTGAGCCACAACTACTGAGCCCGCGTGCCACAACTACTGAAGCTCGTGAGCCTGGAGCCTGTGCTCCACAACAAGACAAGCCACTGCAACTAGAGAAAGCCCGCGCTCAGCAATGAAGACCCAACACAGCCATAAATAAATAAATAAATAAATAAAATGTATTAAAAAAAAAAAAAAAAAAAGAATGAGGGGGCTCTATAGCCAGGATCAACAAACTTTTTCTACAAGGGCCAGATAGTAAATACTACAAACTTTGCAGGCCAGGGTGTCTCTATTGCAACTGCTCAACTCTGCCAATGAAGCACAAAAGCCATCCTGGGCAACACATAAACACATGGGCAAGGCTGTGTCCCAATAAAACTTTCTTTACAAAACCAGGCAGTGGGCCAGATTTGGTCCACAGGTCATAGTTTTGTGACCTCTGGTCTAGGAGGGCAGAGTCATGACAGTTTTGTTCATCGCTACATCTACAGTGTCTAGAGAAGACCTTGGCACACAGTAGGAGCTCAAGAAATAGTATTTGGAAGAATGAATGAAACCCAGCCTCTCCCTATTAACCTAGAAAACTAACAAGTCAACGATTACCCTAAGCCCTTGACATGAGCAGATATAAAGGGAATTTGTCTGTGTGTTACTCACTTAAATGTCTTGAACTAACTGCTACCAGCATGCAGGTTAATTAAATGGCAGAGATCTTAAAAAAAAAACAAAAAAATTCAGTTCTTTTTCTCACATTACCACATCAAAGGGGTCTCACTCTGTGGCACTGGGCTGGCTTAGAAAAAGAGAAACAGGACTATGGCTTCTGCTCCACATCTAGAGACTGTTCTCCCGTTCCCGCCAGGCACAAAAGCTTGTCTGCGGTCACGCAGGTCCCCAGACCTTCAGGCAGATGTTTCCATCTCCAAGGAAACTGCATCTCTAAATGCCAGGCAGTGTTTTCCAACCACAGGCAAACAGATTCTGATTCGGAGGAAAATCTGCAAACCTTCTCTCAAAAATAGGAACAGGGCTTCAAGTGGCGGGGGGGGGGCCGACATGGGATGACAATGCCACAAAGGTGACTTTCAAAAGAATCAGGGCTGTATTTTTGAGGGGATGGGAGGAGAGATGGGAAGCTGTGCAAGCGGATTTTTAAAGTAGCAAGACAATTGCTGCACTTTTGGACACTCTGTTCTGCAGTGCCCTGGAATCAAGAGCGATTGGCGTCTCAACTGGCAGATTAGGGGAGCAATGTCAAGTACAGTCTTTAAGTCTTCAGGAAATGACTCAACCTGGTGTCTCACTGCTACAAAGAAAGACTGCAGCACTAGACACTGAGTCACTGGCCCTCACCTTAAGCCAAAGGCACCTGGGAAACTAAATAAGAGGCTCCCCTCCTCCTCCTGAATATGCAAACTCACCAGCCCATTGGGTTCTGCTGCCTTCAGTGTGACTGCAGCATCAAGATGAATTATGCATCGGAGAGGTTTGGCAGATTGACAGAGATAGACGATAGACAGCTGCCCGCCAAAGGCCGTGCTGGGTGCAAAGAGAGCCATCACATCAAGATGTTGCAAAAGGCCCCCTCCTGCCCCCTGTTTGCTTCGGTACAGAATCCCTAAGCTATATGGCTGTCTCCATCACTATCTACAGTGTCCATCCCAGATCGCTTGTGGATGCAAAAGCAACCAGGAAGATAGCACATGTCATGAGCTAAGCCATGAGCTGCAAATTAAATTGAGGAGCAGGGGTAAAATTCAAGCTAATAAAAAGGGTTATCATCTCTTTGGGGGCCTCCCCATGCTCGGCACTGGGATAAACATTTCCCCTACATTACCTCCAATCTTTAGAGCCCATGTAGGAGACAGAGGACTGTGGCCCCATTTTATAGATGAGGAAACTGAGGCTCAGAGAATGGAAGCTGCTTGCCCAAGGGCCCACAGAGGTGGCACTCCACCCAGACCCTGCTGGCTGCAAGTCTGTGCTCCTTCACCTCTGCAAGGTGCTATTGCTACAACCAGGCTGGTCGGGGGCTCAAGAGAAGGAGAGATGATGAATGTGGATCAAAAGAGAGTATGGGGCTTCCCTGGTGGCGCAGTGCTTGAGAGTCCTCCTGCCGATGCAGGAGACGCAGGTTCGTGCCCCGTTTCGGGAAGATCCCACATGCCGCGGAGCGGCTGGGCCCGTGAGCCATGGCCACTGAGCCTGCGCGTCCGGAGCCTGTGCTCCGCAAATGGGAGAGGCCACAACAGTGAGAGGCCCGCATAACGCAAGAAAAAAAAAAAAAAAAAAGAGAGTATGGAACAAAAAGACAAACAATCCAATTATAAAATGGACAAAAGACTTGAATAGCTGTTTCTCCAAAGAAGATCTACAAATGGCGACCAACAAAAACATAAAAGGATGCTCAGACTGGTCATTAGCCAAATGCAAATTAAAACCACAATGAGATACCACTTCACACCCGCTAGGGTGGCTAAAACTTTTTAAAAAGGAAAATAACAAGTGTTGGCAAGGATGCGGATGTGGAACCCTTGCACATTGCTGGTGGGAGTGTAAAATGGCTCAGCTGCCATGGAAGTTTGATGGTTCCTCAAAAAGTTAAACATAACATTACCACATGACCCAGCAACCCTACTCCTCGACATGTATCTAAAAGAATTAAAAATAGGTACTCAGGGCTTCCCTGGTGGCGCAGTGGTTGAGAGTCCGAAGAGAGGGAAAAAACAGTGAAAGAAATGAAAGATCTTTTAGCCTAATTTAGAAAGCTTAAAAGATAGCAAATCATAAAAAAAAAAAAAAAAAAATAGGTACTCAGACAAATACATGTACGTGCACGTTCATAGCAGCATTCAAAAGGTGAAAATGACACAAATGTCCATCAAAGGATGGATGGACAAACAAATTGTGGCATATCCATACTATGTAATATTATTCAGCCATGAAAAGGAATGACGATTTACAACGTGGATGAACCTGGAAAACATGATGCGACGTAAAAGAAGCCAGATACCAATGGTCATGTATCGTATGATTCCACTTACGTGAAATATCCAGAATAGGCAAGTCCACAGAGACAGAAAAGCAGATTCGTGGTTGCCAGGGGCTGGAGGAAGGAGGCATGGGGAGTGACTGCCTAATGGGTACAAGTTTTCTTTTTGGGGTGATGACATATTTAGGAACTAGACAGAGATGGTGGTTGCACAACATGGGAAGGATACCAAATGCCACTGAATTGTTCACTTCAAAATGGTTCATTTTATGTTATCTGAATCTCAATGTTGCAAACGTTACTTTAAAATCCTTTTTTAAAAAGCATGGAATCCAAAAAATGGGGAGGCAGGGTGACAGCAAAAGAGGAAGCGTGGACCTCAGGAGACCCAGAGGACCTGGAGGTCTCTGTCAGCAACTGGCTCCGTGATGGGTCACATCTGTTGTTCTCTCTGGGCCTCAGTTTCCTTGCCTGTTGGATAACACAGTGGCACAAAAGGCTCTTGGAGATCCCGTCACTCAACAAGCTGAGGGTCTACGATGTGCAGGCACTGGGAATTTAATAGTAAGCTCCAGGTCTGCTTGCCAAAACCTCTAAATCCAGCAGGAAATAACATAAACATCTAACTGCTCCAGAAGTGGGTGGGGGATGGGAGTGGGAGGGGCTCATTCCAACTCCAGAAACCAAGGAAAGTTTTATGGAAGATGGGGGATTTGGGCTGCATCCAACATGAACAATATTAGTCACTCACATTTATAGAGCATGTACAATGGGCCAAGTGCTGTACCATTTTACATGCATCTTTCAAAACTGAATCTTCATAACAAATCCATGAAGCTGAGACTGCCATGTACACTGTGTGCCAGATGCTGTGAGGTATCACCCAGATCTGCCTTCAGGAAGGACCTGTTGCCCCAGCGGCCCTTCAGGGATTGCCTCGCCCAAGGTCATACCTCCTGGGGGCAGCCCTCATCCAATGACCCATCAAGGCAAAGTTGCAATGGTCTGGCCACGTGGGCCCATTGCAAGCCAACTCTAGTTGGACATTTCAGCCCCCAAGCTCCCGTGGGGCCATTGGGCTGAGGCTGTCACTTGGCCTCCATCATGATTCGACTTCCCCCTCTGTCTGATCCTACATCTTCCCCCTCCCTCCCATAGGGGTGGATACCCACAGCATTCCATAATAAACATTCACCAGGCTAAACTCCATCTCAGAGCCTGCTTCCAGGGGAACCCAGCCCTCTACCCCATTTCAGAACAGAAGAGGCAACTGAGGCTCAGAGAGGTTAGTTCACTTCCCTTAAGTCACACAGCGGAAATGGGAAAGTAGGGACTTGAACCTGGGTTGACATAGCTCCTAAGCTCCTGTTTAGTTGTCTACCCTTTGTGATCACCTCCCAGGGCAAATAGCAGCCGGGCAGGCAGAGGCGAGAAGAGTTGCTCTTGGCAGGCTCCAAATCCCACAGCTCTGGCAAAGGAAAAGGGGCTTAGAGGCATGTGATGAGGGCAGAGATGGTCAAGTTGATTCTGATTAAGCCAAGAGTGGGGCTTGGTGGTGCCCGTGACACGCAAAGAACCTTTCCCCTGAGAAAGGGCCACAGGCCAGCAAGCACGAATGCCGTGTGGCTTCTGGCGAATTGCACTCAGTCCTGAATACTTCAGGGAAGTATTCAGCCTGCACTCAGGGGCTCTTTCAGCAAAGGAGACCAGCTGCATCATAAAGTCTTGAGAACAACCACGGGTCCTGGCCTCAGGCAGGAGGGAAAGAACTCGACATCACCCACCTACTTCTTGTTTCGCTTCAAGGGAAAGTGTCTGTTGCGCAAATGAGATACTCAGCATAGTGGGATATGAAGCAGTAGGGAGCAGAAGAATTAGACTGAGAAAGGAAAGGGGAAAATGAACATGTTTCCTGGTGCTGGAGGCGGCCAGACGCCGGCTCTGCCGTGTCCCAGCTGTCACTCCAAGGGCCCCACGTCTCCACGTCATCTCTACGGTGGGGACGGACGCGGTGCCTCTCCCAGGGCTGTCGTGACGATTAAATGAGGTGATGTGTGTAAAGAGCTTGGTATGTATCTGACACTTAATAGATGCTTGGTAACTGTTTCACGTTTTCCCTAACTATCATATTAACCATCGCCACTCCCTGGAGCCCTGTAGTATATTGCAAACAGACTGTTATCTCTATGAAATAACATTTAGTAAGGGCTTTCTGCTTGCCAGGCACTCTCCCAAGAACTCAATGTGTACTCTTAATACATTTAATTCTTCTAAACACGCCTTGGTCGGTACTAGTACTATTGCCCCCATTTTACAGATAAGGAAACAGAGGCCATATACAGTCAGAACGTCCATTCACTAGCTGAACAAATACTTACTGAGTGAAAGGGCAGAATATATGAAGAGGCACCTGCCCTCAAGCTGCTGTTAATCTAGTTAGTTGAGGAGCTAAGATGGACTCCCACAAGAGGTTATACAGAAAAAAAATGAAGAAAAATAAAGGGGAACACACAGCGTGATATAAATGCCAAGTGCCTGCTGTGGCCTTGCTTAAGGAAGAATATAGGAGATGCTGCAGAGTAAGAACCAACATAAAATGGGCCACCAATGGGCAATGAATGAGTCCCAATCCACGCTCTATGGAAGCCCAGAGGATGGGGCCAACTTTCTAGAACATTCCTGAACCGGAGGAAGAAGCTTATTTTCCAAAAGCCTAGACTTCCTCTTCCCCTCTTGACCTAGAGATTGCTTAGGTCGCCGAGGATGAGTGGCTGCTTAGACCCCTGCATCTCAAAGCCCGGGCCCTGAGAAGCAACCAACGTGATAAGATAGTAGGTGTCTCTGCGAATTCCCAGGCCAAGCATAAATAGGTGGTTGATAAATCCTGGGTGGATAAATGCCTTCCACCCACACTAGGAATACCCCTAGAATGCTTATCTCCCGTCAGACCCTGTGCTAGATGCTTTCTACGTACAGTCTCATGGAACCCTCCTGACCCTAGAAAGCAGGTCCTGCAATTACCCCACTGATTAGCTGAGACACCTGAGACTTACAGGGAAGCGTCCTTTATTCAAGTCATCTATCCTGTGAGCAGTAAACTCAGGCTTCAAGAAGACCCTCTCTGAGTCCTATGCCCTGGGGGTAAACCACTCTGCTCTTGCCTCTTTAATGAATTACTTTCCTCCGATTTCATATTCCTTGGTCTACACTGGCTGGTCATCATTCGGCCCTTGAACTTTGTCTAAGCAAAGAAGGAGGGAAAGGGTTAATTAACCAGGGGACCTACAAATGCACTGAGGACATGCAGAAATTGGAACTCTAATGCACTGCTGGTGAGAATGGAAAATGGTAGCTGTTGTGGAAAACAATATGGCAGTTCCTCAAAAAAGGAAACAGAATTGCCATATGGCTTCTAGGTATATAATCCCAAATTCTACTTCTAGGTGTATATCTCCCCCCCCCCGCCCCCGCCAAATGGAAAGCAAGGTCTCAAACAGATCTTTGTTTACCCGTGTTCATACCAGCATTGTTCACAATAGCCAAAAGGCAAAAGAAACCCAAGTGACCGTCCACAGACGAAAGGATAGACAAAATGTGGTCTATCCATACAACGGAACATTATTCGACCTTTAAAAGGAAGGAAATTTTGACCCACGCTACAACATGGATGAAACTTGAAGCCATTTAGTGAAGTGAGCCAGTCACAAAAGGACAAATATTGTATGATTCCATCTATATGAGGTACTTAGACAGAAAGTAGAATGCGAGTTTCCAGGGGCCAGAGGGAGGGGAGAATGGGGAGTTTAATGGAGACAGAGCTTCAGTTTGGGAAGATAGGAAAAGCTCTGGAGATGGACGGTAATGATGGCTGCAGAATAATGTTCAATTCATGCAACTGAACCGTATGCCTAAAAATGGTTAAAGTGACAAATTTGATGTTATATGTATTTTATCACAGTTTTTAAAAATTAGCAAGTGGATAACCCACCCAATGATGACAGCTGGGGAGGAGGGTCCTGTGGGGGAAGAGAGAGAAAGAGAGATGCTTGGAGAGGAAACTGCTTTTCTTCAAGAAGACCAAAGGGAGGACTGCCGAGGTTCACCGCAGAGCCACGGTGCCATTTTCTGGGCAAAGGAAGCTGAGCTGTGGGAGTGAAAGTTCACAGCCACCACCGCGAGAGAAGCCATCAGCCAGCTCAGCCCAGGCCCCTCTGCCTTCTCCACACTGTTACATACCTTCTCTAGCTGTGTGCTCTCCACCTGTTCAGACCCAACTTCACTGGAGATTCAGGGCTCCCCAGGTACCAAAAACAAATGCCAAGTTTATGACCACTGGCAAAGGAGCCATAAAACCCAGACCTGCTCAAGTATATCACAGTGCCACCTGCCACCCTGGGGAGGCTGCTGGGCCCCAGCTTGGGTTTTGTTGGGATCCCACTCCACCCATGATCAACGCATTATCTGGATCATAAGAAAAGCAGTGGACAGTGAACCCTAAAGGACAGTGGATTTCTCAGGAGCACAGCTTGTACAAACTTTCAGAAGTGATCACGGCAATAATTGTCCCGTTATTACCTGAGCTGCCCTGACAGCTCAGTTTCGCACTAGATGCCAAGAAAAATGCAGATTTGGAGTCAGACAAGCTTGGAATTTGCTTCGCTGCACCTTGGGTTTCTCTTCTGTAGGAAGGCATGACCTGTATCCTAGCACTGTTGGAAGCAGTATCGTGAAGGTTTTCGGGTTGTGGGCTCAGGACGCAGAATGGGATTCAGAACCCAGCTCTGCAGCTGAGCAGCTGTGCTGTTTCAGCAAGCCTGTTTACTCACTCTTATCAAGGGACTGGACTGGGTTAGAGAGTGCCATTCCCAAAAGGATCCTTCTAGCTCCAATCCGCCCTAGTGAGTAGCTAGTATGGAACTAATGAGCCATTCCAGACATCCAAGGACAATTCAGGGCCTCCCTTTGCACATGCTGTTCCCTTAGCCTGAAAGACTCTTTCTACAGAAATCCATACAGCTTGTTCCATCATTTCATTCAGTTCTACGCTCAAGCGTGCCCTTGTTAGTAAGGCCGTCCCGTCCACCTCATCTAAAACGGCAGACCCCCTCCCCACACTCTCCCTCCCCTTACCTTGGCTTTCAGCTTCTTCATGACAGGAAACATCACCTGACGTTGTGCGTATTTACTGGTTTACGCACCTATTTATTGTCTATCTTTCCCACCAAGCCACAGGGCCTTTGGACGTTCTGTTCTGCTCGTAACTGAGCACCTAAGATAGTGCCTGGCGTGTGCTAGGCATTCGACACACGCCTGTGAACAAATCCATGTTATAGCTTTTATGTAAAATGTCAGTGATGATTACCCTTCTGCTGAATATTGTCGGTGTATTATCTCATTTAATTCTCACAACAGCCCAATAAAGTAGGTATTATGATTCTCCCATTTTACAGACGAAGACAGAGTAGCTGAGTGACTCACCCAAGGCCATAGAGCTACAGGGTGGTGGAGGCAGGATGTGACGGCGGGACATCAGATCCCACAGCCCACGGGCTGGACCATCTTCCTCGCTCCCTCCACTCACCTCCCAAGCTCCCCACCTACCACTTTGCCTCCGCAGCCATGGTCTGAACTAGCATCATGGCAGAGTGAGACCTTTCATGAAATGCAAATGATATGCAACCAACAGTAAGCACTAAATTGCCGTTCTTATTTATTTTTCCTGCACAGAACTGGCCTGGTTGTTATTAAAAAAATAATAAAATAAAATAAGTCACTGGAAAATAATGATGCTGCACTGATGCCTTGGAGCTATATGGAGATATATAAAGCCTGCCCATGCTTTAATTGGCTTCCTGCCACTGGGTGTACTTAGCTAGTTGAGGCCGCTATTAACTGTGCTGAAGAAAACATTTATTCACAAGAGAGCCACATAATGAGGGGAACTGTCAGTGAGGGAGCAAATGTCGGCATCTCTCAGATGACGGAGAATGGCTCATTCGAACTGCTGAAACGTCCTCTTAACTCTCAACATTGGTGCCATCCTGCAGGGCAACGCTGAATAAATGCCTCTGGATGATAAAAAGGAACTTCCAGTTTATTTCCATTCACTTCTTCACATCGCTCCTTCCACCAGTCCAAGACAAGCCCCCAGCATCTCCCTCCTGGAGATGGAGGGAAAAAACCTCTCAGCTGCACCCGATGTCCCCAGTCCTCTCTTTGAATTACAGAAGAGAAAACTTTTTAAAAGTTTAAATCCGGACATGCCACACCTTTGCTTAAAACTTTTTAGTGGCTTCCCAAAGTCATAAAATAAATATGAAATTCTTTACCATCACCTCTGTAGTGGGTTGAACGGTGCCCCCGCCCCCCAAAGATATATCCACTGGGACTTGCGAATGTTGCCTTCTTTGGGGAAAAAAGGTCCTTGTACGAGAACATTTGGGATCCAAACATCAGGGGAGGGGCAAGGGAGAGGGTGGGGGTCATGCCACTTTTCTCTTCCTCATTTGTACAAAAACCTCACCTATACACTTATGATAAAGGGATAACTATGTATTTTGTTCCCCAAACTCAGAATAAAACCTATTTGTTAAAAGAAAAAAAAGAAAGTCCTTGTAGATACAATTAAGTTAGGGATCTTGAGATGAAATAATCTTGGATTATCCAGCTGGGCCCTAAATCCAACGGCAGTATTCTTATAAGAGAAAGGGAGAGGGAGACTTCACATAGAAGAGAAGACAGAAGGGAAGGCCATGTGAAGATGGAGGCAGGGGCTGGAGTGATGCTGTCACAAGCCAAGGAAAGCCAGAGCCACCAGAAGCTGGAAGAGGCAAGGAAGGGTCCTCCCCTAGAGCTTTTGGAGAGGGCATGGCCCTAACAACACCTTGATTTTGGACCCCTGGCCTCCAGAACTGTGACAGAATAGATTTCTATTGTTTGAAACCACCCAGCTTGGGGTAAACTGTTATGGCAGCCCCAGGAAACTTACACAAAGTCTCCATGGGATTCACCCCCCACACTCCCTCTCTTCCCCCGCACTGCCCTTCTTCAGTCACTCAAATGATATCATGCCCACCCCAGGGCCTTTGCACATGCTGTCGCCTCTGTCTGCCCCCCGTTAACTTCTTCTACACCTTCAGATAGCAATTCAAGCATAACTCCCCTCAGGGAGCTTTTCCTGATGTCACTGGCCAAGAATGAGGTCCCCGTTACAGAGCCTCCCATCACCAAGCACCTCTCCTTAGTAGCCCCTGTCGGTTACCATTGCCAAGGTGTGGGGTTGAATCACCTCCCTCATCAGAACTGAGAGTGAGTATCATGTCTGTCTTGTACTCCAGTCTCCAGAGCTGTGCACACAGTGCCTGGTATACAATAGATCCCCAAATATTCGATTGAAGGTTGAAGGGAGGAGTAACTCAGAGAACCTCAGAAACAGGTTCTATAGCCAGACGTCAAATAGATCCATCAAATTAAAAAGAGAGGAAAAAAAAAAAAAAAGGTCTCCGGAGTGAGCCCTCAATTTAACCTGGCTTGTTTTCCCAAAGCCACATCGAAGTTTTCAGAAACAACTTCCAGAGCCTTCGGATGGTGTCAAATCAGGACGTCTTGTCTTCCAGACTCCCCAGTGTGGGCAGAACTAATTTCCTCATTAAGCATCATTTTTGTCCATGCCTCAACCAAACTGGAACATTCCCAGAGACCAAGGCAAAGATCACTTGCAAAAGGAGAGAAATTCAGTGAAACTGCTGGAGCTGGTGACCAGCATACCACGGCCCTTTTAAAGCTCCTCTCTGGTTAATGGGATGTTTAGCTTGGAGTGAGATCTCCCAGAGCTACATTATTACACATTCGGGGCCATTTTTCTCTATTCACAGCTGGACAATTGACTGGATGGAGGGAAGGCCAGTCAGCTCCCCCAAGGGGGATAAAGAGGAGAAAAAGTGAGAAAAGACAGTTTTCCAGCGACGGACTCGGTTCCTTATTCTCTCTGAACTCAAACTCATCAACCCAGAAACGATGGGGAGGAAAGCCGGGATGGAGCAGGGGGCGAGGAGGGATAGGTAGATGGCCCAGGAGTGAAGCCTAGATTCCAATCACAAACCCAGGACCTGCCATGTGCCGAACCTTGGGCAAATTATTTAACCTCTTTTAGTCTCATTTCAGCTGTAGAGCAGGATTTAACTTGTTCATTCAACAAATACTTATGGGGTGCCAACAACGTGCTAGGCAGGGCTGGGACTAGGGCCAGTTAGCTGAGGTACCAGTGCCTGGAATTCAGGCGTGCCCAGCCCCCAGAGTGAGCATCTCTGTAAACGCTGCTCCCTCGGCCCCAACTCACTCCACCCTGGCTCTGGTGCTAGGGGTCGGGGTCCACGGATGAACAACACCAAATCGGTTCTGCTGTCATGAAGTCTAGGAGTTGGAGGGGAGAAAACTTGTCTGCACTTCACGAAACTCATCCTTTTGGCCACAACAAAAAACAGCAAAGAAATTGCATGCTGAAGTTCTTAAAAGGCAATTCCACCTCCCGCTGAAAAACCATTCGTGTGTCCCAGGCTAGGCTGGATTTATCAAACACACACAGCTACCCAGCAATCTTCCCAGAGCGCAGGATTAGAGGCCAAAGGAAATTAATGCAAACAGACCCCATAAATATCAGTCTCTTCCAGACCTGCTCTGCTGGGGTGTCCATCCTTCCAATCCCAATGCCGTGCACTCCAGCCACATCGGGGTCTGGATTGGGAGCCCCGAAATTATCCCCGCTCCATGCAGTGTACATAAAACGGGGTGGAATCAGCTAGTCTCTTTACTTTGCAAAGAAACTGTAGAGAAAAAGGGCAAACAGTACATGTCCACAACCGGGATGCATTAACATAAACAGAAGGCATTTGGGCAACTTCTGGGTAAGAGCTGAGTCTCGTTTAGGGGTATCTGATCCGTGCACTGCTTCCTATGAGGTTCCGATAGGAGACCTGTAATCTCCGGGATTATCTGAACTCGGGGAGGACGTTTTGTATTCACGGCTGAAGACATTCATATTTATGCCTTTGTGGTGAATGGTTCCTGAGCTGCAGGTGCCCCTGAAAGATCTCTCACATCAATCGTTTTCATTGAGGGAAACACGGTTTTCCCTCTAAGGACCGTATCCCACCCACTGCCATCTCCAGCCAAGTGGATGAGTGGAAAAGCACATTTCCCACGTGGGAGGGGAAACTGGTACTGGGTGGAGCTGGAAGAATCCAGCTGCCACTGACATGGGAGCTTACTTCTGCATCTCTTCAATAACCGAGCAACAAAGCCAACCCTTGTAACCCAGACAGCTGGGGAGAGAAGGAATCGCTGAAGACCACTGAATCAGGCCCCTGGAAGGCCAAGAGGCAAGAGAGTCAAAGAACATGGGCTCCCGTATCAGATGCCTGGGTCAAAATCCCCACTCTTTTTATCTGAAGGATGGGAATGATTCTGGCATCTCTCTCATGGGGCCACTGTAAAGATAACATGAGATAATGCATGGAAAGCCTCGGTGCCTCTAAATCCCTACCCATGTCAGCTACTATCGGCGCAAGGCAGGTATTCTGACCACCTGTATTCATTTCCTTGGGCTGCTGTAACCAACTACCGCAAACTAGGTGGCTTAAAATAACAGAAATTTATTTTCTGGAGGCTGGAAGTCTAAAATCAAGGTGTTGGCAGGGCCACGCTCCCTCTGAAAGCTCTAGGGAAGAACGCTTCCTCACCTCTTCTCATGGCTCTTAGCACACCTTGGCACTCCCTGGCACGTAACTGCTCGCTCCAGTTTCTGTCTCTGTCTTCCCATGGTCTTCTCCTCTGTGTGACCCTGTGTCGCTGAGTGTCCTGCTCCCCCTCTGATAAGGACACCAGCCACTGGATTTAGGGCCCACCCTAATCCAGAATGACCTCATCTTCACTTGGTTCATCTGCAAAGACTCTTCTACCCAATGAGGTCACATCCTGTGGCTCCGGATGGACGTGATTGTGAGGGGCACACTATTCAACCCACTCACTGCTCCTACTTTTCCTGATCCTGAAAATCACCAGGAAGAAGACCCTAGCACTTCCTTTCAGCAGACATCTTTCGAGATACCCACATCTCCCTCTGTGAAGACTCCTACCACCTTCAGCCATGAATGCAACACATGTCTCTGCCCCCTTGGCAACAGGTGATTGGATGAGAGAGGGCTCCTGACCTAGGATGGGCCAATCAGATTCTCTCTCCGGGGATTCTGGAGTTGGACCTAGTGCATCTGGTTGGTTAGCGGTAGATGCTGCACTATGAGGACATGTGAACTTGGGGTTGAGGCTGCCACTCTGAGTGCACAGAGAGCTGGGGAGGCTGACCTGCAAAGAGACAGGGGTTATACAGAGGGGCAGAGAGGCAGCAGCCACCAGGGTTCCCGACCCTAGCCCTCAGCCTCCTTGAGGCACCCTTATCATTCCAACAGGTCTCACTCTGTGTGTGTGTGTGTGTGTGTGTGTGTGTGTGTGTGTGTGTGT
>NW_006783115.1:887497-893295 GCF_000442215.2 Lipotes vexillifer | reverse complement strand
TGTGTGTGTGTGTGTGTGTGTGTGTGTGTGTGTGTGTGTGTGTGTGTGTGTGTGTGTGTGTGAATGTTCTTGAGATGGAGGGACTTCTGCTCCTTGCATCCTTTAGAGCTTTGATTGAGACAAAGTCTCTAAGCCACGACTCCCTTAGGGTCAAGAACTCTTCATCTCCAACCAAAGCCTTTCTTACTTGGGTCCAATTCTCTTGTTCTGGCCTCTCCAGTGGAAGTCATTGCATAGAATCTGCTGTGTTGAAAACACACACACACACCAAAAACAACCTCTTTCCAAATCCACAGACATGATCTGGACCACCTTCCTCTTCTGGGCCGAGGCTTCACAATGCCAGATCTTCCAATTTTTTGTCTACAGCTCTCCACACCCGAAGTCAGCAAACTGTGGCCCTCTGGCCAAATCTGGCCCACCACCTGTTTTTGTAAATAAAGTTCTACTGGAGCACAGCCAAGTCCACTCACTGACATATCACCTCTGACTGCTTTTGTGTGGAAAGTGCGGAGTTAACTGCAACAGAGGCTGTGTGGCCCACAAAGCCTAAAATATTTCCTATCTGGCCCTTTACAGAACAGGTTTGCTGACCTCTGTAATATACCACCCTCAAGACACAATGGAAAAGGATCCTAAGCTGAGATGATTTTGATTAGAAGCTACTAACTCTACGTTTAAAGAGTAGGGCAAGGTCAGAGGAGCTCCTGTGTCCAGGCTTTTATTTAGTCACTTGTCCCACAAACATTCCTTGGGGGCCTAGTCTATGCTGGATGCTGGGCTAGATGCTGGGGCATGACTGTGAAAGAGACCCGCCCAGCGCTGCCTTCAAGGGGCTTAGAGCTCATTCCGTAAAGGATGACTTCACTGCTGCTACGGAAAGTGCTACAGAAGGGTGGTCCTGGGTCCTCTCAGAGTCGATTAGAGGCACGTAGCCTAGTGAAGGGGACCGGGGAAGGTTCCCTGAGGGAGCTAAGACCAGATGGGGGAGCAGGAACTGGTCAGGCAAAGGACGTTCCCGGAGTGGGAAACGCATGTGCGTTTCTCAACCTGCACTGAAAAATGTCAGCCGTGTCCACACTCTCCTGATTATATAATAGAGTCACCTGTGTACTGAGAAACAATTAGGAGTCTGCAATCGAGGACACAGGACATAGAGCAATGTGGTTCAGGGACACCCTTTCCAGCTCTTCCATGTACAATGGCAGGTCCCCTGACAGGGCCCCAGGGGACACCAAGCAGAGGTCCCTAACCCAGTCCTATCCTGATACCTTCTGATCCCACAGCCCCAGCCTCAAGGTCGGCCTTGGCTTGATGGCGAGCAGCTGCATGGGTCTTTTGCTGCCGGGTGACAGTTTCCATCTGCCTCATTCCCACCATTACCCAGAAAACACATTTGCAGCTAACTGCTCTTAGCCCTAATTGGTTCCTGATATATGGAGCCATAACAAAGCACTCAGAACCCTCCAGGCAAGGTTTGGGGCGGCAGGGGGGGAGGGGGGGCATTGCCCTCCTCTTTGGGAATTCTTGCTACAAAGTCTGAGAAGCCAGTGAAGTGAGAGGGTCCAGACTCTGGAAGCCACTGATTTTGGAATTCATTCCCAACACCTCCTCCACTGCTCTGAGCCTCAGTGTATTCATCTGTAAAATAGGGCCCCACAGAGCCGTTAGGAGAAGGTGAGGAGGTAGGTGATTAGGATGTCCAAAATTCACTGAGTGCCTGCCATACTAGGACCATCAAGCTGAGTGTTTCGAACGTATTCACTGGTTACAACTTCCAATCCTGTAAGCCACCTACAGTGATCAACCCTATTTCACAGATAGGGGAACTGAGGCCAGAAGAGGTGAAATCACTTGCCTAAGCCACCTGTCCCCTATCCATATGCCCATCATGGATAGACATTCAGAAAGCATAATCTCTTCTAAGTAGCAGCCATTCCTCTCACAAAACAGATTTTTTTTTTTTTTTTTTTTTTTGTGGTACACGGGCCTCTCACTGTTGTGGCCTCTCCCCTTGCGGAGCACAGGCTCCGGACGCGCAGGCTCAGCGGCCATGGCTCACAGGCCCAGCCGCTCCGCGGCATGTGGGATCCTCCCGGACCGGGGCACGAACCCGTGTCCCCTGCATCGGCAGGCAGACTCTCAACCACTGCGCCACCAGGGAAGCCCACAAAACAGATTTTAACATGGCCGAGTCACATATGTGGAGACACAGAAAGCAGACTGACAGTTGCCTGGAACTGGGGTGGAAGCAGGAATTAACTGCAAGCAAATACAAGAAATTTTTTTGGTCTGATGGACACAATCTAAAACTAGGGTATGGTGAAGTTTGCACAGTTCTGTAAATTTACTAAAATGCATTCATTTTATTTAAAATGGATGAATTTTATAGTACGTAAATTAAACAAAAATATCATTATGCTTCCAAAAAATGGCCTGATCAATGTGGCTGTAAATGGCTGTAAATATGGCTATAAATATAAAATATAAACTATCATAAATAGGAGGGTTAAAATAGAAATGGAAACATACATCCACACAAAAACTTGTACATAAATGTTCACAGCAGCACTATTCATAATAGCCAAAAAGTAAAAACAACCCAAATGTTCAGCAACTGAAGAAGGGATAAACAAAATGTGATCCATCCATACAATAGAATATTATTCAACCAGAAAAAGGAATGAAGTATTGACACAGGCTACAACATGGACAAACCATGGAAACATGATGCTACGTGAAAGAAGCCAGACACAGAAAGCCACATAGTGTATGATTCCATCTATATGAAATTCCCAGAATAGGCAAATCTAGACACAGAAATAGATTAGTAGCTGTCAAGGGCTGGGGTGGGAAGGAGTGAGAAGTGACTGCTAATGGACACAGACTTTCTTTTTAGGGTGACAAAAATGTCCTAAAATTAGATGATAATCATGGTTGTACAACTCTGTGATTACACTTAAAACCACGGAATTGTATAGTTTATATGGGTGAATTCTATGGTATGAGAATACAGCTGTTAAAAAATTAAATTACATTAAATCAGTGGGTGAGTTATAGCCTTGGACAGCCAGGGTTCCAAGCTGAGCTGTGCGACCCTGGGCTGGTGTCTTGGCCTCTCTGAGCCTTGGTTTCATCATATATTAAAAATGGAGGTATGAATAACAACTGTACAATTGCAGAGGGCGTGGGCAGGAAAAATATGAGGTTACTGCATGGAGAGCACTAAGCATCATGAGCCTGGCACAGACTCTGCCCGAGAGAAATACAGGAGCATGTAGGAAGGTGAGGACAGCAGAGAGTCACTCGTCTATTCCAACTGAACCAGCATCAAGGAGTGGCCAACTGGGGAGGACGGGTAATAGGTTACAAATACTCCTTAACCCCCTTCCTAAGTCCTCCTGGATCAATGATCTCTGGCAGTATTTCCCCCAGGATGTTCCTCAGAACATTAATTCCAATAAATGTTGACAGGTATTATATGAAAAATGGGTCCCCAAAGCAAATTTGTTCGAGAACATTGAAGTTTAAATAAAGTAAAATGGGCATCTTTACTGCAGGCCTTGTCAGGGCCTTTAATTCACATATTCGTGCACTGAGCTATACAAGAATACAACAGCTAGAATTTTCAAAACTAACCTGGCCACACACCATTTTCAAGAGCTTCTGGTGGTACTACAGTTTGGGGAAAGAAAAATAAAACTTTAGGAAACAGTCATCTATGACCTGAATTAGACCATTGTGAATCTACTGTTAGATGTTAAATCAGATGATGATAACTGAGAATTCAACCCAGGACTCCACATTCCATTCTTCCATTGACTCCAATGCCAGGCTCTCTGCCTTATTTCATGGGATCCTCTTGAGAAGAGGGAGTAAGGGGCTGGGATTTCCCCTGCTCTCTAGAAGAGAAGAGACTTGCCTCAGCTAACAAGCAGTCACACTAGACCTTGAATCCAGGCCAGACTGGCTGCAAGGCCACTGAGTTTAATCACCATGCCTCGTCACTTACTAAACCATAGCGGCTAATACCTAGTGTAGTGGATGCTGTAATGTGCCACCCTGACCTCCCTTGAGGATTGAAGGACCCATGTCCCCAGCTAGCGAGTGTTGCCAATGGACAGCTCTCCACTATCACCCTCTCCAAGAATTGACCAAGGCTGAAGAAGACTGCCCAAGGTCAACCTCCTTCTGGGAGCAGACCACATCCAATGACCAATTACTCCAATGTGTAATCGTGCTGAAAGTCATTCCAGCATCCAACCTCCCTGCAGGGCCACCTCAGGCCTCTGCTGAGACTACATCACAGCCCAACTTCTCCCTCTTTCCAACTGTATGAGTCTCCTGTTGCTGCTGTAACAAATGACCATGATCTCAATGGCTTAAACCAACACAAATTTGTTAACCTACAGTTCTGACAGTCAGAAGTCTACAATAGGTCTTTCAGGGCTAATATCAAGGTGTCATTCTTTCTGGAGGTTCTAGGGCAAATCCATCCTTTGCCTTTTCCAGCCTCTAGAGGCTGCCTGCATTCCTTGGCTTATGGCCCCTTCCTCCACTTTCAAGGTATGTCATTCCAACCTCTGCTTCTATTCTCACACCTCTGATTCTGATCCTCCCACCTCCCTCTTATAGGACCCCTGTCCTTATAATCTCCCCATCACAAGATGCTTAATTTAATCACATCTGAAAATCCTTTTTACCCTGTAGCGTAACATATTCACAAGTTCCAGGGATATGGACGACTTTGAGGGGCCAGTACTCGGCCTCCCACACCCACCTCTCTTCCATCCATCTTTCCCCCAGATTTTGATCCCACGAGCACTTCCTGATCAATGCCCTGCACCTTATTCTCCATCTCAGAGGCTGCTTCTCAGGAACTTGGCCTGTATATCAAACATGCTCTTTATGTTTTCTCTACCCCAGTGACCCAGTGGGGAGAACACCATTTTCCCTTAAACTGCAAGAGGTCAAGTATATTGTCTAAGGTCGTCAGGCTAATTGGTAGCAAGTCAACTTGACCTCAAGCATCTGTAGTGGGCTGAACTGCGTACCCTCAAAAGATATGTCCAGGGCTTCCCTGGTGGCACAGTGGTTGAGAGTCCGCCTGCCGATGCAGGGGACACGGGTTCGTGCCCCGCTCTGGGAAGATCCCACATGCCGCGGAGCGGCTGGGCCCGTGAGCCATGGCCGCTGAGCCTGCGTGTCCGGAGCCTGTGCTCCGCAACGGGAGAGGCCACAACAGTGAGAGGCCCGCATACCACAAAAAAAAAAAAAAAGATATGTCCAGGTCCTAATGCCCAGTACCTGTGAATGTGACCTTATTTGGAAATAAGATTTTTGCAGATGTAATTACATTAAGGATTTCAAGATGAGATCATCATGGATTTACGCTAGGCCCAAAATCCAATGACTAGTGTCTTTATACGAGAAAGGAAAGGGAGATTTGAGACTCAGACACACAGAGTTGGGAAAGTCCTGTGAAGACGAGGTAGAGACTTGAATGATGTGTTTATAAACCAAGGAACATTAAGGATTGCCAGGAACCACCAAAAGCTAGGAGGGAGGCATGAACTGGATTCTCCTTCAGAGCCTCCAGAAGGAATCAACCCTGAAGTCATCTTGATTTCAGATCTCCAGTCTCCAAATCTGTGAGAGAATAAATTTCTGTTATTTAAGCCATGTATTTTGTGGTCATTTGGTACAGCAGCCCCGGGAGACTTACACACCTTGCAAATCCAGAAATGTTAGCTCTTAATCGTTATATGATTTTTTTCCCCTGAGAGAGAATCAGGCGA
>NW_006783115.1:884360-887487 GCF_000442215.2 Lipotes vexillifer | reverse complement strand
CAGGAATGGAAGTGTGGGGAAGCAGGTGGTAAGTCAGAATATAGAAGGGACACTTGGGAGGGAAGGGGCCACACTTATTCACAATTTGATGGACCTCACATAGTGACGAGCATTGTGATTGCGTGACTGAAGAGTGTGTGATGGGGCTCAGAGGAGGGACACCAGCACAGCCTGGGGGAGTCAAAGAAGGCTTCCTGGAGAAGGTGACACCTGAGCTGAGTGTTAAAGAGTAAACAAGAGTTAGGCAGGGGAGGAAGACAAGGAAGGGCATGAAGAAAGGAATAAGTGAAGAAACTACACAGAGTTGGGAGTTCCTGGAGTAGAGCACTGAAGGATGGGAGATGCAGATGGGCTATCCCCAAACTCCCAGCTAAGAGCAGCCAAATGAGATCATTCATTCAACCAACACTTACTGAGTCTCTACTGAGTGCCAGGCACTAGGCTGGGGACATGGTGGTGAAGACGACAGCTTCCCTTGGGAGTCCCAGTCTGACTCAGGATCTCTCAGCCTCGGCGCTGTTGACATTTGGGGCTAGATAATTCTTTGTTGCAAGGGACTGCCCTGTGCTTTGTAGGATATCAAGCAGTATCACTAGCTGTACTTATCAGATGCCAATAGTGCCAAAATTGACTCCAGGCATTGCCCAAAGTCCCCTGAGAAGCAGAACCATCCGGATTGAGAACCACTGGCCTATGGGAGAGACAGATACCAAATGCACTTGATCATAAAGAGTCTAGTTCCACACCCAGTTCTTATCCTAAGAAAGAAGGTCACAGAGTAAGATTGCTCTCAGCTCTCAAGGGGGTGGATCTGGGTTGGACCTTTGCCATTTGAGATGTATTTGAAAAACTGTCTGCAAGGCAGTTGGAATACTGAATTGGAGCCTCGAATCCAAGGAGAGAAATGAGTGAATGAAACATAGCGAGGCCCGACAGGTAATGATGCCATTTGAATATGGCCTCTTGCTCCAAACCATCAAGCCATCGCTTCTGTTTTGTTTAAAGAAAAAAAAAAAAAAAAAAAAGAGCAACAGAAAAACTGGCAGGTGGCATCTGAAGGCCCTGAGGGCATCTGGATTTCATTATCCACCTCTCATCTTTTATTTAACAAGGAGATGGGAAAGTTTCCGAGCATTTGGGGGAATAGAAATAATGGAACATTCAAGTGCCCTATGGAAAAACGTACATATTAGGGCTGGGCAGAAATCTGGGTCCTGGGGTGGATTATGGGGGAGCCAGGGGTGTTCACACCTCCCTGTACCCCAGGTGGCCTTGGATGCTAGGGCAGAAGGAACCTGATGTAGACGGAAGCAAGTGTTTTGTGGGATTTAAAAGCTTTGGAGTCCTGGGTTCAAATTTGGGTCTGACCCTGCAGGCTGTGAGAGCGGGGCTTTGGGGGTGTCAATCTTTGGGGATCTCCATTTCTTTATCTACACTCTGAGAATAATCATACCTGTGGTTGTAAGAATTAAAGGAGCTACATAAAGCTTTTTACTCAGGGCCTAATACATATTAGGGCTGGATAAATGGTGAGTACCATTATGCTGGCAATCTTTTGTTTGTTTTGTTTTGTTTTGGCCTCGCCACGTGGCTTGTGGGATCTTAGTTCCCCAACCAGAACTGAACCCAGGCCCTCAGCAGTGAAAGCAAGGAGTCCTAGTGAGCAGCAGGGAATTCCCTCTGCTTCACGATTTTTAGCAAATGCAAGCTCTGTTCTCTGCCTACCTCCTGAGCACCAGGTCACATCTCCTCACTCACCATGAGGCATTATCCATGCCAGACTTCTTTCCAGGAGCACACTGTTACTGTTCCTGCCTCAAGACCTTTGCACACGCTGTTCCCTCTGTGTAGAACAGAGGTCTAATGCCTACATTTCCACTTGGCTAATGTCTACATTTCCTTTAGAGCTTGTCTTGAATGTCACTTAATCAGAGATGCTTTCTCCATCCATGCCATCAAAGTCAGATCCTCCTGGTCTCATCTCTCGTCGTGCCATTTATTTTCCTTCCTATCCCTTAACGCAATTTTATAATGTGTATAACTCTTTGGGCAATCATCTGCGTCTAAGTTCCAAGACTACTGCTGCCTCTAAGATCCAAGAGGGCAGGGACATGGGGTGGCTGACAAGCTTACCATCAAATACATAAAATCATTTCAAAGTGTCCCAAGGGCTATGAAAGAAACAGAGCGGATGCTGAGATTGAGGTGAGTAGGGTGGTCAGGAAGGTCTCTCTGAGCAGCTGGAGCTGAGATCAGAAGGATTAGAAAGAGTCGGCCACGCAAAGAGTAGACGCGGAAATGGGGACGGTGTTCTAGGGAGAGAGAAGACATGTGCAAAGGCCCTGAGGCAGGAAGTGCTTGCTGTTCCAGGAACTCAGGAAGAACAGTGTGGCTGGAACTCTGGAGAATGGCTTGGAGGAGGGCAGTCATGGCTGGGAAGCAGTGACAGTCAGCCAATGGAGATGGAGATCGGAATGGCCACATCAAGGGTGGACGGAGTCGAGCTAGGTTTTCGAGGTGGGATTGACAGGCCTTGCCAATGACCACTGGGTCGTTATTCTTCTTGTGAAGAGAGAAGTCTGGGATGTAGAGAGATCTGTGGACCATACAGATCAGAAGCTTGGGACTTCAGCTTGACCTCTTGATTCTTCCTGGCGGGATCTTCCTGAAATTCTCCGTCGTTCCCTCTGTTTGTCATCACCTTAAACTCCTGCAGAGATGCCCTTTTGCTGTCTCCCATAACACACAAATCAGTGGGCGATCCTGGGCTTAGGAGGAAGGTCTGAGGATGCCCTTGCGGCCAGGTGTGTGCCACGAGGAGTTGGCCCAGTGGCATGGGGCCCGGGGAGACACCTTGACCCACACCCTTTCTCCGCCCCTCCCATGACCTTCCCTGCATGGATGAGGCAGAGCTGAGCTCAGGTCCCGCGTCCACTCGCATGCCAGCTGCCCACGTGTGAGGCCAGCCAGGGTCTGAGGCACCCAAGATCCATGTGTGAATCACCCACATCAACCCTCCCAGGCCCAGGAAGGCTGCAGTGGGCCCGTGGCAGAGCCCCCAGTCACCTCCCGCACATCGCAGTGACCAGGCCTCTCCATTCTCATCCTCTTCAGCAGGCGGTGGCAG
>NW_006783115.1:873325-884273 GCF_000442215.2 Lipotes vexillifer | reverse complement strand
AGCAGGAGGTGGCAGGTGAGGTAGAAGCCCAGGGTGCACCAGACTCCCTTATTTTCCCAGCAGCGAAAGAGCTCATCTCCACTTACAGCAAGATGCTCTCGTGCTTCCTCTCAAGCAGACAGGCCCTCTGATGCCTCCGCCTTGGGGGGTGATGGCAACTCTTCCCAAGAAGGGGTGAAGTCTGGGGACAGAGTCTCAGACACACCCAGGAACAGGCCAGGGGGTCCACAGTGGGGACCCTCAGAAACATCACTGGCCGGAGGGGCTCTCTCCCCTGCCCAGCCACATGAACACTCTTGCGGGCTCCCGCCTGGCCATCACTCCTTCCACCTGTAAAATGGGGCAGTGAGCTTCATCTCCACCTCCTAGAGTACTTCCGGGAGCAAACAAGATGCCATTAAGGGGCTTAACACAGCCCCTGGCATGTGGGAAAGAATTCTGCCTTCGTGCTGCCTCTGGACTCAAGATTGCAATGTCAACTCCGGAACTTCCAGCCTGCTGGCCTGCTTTGCGGAATTTGGGCTTTCCATCCCCCACAAGCCCATGAATCAATTCCTTCAGTTCTAGATATAGATATAGATATGGGTAATATAGAGATAGAGATATATACTATATTGATATAGATACAGATATTGATATAGATATAGATGATACAGAGATGGCATTGATATAGATATATCGATACACAGATGATATATAGCTATAGATGATACTGATAGAAACAGAGATGATATAGAGATAGAGATATATACACACGTCCTATTGGTTCTGTTCTCTGGGAACTCTGACTAGTGCAGATTTTGTCACGTTGGCTATTATTCCCCCAAAAGACGGACAGCAAAGGATTAAAAGCAGTTATATGGGAACTAAAATTGGGGCAGGAGGAAAGGGGGACTGTCACTGTTTTACTCTATGTACTTGTGTGTAATTTGTTTGTTATACCAGCATGGCTTACCTTTACCATTTAAAATAGGGGAAGGGGAGGGACGGGAAGGGATAGTAAGAGGAAAAGATGAGAGCACAGGGCAGGACGAGGAAAGGAAAGCCGATCCAGCCTCCACAGCCATATCCTTGCTCTCTCTTCCCTCCTACTTTCTATAAGCCCTGATGAGCAAGTACCAGCGAAAGGGTTTCTACAGTGAGAGGTGAAATGGGGCTGCTCCTCAGGGGACGAGGCAAAAACTCAAATTACTCCGAGAGGCTGACTCAATTTCAACTCCTTGGGCTCCCTGGAGGCCAGCAAGCCACTGCTTCCAAGTCAGAATCAAATGAGTTCGGCACAGCATTCCTTGTGATGTTTGGGGGCTGGGGAGGGCAAGTTATTCCCCAATATTTTACTCTATGCTCTTCTCATTCATCTAAGAGGCTAGAATGAAGAAGTGGAATTTTCTTTTCTGATTTGGGGGCAGGATCAGGGGAAGCAGTAGCTTTTCGTTATCAAAGCGGGGCTCGTTAAATATTCACCCAGATGCCTGTCACCATTCCAGGAGGATGATCGGATTTAAGGTTCAAATCTCATTGATCTATTATTCTTTTTGGAACTCTTTCGTGCAGTTGCAAATTAGAAAACTGCGCCGTTCTTCGAAGGGAACTTTATGTAATCAGATGCAACTTTTTCTTCACCCGACAGGTGCCCTCCTTTGCTGCATCTCACGAAGAACGGCGAGAGGAGGAGCAGGGGACAACCTGGAGCGCAGCCTGCACCCATTTGCCCCTACGGATCAGCTCAGAGGGGGAAAGACTCCGAGAGTCTTTCTGGGGAGAAGGAAGGACAAGGAGGCGGGAAGAGTGGGGTGTGCAGCAAGGACAGAAAGAAATCAACACTCACAGAGATTCCCCCTCGTGCCCAGCATTTCAACCACACCATCCCCTGTCATCTCTACAACAACCTTTGAAGCAGGAATTATGCTCCTAAAGGTTAAGTGACGTGCCCGGGGTCACAAAGCTAGCAGAACTCACCCCAGGGATCTGAAGGCAGTTCGTCTGACCTCTAAGCCCCGTTCCCTGTAGCAGCGCCTCCTAACTCCCGTACGCGTCAATACCTGATGGGTCCCTCTAGAGCAGCACTTCTCAACCGGGGACAGTGTTGCCCTCCAGCGCAATGAGGCAATGTCAGGAGACATCTTTGGTTGGCACAACTTGGGGAGGGGGGTCCAACTGGCATCTAGTGGGTAGAGGCCAGGGGAGCTATTAAACCCCCTCCGGTGTACAGGAAAGCCCCTTAACACAAAGAATTATCTAGCCCCGGATGTCCACAGTGTCGAGGCTGAGAAAGTCTGCACTACGGTGGCGGGCATGTGCAATCACCCCCCAGCTCCTAGCTTTTGCCCTGGGAATCTAGAAATTCTACCCAGTGCTCTTATATTTTTGCCCAATGCCCGGGACAAAACTCATCTGGTAAGTGAGCAGGTATGTGGGGAATTCTTACCTTTCTGCGTTGCCCCTGGATACATAAATTCTCATCTAAATTCATGCCCATGCTCACAATTTCACAGTGGCAAGACAGGCATAACTTTCTCATCGAGGGGTACAGTCAAAGTTTCTCTCCACCGAGAGCAGGGAGAATCTGGGCTCTCTTGAAATGAAGCACAGCCATAATTAATGTTAATGAAACTCCCAAGTCAGCCCACATGCTTGCACGACAGGGTGACGGCAGCTATCCCCCCTCATGCAAACAAAATGCCACATTCAGGAGGAACTGAGGGATCCAGAGAGAGAAGCCAATTCCCCATTTCAGATGCTGGGAACATGAGAGGTCCACAGGAGGATGAACAGGGAGTTCACAGAAGAATTTGGGAGGGAATACAGAAGAGAAAATTCACCTCTGCTGAGTGTAAACTAAGTCTAGTCACTGGGGCAGGCAAGCGACAGCCTCCTCTCATTTAATCTCCACAACAATTATTTGTAGAAGTCAATATTATTGCTGTCCCCGTTTTATAAATCAGAGATCATCAAACTTTTTCTGCAAAGGGCAAGATAGTAAATATTTTAGGCTTTGTAGACTGTAGGGACTACTGCAACTATTCAACTCTGCCATTTTGGCACAAAAGCAGCCACAGACAACACATAAGGAATGCACCCTTCTATCCATCCATCCATTCATTCATTTATCCATCTATCCATCCAACCATCCTTCCATCCATCCAACCATCCACCCATCATCCACCCATCCATTAGTCTATCTATCCATCCATCCATCCATCCATGCAACAAGTATTCAATGACAACATACCATATATCAGACACTTTGGATATCAAGACAAATGAGTTTCTTCCAAGTCCTTCGCCAGGTAGCTCCAGCCACACTGGTCTTCAGAAAGTTCCTGGAACATGCAAGTGCTTTCCTTTCACAGGGCCTCTGAATATTGTCCAGGGCCTTCGTTCTCTCCCCCTACAATCCCCTCCACCATCCCCACCACCAGCTCTTTGCATGGCCACTCCTGTGATCCTTCTGATCTCAGCTTCTGCTACACAGGGAAGCCTTCCTGCCCAACTTTTCATTCTCAGTCTCAGCACCCTGTGTGTTTCTTTCACAGCACTTGGGATACTTTGAAATTATTTTATTCATTTCACTGTAAATCAGGTTTATGTCAGCCTCTCCTACTAGCATATAAATTCCACAGAGGTAGGGATCAAGTCTTTCTCGTTTGCCATTATATGCTCAGCATCTGGCACATAACAGATGCTCAACAAATAGTTATTAAACTGAATTAATAAGTATAAACCCAGAAAAGTTGACTCCAAAGTATGGCCTCCACCCATTACAGCAAGTACAGCCTAGACTGTACTATCCAATATGGCAGCCACTGGCCACATGGGGCTAGTGAGCAACTAAAATGTAGCTAGTATGAGTTGAGATGAGCTATAAGTATACAATACACACCAGATTTAGGAGACTTCATATGGAAAAAATACCTCAAGTTTTCAAACTGACTCTGTGGTGAAATGGTGTTTTGGATTTACAGGGCAAAATGAAATAAATTATTTAAATCAATTTCATCAGTTCATTTTTTTTTTTTTTTACCTTTTTAAAAACATATGCCTACTAAAGTTTTTAAAATTACATATGTGGTTTGCACTATATGTCTATTAAGTAACACTGGTTTAGAACCTCCCCAATTCTATTTCCAGACTTCTTACTAATTAGCTCTTTGATGTTGGTCCAGTCAATTAACCTCAACAGGTCTTGGTTTCTTTACACAACAAATGAATATAAGAATTTCTGACCTACCAACCACATGGGTTGTGGTGTAGCTCAAATGAGATAATGGATATGAAAGTGCCTGGGAAAAAATCTATACAAATGCAAGCTCTTCTGTAATGAGATTTTCTGACTCTGTTTCTAAATCCCCAAGTGGTTTTATTTCCCTCTCTCCCTCCCTGGCTCCTGAATATGACTTAACTTCCTCCATCTTTTCCAAATTTGATCCTCATGGTCTGACTTCTGAAGTCAATATTGGTTCTTTCTCCCAAGTGACACAGCCCTTCCTGTCCAGCCCCAGGGACAGACTTTCAGAAGCTAAAGAGTTTGGCAAGACAAGCCCATCGTCAGACTCCTCAAGTTCACCAAAGTTAATGTGTGGTCCACTTTCCCACGCTACTTTGGGTGATCTTTCAAGAATGACAGCGCCAAGGAAATCTAAAAAAGAATGGATATGTGTATATGTATAACTGATTGAATTTGCTGCACAGCAGAAACTAACACAACCATTGTAAAGCAACTGTAGTCCAATAAAAATTAATTAAAAAAAAAAGAATGATAGTACCAAGGAAAACTCGATTATTCAGACAACCTCCTCTTGTACTATAACAGGAAGCTGACAACTGTACTTTTGAGAGAGCGCTATATAATTTAGGCTGACCCAGGGCTGAGGTTTTAATTATTTTTTTAACATCTTTATTGGGGTATAATTGCTTTACAATGGTGTGTTAGTTTCTGCTTTATAACAGAGTGAGTCAGTTATACATACACATATGTTCCTATATCTCTTCCCTCTTGCGTCTCCCTCCCTCCCACCCTCCCTATCCCATCCTTCCGGGCGGTCACAAAGCACCGAGCTGATATCCCTGTGCTATGCGGCTGCTTTCCATTAGCTATCTACCTTACGTTTGGTAGTGTATATATGTCCATGCCTCTCTCTCGCTTTGTCACAGCTCACCCTTCCCCCTCCCCATATCCTCAAGTCCGTTCTCCAGTAGATCTGTGTCTTTATTCCTGTCTTACCCCTAGGTTCTTCATGACATTTTTTTTTCTGAAATTCCATATATACGGGTTAGCATACGGGATTTGTCTTTCTCTTTCTGACTTACTTCACTCTGTATGACAGACTCTAGGTCCATCCACCTCATTACACATAGCTCAGTTTCGTTTCTTTTTATGGCTGAGTAATATGCCATTGTATATATGTGCCACATCTTCTTTATCCATTCATCTGTCGATGGACATTTAGGTTGGTCCCATGTCCTGGCTATTGTAAATAGTGCTGCAATGAACACTGTGGTACATGACTCTTTTTGAGTTACGTTTTTCTCAGGGTTTATGTCCAGTAGTGGGATTGCTGGGTCATATGGTAGTTCTATTTGTAGTTTTTTAAGGAACCTCCATACTGTTCTCCATAGTGGCTGTACCAATTCACATTCCCACCAGCAGTGCAGGAGTGTTCCCTTTTCTCCACACCCTCTCCAGCATTTATTGTTTCTAGATTTTTTGATGATGGCCATTCTGACTGGTGTGAGATGATATCTCATTGTAGTTTTGATTTGCATTTCTCTAATGATTAATGATGTTGAGCATTCTTTCATGTGTTTGTTGGCAGTCTGTATATCTTCTTCGGAGAAATGTCTATTTAGGTCTTCTGCCCATTTTGGGATTGGGTTGTTTGTTTTTTTGTTATTGAGCTGCATGAGCTGCTTGTAAATTTTGAAAATTAATCCTTTGTCAGTTGCTTCACTTGCAAATATTTTCTCCGATTCTGAGGGTTGTCTTTTGGTCTTGTTTATGGTTTCCTTTGCTGTGCAAAAGCTTTGAAGTTTCATTAGGTCCCATTTGTTTATTTTTGTTTTTATTTCCATTTCTCTAGGAGGTGGGTCAAAAAGGATCTTCCTGTGATTTATGTCATAGAGTGTTCTGCCTATGTTTTCCTCTAAGAGTTTGATAGTGTCTGGCCTTACATTTAGGTCTTTAATCCATTTTGAGCTTATTTTTTGTGTATGGTGTTAGGGAGTGATCTAATCTCATACTTTTACATGTACCTGTCCAGTTTTCCCAGCACCACTTATTGAAGAGGCTGTCCTTTCTCCACTGTACATTCCTGCCTCCTTTATCAAAGATAAGGTGACCATATGTGCGTGGGTTTCTCTCTGGGCTTTCTATCCTGTTCCATTGATCTATCTTTCTGTTTTGGGGCCAGTACCATACTGCCTTGATTACTGTAGCTTTGTAGTATAGTCCGAAGACAGGGAGCCTGATTCCTCCAGCTCCGTGTTTAGTTCTCAAAATTGCTTTGCCTATTCAGGATCTTTTGTGTTTCCATACAAATTGTGAAATTTTTTGTTCTAGTTCTGTGAAAAATGCCAGTGGTAGTTTGATAGGGATTGCATTGAATCTATAGATTGCTTTGGGAAGTAGAGTCATTTTCACAATGTTGATTCTTCCAATCCAAGAACATGGTATATCTCTCCATCTGTTTGTATCATCTTTAATTTCTTTCATCAGTGTCTTATAATTTTCTGCATACAGGTCTTTTGTCTCCTTAGGTAGGTTTATTCCTAGATATTTTATTCTTTTTGTTGCAGTGGTAAATGGGAGTGTTTTCTTGATTTCACTTTCAGATTTTTCATCATTAGTGTATAGGAATGCAAGAGATTTCTGTGCATTAATTTTGTATCCTGCTACTTTACCAAATTCATTGATCAGCTCTAGTAGTTTTCTGGTAGCATCTTTGGGATTCTCTATGTATAGTATCATGTCATCTGCAAACAGTGACAGCTTTACTTCTTCTTTTCCGATTTGGATTCCTTTTATTTCCTTTTCTTCTCTGATTGCTGTGGCTAAAACTTCCAAAACTATGTTGAATAACAGTGGTGAGAGTGGGCAACCTTGTCTTGTTCCTGATCTTAGTGGAAATGGTTTCAGTTTTTCACCATTGAGGATGATGTTGGCTGTGGGTTTGTCCTATATGGCCTTTATTATGTTGAGGAAAGCTCCCTCTATGCCTACTTTCTGCAGGGTTTTTATCATAAATGGGTGTTGAATTTTGTCAAAAGCTTTCTCTGCATCGATTGAGATGATCATATGGTTTTTCTCCTTCAATTTGTTAATATGGTTTATCACATTGATTGATTTGCGTATATTGAAGAATCCTTGCATTCCTGGAATAAACCCCACTTGATCATGGTGTATGATCCTTTTAATGTGCTGTTGGATTCTGTTTTTTAATTATTTTTAAAATGTAGAAGACCATGTAGGTTTAGTCTGCCTATTATCCATTTCCTCTGGTTCCCACAAATGTACAATCATTTCCCTGTTGAGGGCCCATTCTTTCCCTGGTCTTCACCCACATGGTCTGTGCAGGGTAGACAGGTGTGTGTGTACCTGTCTCAATCAGCTTATTCCGTGCCCCTGGACATAGCAATGGTTTCAAGGATGAGCACAAGACCCAGGTTGATCTATTAGGGGCCAATCCCAGGACTTTTGTGGGAACCTTTAAGAAAGAAGAGTTGATCTTTCCACTGGGGTTGTAAGTCTGCAACTACTTGAGACATGGAGTTGGGGGAAGCAAGCCACCATGAGAAAGCAAAACTATCATGGAGAAAGGATCAAGACAGACAAAGTCCCTTCAACATTGTTTAGTCACCTAGATCCAACTATACCTGAAGCCAGAATCCCTCTGAACTTTGCAGTCACAAAAGCCAACGAGTGCATTTTGTAGGAGAAGCCAGTCTAACTTGAGATTTAATCATTTGCAACCAAAAGAACCCGTCTAATGCAAAAAGAGGTCAAATGTAGTGCATTTTTTTTAAAATGTGCTTTTATGACTTTCAATTAATGTAGTAATTCCACGTGGGTTAACAGAGCGTTGTCTAGAGGTGCCACTAAGAATCTTTTACAACTAGATTATGAGTCAACCGCAAACAACTTCATCTAAAGCCACTGAGAATGCACAGAGGTTCATGAGAAGGGCACTTTCACTGGGACCGTTTCACTAAAACCCAATTGTTCACTGTCCATGGAAGGAAAGATACTGCTCAGCAAAAGTAAACTGTAGGCAAGTCACTCCACTTGGAATAACTCAGAAGTGGGTTAATGGGGCTTTAAATTAATATGGCCTTCAGGGTTTTATTTTTGTTACTTGAGAGAAATCTTCTGTTGCCACTGGGAAACCTTCACCTTTACCCTGAAATCACAGCCCCCCCAGGTCACCTTCTTGGCCAGCTCACAAGGTTGGTGAGTGGACGGCTCATGGGCAGATGGGGAAACTGAGGGTCACACATGCCTAGTCAGAAATAAATGTATGGACTTTGGAAGTCCAGCTCTGCCCTCCAAGCCAGGCTCCCTGCCATGAAGATTAATGAGGTGACAAGTGCCAAAGGCCTGGAGGTGGTTAAAACAAGAAAACTCACCCAAGCACCTAGGACTATTTTTAGCCTCTTCTGCAAGGGCTTGGATACATATGCCAGCAGCGGCCTGGCTAAGCATGGCCTTTCAGCTGTTGTGCTGGTCCTTCCTGTGTCCCCTCCACCATATATAACTCTAACATGGAGACACTGACAAGGTCCAAGGTGATGTCATAGAGTCACCATCTCCCTAAAAAAGAGGACTTCCAACCTTTCGACCAACCACCCTGCAATGGACCCAGCAGGCTTTCTATTTTGGTGGACTTCAAGGAAAACATCTATTAAATGAGCTTCTAAGATTTTAAAATTAGTATGAAAAGTGGTGACCTGTAATGTCACATCTGGACAGCAGACAAATTTTATCTGTCTCATATGAGGCTTAAGTTTGGAGGTGCTGGCAATGTTTTTTTTTTTTCAGATAGATTTCACATGAAATTCCACATTGGAGGTGCTGGCAATGTTTTTTTTTTTTTCAGATAGATTTCACATGAAAAATTCCATACTTCTGGCTTCTCTTGATAAACTGAAACAATGCAGGGCCTGCATTCTACGTGGCAACAATCAACTGGAGGCGAGGAATATAGATGGGGGCATGAGCTCTCTGGTTTGCCCCACTCCCCACCCTGCCCTACTGTGCTCCTTGAGCCTGGCGCAGAATGTCAGTTGCCATTTGTCATCTTACATCAGACCCTTTTTGTCCGTTTGACTTTCCTGCCTGGCCCTATTATGTCCTGGAGTGCGCAAGCTCTGCAAAATGCCCATGAATTAACTGCATAGTAAATTGTTTTGGTAAAACCCAAGCAGGCGAGGAGGTGAAAGAAGACAAGGCTTCTAAGGTCCCTTGGAACTCAGAGAATACCAGGACTGTACGAGCTTTCTGAGGCCACTGCTGGGGGGATGTGAGGGGAGGGGCGGGTGCTTCTCAAACCTTCAGTGTATCTTTCCACGTGAAAGAAGCTCCACCCGCATCCCAGTCGGGGCCCCTCTCCAACCACCAACACTCCTTCCATAGAGAGAGGGTAACTCAGTAACTTGAGGTTTGGGGGAGGGACTGGGCTCATGTAGCCCTTCTCCTTCCTCATCCTCCTCCAGACTGGGAGTAGTCAGGACTGTACTTTAGATATACTATAGATGGGACTGTCCCCATCTGCATCTTTCTTTACTCTTATTTCTCAACTGACTCAGAGCTCGGGCAGGGAGCGGGGGAAGGAGCGCTAGCTACTGAGTGTTCCAAACACCTTGACCATCATCTAGGCTGACAGTTCTTGTCATTTTGAGGGTTCGTTACCCCTTTTGAGAATCTGTTGAAAGCTACACACCTGTTCACACCGTAGCTGTACACATAACAGCCTGGTGCCCACAGACCCCTGAAACCCATTCATAGGCTTCAGGTTGCTTTTAATCCCTGATTGGTTTCCGTCCCCAAAGAGGAGTTATTCAAAGTGAGATGAGGCAGAGACAAGACTGATAAAAGCCCCGACATCCTGATTGGCAGCCTCCTCGCTTGGCATTCAGATGCACCTATTCATTCAATACAGCCCAATGCCAGGCGCTCCCCGGGCACGCGGTGATGAGCTCCACCGTGTGTCCAAAGGACTCGAACACCAGTCCACTTATTACACAAATAAACGTCCAAGCACACGGCATGCTAAACACTATCATGGAAAAAATGGGCACCATTTTTGATGAGGGAGTCTGACATATTTGAAGGTGGTGGAGTGAAGAAAGATTTCTCAGAGAAAATGACATTGGAGCCTAGACCTGAAATCTAAAGGATCAAGATAAATTAATGAAAGGTGGGGGAAGGAACACAGAGTAGAGGCATCCAGACAGAGAGAAGAGCATGGGCAAAGTCCCTGGGGGAGGAGGGAAGGGAGAATGGAATGAGATGGAACTGGAAAGAAAAGACATGTGTGTGTAGTACAGGTGACACGTAGACATGTCAAGTAGATAACCTCTTCAGACCCCATTCAGCCATCAGACACGCAATAAGTGTGGGGTGGGGGGTTACCTTAAGCTCTGACAGAGAGTTAAGAGGTTCATAACCTCAATCCCACATCCCAGTTCTGGGAAAATTTCTCCAAAGGAAAGAAGTCATCAAAATCAAGGAGTTATATACACCAAGATGCTTGCAGCAGTGCTATATATAACATCAAAGCTCTGGAAGTAATGGAAATCTCCAACTAAAAGAAGAATCACTAAAGAACCATGGGCATCAACACGATGCGATGCTATCTGAAAATGGAAACTCTAGTTGAAGTAGAATCTGGGGAACATGCTTATGAGAAATGAACAGCTATGTAAGAGTGTAGGGGAGAAATGGCGGGGGGGG
>NW_006783115.1:872827-873257 GCF_000442215.2 Lipotes vexillifer | reverse complement strand
TAGGGAAGAAATGGCGGGTAGGATATTTCCATACTTGTAAGGCACGTCTAGAAGGTTATACAGTCAGAATGATACTATTCATAGTAACAGTGTAATAGGATATCAAGGGGGATTTCTCCTATTATCCCGGAATCATGGTTAAGGCCCAAAGCTTAAAATAAAAGACATAAATAACTCCACTTTCTAAAGAGAACTGCTCACAAGCCGAAGTTGGGACCAGACTCCTTCCCACAAGGGTAACAAAGAGGGGGCAGAGTCAGCCCCACACCCCAGCTATCACTGCCACCTCCTCCCCAGTGTACAGAAGAAGAGGGGTATGGGATGGGTTTTGATCTTCGACCTTGTGAGGGTATAGGATTCACAAAGTGTGTGCATTCCTGTTCCCTAGAGGCGCTGGCACGAAAGGGAAACAGGCATCTCATTTCCTGGG
>NW_006783115.1:842988-872817 GCF_000442215.2 Lipotes vexillifer | reverse complement strand
TCCTGCTGAAATATTGATGCCATACTCTAATGCCACCATCCAAGCAGAGAAGGGTGGGACAGTTCTTGGAAGAGATGGACATGGGTACCTGAAGGTGGAGGATGTCTAGACCAGCAATGTCCAAAAGAACTTTCTGTGATAATGGAAATGTTCTATATCTGTGCTGTCCAATATGGCAGCTGCCAGCCAAATATGGTTACTGAGCACTTGACATGTGACTGGTGTAACTGAGAAACTGAAAGTTTAATTTAACCTAATTTTAATTAAAATAATGACCACCTGTGGCTAGTGACTACCATATACAGGTCCAGATATTTCCATAGATGGGAGATCACTAGATATCTGAACACCTTAAGTGGAAACCACAGTGGTGAGCCTGGGGAGGAAACTGGGATACTGCCTACTCCATCCCAGAACTCTGCCCCCTCAGAGAATGTGAGAAGGGACCTCAGTGCTCCCATGGCTCCAGGGGAATGAGCATGCAGGTTAGTGGATGAGTGGCATCTCTCCACGTCCAGGTAGCCACCAGAGAAGGGGCCAAGGATGGTGCCACTGATGGCGCCCATGGGATCCTCTGAGGAGGGTGGTTCTCAGTGACGGAAGAGGCTGTCAGGATGAACATGAGAATGGGTTGGGGGAAACCACGCTCCCATCTGTATGGGAACCACTCATAGCAGAAGACTCAGACCAAACCAGAGCATCACCAAGGAAGCCAAGCCTGGTTTAAGTTTTCCAACCAAAAGTGAATGAGCCTGCCCAAGCTGTCATTAAGGACGGGAAGGGAGACATTCAATCGACCTCAGTTACAGGAAAAATAAACTGCTTCCTTCATGTTTACACTTTGATGAGTTTAGATTTTTCAACAAACCTATTACAAAAGTGTCCAAGTGTTATATGCTCACGTAAGTTGTTTAAGCCTCACAATAACCCTATTAGTCAGCCCTCATCATCCCCATTTTATGGAGGAAGAAACTGAGGCTCGGAAAGTTTAAGCAATCACCCATGATCCCACAGATAAGTGGCGGAGCTGGAATTTGCCCCCAGGTTGTCTTGTTCCAAAATTGTCTTTAATTTCGTTAAGTCATCTTTTGGACAATAAGATATTATTTTTTTAAAGATCAAAACAAAATGCATGTAAAACTGATGAAATCCAAATAAGATCCGTGCTTGTGTCAGCAGTACTGTACCTATGTCAATGTCCTGGTTTGGACAATGTACTAAGGTTATGTAAGATACTATCAATGGGGGAAGCTGGGTGAAGGGTACACAGAAACTTCTGCACTACAACTTCTTGGGAGTCCTAAACCTTTTTATAGTAAAAATTTATTTTTTTAAAAAGTTAAGATGGGGTTTTTTGGAAATTATGCAAAAGGATGTTTATTGTATATTTATGACATAGAAGTACTAGTCTATGCTTTAAGAAAGGAAATCATTTAAAGATCATGAAAATCCTAAATTTTTATTAGCTAAGTATTTTGTTTTATAAATTTTTAAAAATATTTATTTATTTTGCTGAGCCGGGTCCCCGTTGCGGCACGTGGGATACTCGTCACCACGTGCAGGATCTTCGTTGAGGCACGCGCCCGGACCCCGTGCACTGCAAGCCCAGAGTCCTAACCACTGGACCACCAGGGAAGTCCCTAGGTAAGTATTTTAGATTCAAGCTGTCTTTAAAGCCTGCTCTTACTATTTATTTCAATGTACTCTTTAAAACATAATATGTTTGGGGGATAGGATTGAATGTATATCTTTTAAACTATACCTGGAAATAAGCAGCAATGCCCCCCAGATAAGGAGGAATCAGTACACGTTCTGATTGATCATTTGAATGTATAAAAACGGAACCTTTCCTAAATTGAGCTGCAATGGGCATTATAACCTTTCCATTTAGTCTGGAAGAGTCATGAGACTTTAAGTGGCTTTGCTGCTGGTACCTACACAACAAGCATCATCTCTCTGGATCATTAGCATAAAATAGTCTTGCCCTTCCTCTTCCCTCTTCCTTGCATTTCTGGGCTGCTGGATACTCCATGAGCCATGTCAAACAGGCAGGGGGTCTGCAATGCCAGGACACAACCAGCACCATCAGCCCAGATACACAAGAACATGCCAAGAATAAATAGGAGAATCGACAGAGATAAGAAACATTTTCGATCCTTTGTAGAGACGGCTGTTTGTGAGTGTTCAGCCCTGGCTTGATGAGTCATTCATTAGGAAAGAAACATGACCTTTTTCTGTTGATTCCAGGAAAACTGGTAGGGGGAGGGCATGGATTTCAAGGGTCAACAGAATCAAAGACAAGTGGAGGAATAAGTTGTAGCCACTCTGTTTAGATAGGATGTTCTTGGGGCAAGTGAGAACTAAGGGGTTGAGTGAAAAATAAGGAAACTGGTTAACAGGAATAAGGATGCTGGGTGCAGTCATGTAATGCTTTTTACTCCTGGCTAAGTCAATTTTCACACACACACATACACACACACACACACACACACACACACACACACACACACACACACACACACACACACACAGAGGGAGAGAGGGACAGAGAGAGAGAGGGAAGATGAAAAGAGAAAGATGCAAAGAGGCATGAAAAAAGAAGAAAAACTTAACGTAGTTTTTTTTTTTTCCTCCCAACTGCCCTCATCCCAAGCCCAGTGAAAGAGAAGTTAAGACAACAAAAAACAGAAGAGATGGATGAGCAGAGAAAGGCCAAGGAGACTACAGTAATCAAGACAATGTGAGACTGGCATAAGAATAAAGCAGAATAAAGACTCTTGAAATAGACCCACATATACATGGCCCATTTATATGCAACAAAGGTGCCAGGTAATTCATGGGGAATGGGTGGTGTTTACAACAAATGGTGCTGGAACAACTAGATACACCATATGCAAAAATTAATGTGAGATGGATAATAAACCTGGATCATAAAAGCTAAAACTGTAAACTTCTAAAAGAAAACGGGAGAATATGTCGGTGACTTTGGGATTTGCAAAGATTTCTTAGGATATAAAAGGCACTGGGCATAAAACAAAAAATGTGATACCTGACTCCGTTAAAACTGAAAACTTTAGCTCTTTGAAAGACAAGTGTATGAAAGTGATAAGGGAGATCACAGATTGAGAGAAAATATCCATAATACATAATCTGATAAAGGGCCTACAATACAGTAATAAGAAGATAAACAACTCATTTAAAAAATAGGCAAAAGACTTGAACAGATAATTCACATGAAGAGAAATACTTGAACAGATAATTCACATAAAGAGTGAGAAATGACCAGGAAACGTCCAACATCTTGAGTCATGAGGGAAATGCAAATCATTTAATTAATTACTGCAAAGTAAAACACAATAAGATCCCACTGCATACCTATTAGAAAGGATAAAATTAGAAGCCTGACAATATCAAGTGGTGACAAGGATGTATAACAAGGTTTCTCAACCTCAGCATCATTAATACTTTGGGCTGGATAATTCTTTCCTGGGGAGGGGAGGTGTGACGGGGGTGCTGCTCCATGCATTACACGATGTTTATCAGCACCCCTGGTCTCTACCCAGGAGCTAGATGCTAGCAGCACCCTCCCCGCGAGTTGTGGCAACCCAAAATGTCTCCAGACATTGCCAAATGTCCACTGGGGGACAAAACTGCCCCGCATTGAGAACCACTGATGCAGAGCCACTGACTTCCCATGCATTGTTGGTGGGCTGTAAAATGTACAGCCGCTCTGGAAAACAGTTTGGCAGATCCTTATAAAGTGAAATATATACATACACTACGACCTAGGAATTCTACTCATAGGTATTTACCCAAGAGAAATGAAAGCATACGTTGACAAAAAAAAAAAAAAAAACTCATACAGACTGTTCATAGCACACTTATTCTCAACAGTCGCAAACTGGAAACACCCCAAATGTCTATCAATGTGAGTACAGGGGGCTGAATTTGTGTCCTCAAAAGGATATGCTGAAGTCCTAACCTCCAGGACCTATGAATGGGACCTTGTCTAGAAATAGGGTCTTGGCACATGTAATCAAGTTAAGGTGAGAGTGGGCCCTAAATCTAATGACCGCTGTCCTTATAAGAAGAGGAGAGGGTACACAGAGGGACCAAGGCCACGTGTAGACAGAGGTAGAGATTGGAATGATGCAGCTACCAGCCCAGAAACGTCAGGGATTGCTAGAAGTCATCAGACGCTAGAAGAGACAAGGAAGGATTCTCTTCTAGATCCTTCAGAGGAAGTAAGGCTCAGTCGTCACCTTGACTTGGCCTTCTGACCTCCAGAACTGTGAGACAACAGATTTCCGTTGTTTTAAGCCACCAAGTTTATGTTACTTTGTTACGACAGCCCTAGGAAACAAATACAGTGAGAAGGGATAAACTGTGGTGTGGCCACACAATGAAATATTATTGACAGATGATAATGAAGTGATACAAAAGAATAAACTACTGATACACAGAACAACATAGGTTAATCTCGAAAGCATCATACTGGGTGAAAAAAGCCAGACACGAAAGAGTATATGTACAATGCATGATTCCATTTATGTGAAGTTTTATGAGAGGTCTCAGCCATGTGATAAAAATCAGAGTGGTGGCTGCTTTGAAGGTAGGGAAAAATAATTGGAGAGCGGGACACAAGGGAACTTTTCAGAGTGGATGAGAAACATTCTAAATCTTGATTAGGGTGGTGGGTATCTGGGGATATACACTTATCAAAACTCACTGAACTTAAAATCTGTGTGTTTTATTGTATGTAAATTAATGCTCTATTTTTAAAACTGGAAATAAAGAGGCTCATGAGAACAGAAAAGAAAATTGGGACGCACGTGACTCTTTCACAATGATAAGGGGCAGAGAAGGAAAAGAGGGAGGGAAAGCAAGGGGCTGTATCAGAAAAAGACCAACTACAAACACGCCAGCGACTCTGTCCCCACCTCCAACAAGTTTTGTCACTCTGTTACACCTGCACTCGCCATGGGTAAGTAAACTCACAAATTCTCCACTGGAGGCCAAGTGTGCAGAGCTGTTCACAGCGAATTGGCCCAGGCAGACATCCCAGCTGCTGTCCATTATAACCTGGAATGGAACATTAACTTCTGAGAGGCCCCTCTGGCTCCCAGAGAGACCCTAGCCTCCCCACACTTTGGGAATATTCTTGAAAACCTAAATGGATAACTGAGAAAAACTGGGAACTCAGCGCTTGGTGAGCAACCTGTGAGGTCCCCCTGTGGCATGAAACACTCCAAGTGAGGCTAACGGCCCTGCAGCCCTCACTGCCCAGACAGCAGCGGGCTCTCCATGCGGCCATGTTGGGGACTTGGCCTGAGTGAGTCACAGACACTTAAGGGCTCAGGCAGGAAGCAGTGCCTGAGGCCAAAGCCTTCCATGCTGCCCAACCCACAGCCAAGCCATGCCAGGGAGAGGCTTAAATCATTAACTTTGGCACCAGACAGCCCAGAGTCCAAGTGCCGAGATTCCTTCCTCCCTGGGCCCTTTACATCATCATTTCCTCACCTGAGAAATGGGGGAATGTTAAGGTGCACGCAGGTGGGGAAACAGCACTCAGGAAATGCTGGGTTCCCCTCGTGAAAGGCGGTTGGCAGCGCCCTAACATTAGATTGTGAACTCTACGCGAATTGCATTCCTCGCTTATAAAAAAGTTCCCTGCTGGAGACTTCATTTGCTGTGGCCTTGGCATTGGCCAAAACACCTCTGGGCCCACCGTTGGGTTTGGCCTCGTAGCTGCCCTTTGAGGAAGGTGACGCTGCTTTGTCCCTCCCTAGAGATCCCGGCTGCCTGAGTGACAGAGCTCCCCTCTCACGCAGGCCTATTGCAGAAGCTCTAGGAAAGGGTCCCCACAAATTCACACTTGGGACTGTGCTCGCCATGCGTGCGGGTTGACACACGTTGCTTGAACGGAATAGGGTATTGGGAACATTCAGAATCTGAATTTCAGGCAAGGACAACTCTAAGAGGACCAGTAAAGGATGTAGAAAACAAACTAATGGTTACCAGAGGATAAGGCGGGGAGGGTAAATTGGGAGATTGGGACTGACATATACACACTACTATATATAAAATAGATAACTAATAAGGACCTACTGCTTAGCACAGGGAACTCTACTCAATACTCTGTAATGGCCTATATGGGAAAAGAATCTAAAGACGAGTGGATGTATGTATACATATAACTGATTCACTTTGCTGTATGCCTGAAACTAACATAACATTGTAAATCAACTATACCCCAATAAAAATTAAATTAAAAAAGGAACAGTAAAGATTGCTTCCTCTGGCATCTGCCAGCTGCTTTCACATTACCCTGCTGGCAGGAGCACGGCTGGAAACAATGGAACAGGTAACTTTGGCAGGGACAATGTCACTCACCTCCATCCCTGCCTTAAAGGAGCAAACTGGACAAGGGTCCTCCTTATGTAGCTTCTCTCGCATTCACTCTGTAATGGGAAGAGTAGGGAGGGGTGGCTTCCGATGTTGGGAAGCTGGGAAAATCACCCATCCATCCATCCATCCATCCATCCATCCATCCATCCATCCTTCTATCCAACCATTCAGTCATTCAGCAAACACTTATTGAGCCTTTAACTGTACGCAGTGCTGTGTTAAGCAAACAAGTGAAAGAGATGAATGAGACAGGGTCCCTCCTCTCAAAGAACTCACAGTCCAGGGTCTGGAAAAGGACAGAGACTTAAAACCTGCTGGAGAAAGAGAGACAGGCATGGACGTGGCAACTACAGAGGCAGCCTAGCATACGTAAGGTCATGAATTCAGCCTCTGGGCCAGATGTGTATTACACTTGCCACTTCAGCTAAGGACAGGAGTCTTTATGCATTCTCTGAAAGGGCCAGAGAGCAAATATTTCAGGCTCTGGATGCAACCACTCAACTATGCCATCGTAGTGTGAAAGGATGTGACACGTTCCAATAAAACTTTACTTACATAAACAGGTGGTGGGCCAGATCTGGCCCTCAGGTGGTAGTCTGGCAATACCTGATGGAGAAGATGCCATCCTAGGTAAATTGTATAATCTCCTATACCTCAGTTTCTTCAGTACAAAAGAGAGATGATAATAATAATACCTACTTCATGGGTGACAGAAGCTGATACATTGTGCAAAGCACTTAGCACAGTGCCCACGATATGGTATGGATGCAGTAAATGTTAGCTGTTTCTAGTATTATTAGTAGTATTCATTGCACTATAGTATGAATACAGAAGTATGCAGGCAGAGGCAGGAAGGAGTGGAGGGTCAGTTTGGTGTGTGGGAAACCATAGCCAATATTACCTGTTTGAGCCTCTCTAAATCTACCTGTCAGAACAAGAACAAACCCACCTAACTCCCCTGCAGGGCTGAGTTGCTGTCCAAAAAGCTCTCTGGAAAAAAAAAAAAAAAGCCTCTCTGAAGACTGGAAATTTCTCTCGGGTCCTCACACACAGACTTTTGATGAACCGAAGGATTAAGAAAATGAATCAGTGCCTTCCCTGAGGCAAGAACACGTTTCTTAGATGTTCTCCTCATCTTCACTGAAAACAAAACGCTTTCAGTCTCAGCATCTTGGAAGGTGACATCAAAGCCGGTGCCAAGAGATGACATCCCGACAGCTGGGTGTCCCTCCCCGGACACATCCCACGCCAACTTGGTGTTTAAAACCTGGGCTGGTGGGACGATATCCGCACACCTATGGCTGGTTCAGCGGACAGACACCAAAAGGCCATCTCTCTAATGTAGGAATCATGATCCCGAAACACGACTAGGGCTGAAAGGAAGGACGCCGTGATGGCTTCCTGACAGTCGTTAAGCACCACTCCAGAAAATTAACCTCGCCTGCTCTTGGCTTCCAGAAGCCCAGCCATGGTGGAAGCGGGCCCCAGCTGGAGGCCTCAAGAGTTGTGAGTACTTTTATTCTTCCTCTATTAATTTGAGTTAATAAACACCTCCCGCCTGAGGAGAGCAAGGGGAGGCGGCTGGAGGGCTCACTGTTAGCAACCAGAGACCCCCGGCCATGTTCATTTTAAATTACAGAGTCCCCAGAGGGCAGAGGCCACCGGAGGAAGTGGGCGGCTGTAGCGGTGGGTCAGGGGCTCCCTTCCCCGCCATCAGCCACCAGGAGCAGATGGCAGGCCTCCCGTTGACTTCTGCTCAGCAGTGTCACCAGAGCCGCGCTCTCCTGCATCCTGGAAGGGACGTCGCATACCTGAAAGAATTAATTAATGGAAAACAGGAAGAAAAGCACTCACAGCAATTGGACTGAGGCCTCGAGGCCAAAACTCCTCTCAGCTAAAATGATTCAAGGCACGTCATGCTCCTCTGCACTAAGAGGCCTTCCGGAGGCTCCCTACCAACTGCCTTGGGGAGGAACTTCAAACTCCCCAACAGCTCCTGCCTCATCCTCCCTTCTCACCCCACACCGCACACACACACACACGCACGTACACTTACACTCACACACACGCACACTTACACACGCGGGCACGTGCGCACACATACATGCACACTTACACACGCACACACACATGCGCGCACACACACGCTAAAGTCTTGCTACACAACCGTTTTCAGCTCCCCAACCAGCCCTCGCTTCCAGGCCTTTCCACCTGCCATTCTTTCCCCCTCTCTCTTCACCTGGCCAACTCCCACTCACTCTGCAGGTCTCATCTTAGGTCAGGAGCTGGCAAACTACAGCCCAAAGGCCAAATCTGGCCCACCACTTGTTTTTGTGAATAAAGTTTTACTGGAACACAGCCACCCCACTCATTTGCATATCGTCTATGGCAGCTTTCACTTACAACTGCAGAGCTGAGTGGATGCCACAGAGACCACTGGGCTGCAGAGGCTGATGTATTTACTACCTGACCCCTTACAGGAAAGTTTGCTGCCTCCTGCCTTAGATGATGGTTCCTCCAGGAAGCTGTCCCTGGTTCCCTCGAATGTTTTAGATGATCCTCACCTGGGCTCCCTCAGTCCCAGTATTACCTCCTTTGCTCCAGACCTTTCGCCACTGAGTTATAAGGTAGGTTTCTAGTCTGTCTCTAAATCTTGAGCTCCTTGAAAGGAAGGCTGGGGTATTTTTTGTTTGTTTGTTTGTTTTCAACTCTGTTTCCCCAGCTTCTCACTCAGTCCCTGCACATCCTAAGCACTGAAAAATAAGTTTTTCTGAATGAAAGAATGAGCAAATGAGTGAGTGTTCGATGCAGGGCTGGAGAGCCCAATAATACCACTAAATAGCGTACAACTAATTCAGGCTATTGGCGACTAGGTCAGGACACTGCACAGCAGCATTATTTTCCTGGAATGAACAGAGAACAGAGGGAAAGCCCAAACGTGAGCCCATCCAATGAACCAAGAGGCCCTAAAATATCTCCTGGGGAATAGCTCCCAGGGCAAACACAAGGGGAGAAGAGAGAAAAGTGTCACTAACAGTTGGGGATGGACTATTCCATACTCCAAATCCTACTGTCACTTCCAAGGTAGCCCCCAAGGCCCTCTTTATCCCACTCAGCACACACTGCTTTTTCAGTCTGCTAACTTATCGTTCTTTTCTGCTCAGTTGTAAGTTCCTGGAAAGTAGGGATCATTTTCTCACCAGGGAATCCCTGTAGGATTGGCACCATGTAGGCAAAAATGTATGACACATGAATGAACGAATGAATGAGTGAATCTCAAAACATCAAATCCTTCCATGCGGTATAAAGTAGTACAGAGTGCCAGATGGGGCCAGATTTTACTCTGGGGTGGACCCAGGACTGGCCCCTGAACACAGGGGACACAGAAGGGAACACAGAAGTACCTTCTATAAGGACAGTCATGACTGTTTCGTGGCTACCTGACATCCGCATGCTGAGGCCACACACTTGGCTTTAAACAGCTTCTCCATCACGGCTTCCAGTTTGTAGATGCATTTCTGGGGTCTCAGCTGTGCCCAGCCTTGCTCCTGACCTCTGCCTTGGTTTTCAAAGTCCTCACTTACAAGCCTGCCTCAGTGTGACCGTTCCAGCCCACGCTGATATCACTCCTGCATCCTGGCCCCTATTATCTTAAATCAAAGCGCTGGGCAGCTGCCCCCTATGACTCATGTTGCCATCTGGAAGCTAAACACAGTAGTGAAGTTGGCCCTGGGAGGAACTTTTCTGTCTCCCCATTTATCACAATAAAAGGTTCGTTTTCAAATTCTATCAAACAGGTCAGACAGCAAGATACAGAATAGTGCCTCCTGTTTGTTTTTTCCAGAAATGACACCACCCTCTCGAGTGAATAGATCTGGGGCATTTAATTTGGCAACCAAGTGACATTCCCTCCCAGAAGGCTGGTGCCTGCCAGTGGCAGAGCAAAGAGAGGGAGTGGAGAAGCAAAAACACAACATCATTACCACAAAGAAAGATAAAAAGGACACGTAAGTTCTACTCAACAAATGAGGTCCATCAGGCAACCTTGCAGTTTCCTGTATCTAAGATGGACTTTTATTCCTAGGCACCTCAATCCTGAGTCTAATTCTAATGCTTTTCCTTTTATCACGGTAATTATAATAACCATCATTATACATTCAAGAGGATGCATGAATGAATGAATGAAACTCAATCATCAAATCCATCTGCCATACAGAGGTACAGAGTGTCAGGTGGGGCGTGATTTCACTCTGTGAACACATGGCACCCATACCAGTACCATGCAAAATGTATCACTCCACTTGTGGCCAAGCAGCCCTTGGTCTGCATAAACAGTGGGCCTATAGGATGACAAACCCAGATGATTTGGGGAAAGTGCATCTATGAGATAATCACAGCACCGCAAAACCACGGGGTGCCCTATAATAGTTGCTAAGAAATACATTTAACAGGTTAAGGGTAACACTCTTCCTCTAGCTTTTTCTTACCTGTGTTTGTTTCATATTTGAAGTTACATCCCCCTCAAGAGTAGAAGCATTTTCTCTAATCAATAAAATGAACAGCTTTGGGGAGGGATGGAAATGCATGAACGTTAATTAATCGAACATTTCAGTTTCAGTTGACTGACAGTGACTTTCCCAAGCTGTCGTGTTGAGAAGGATTCTGAAGTCATACCAGGGTCCACAAAAAACGCCTGCCTCTGGAACTGGAGGGGGAATGGCCAGCCTTACACATTCACCAGATACGCCAACCCTACCTTTGGTCACTTGACCATAGTTGAATCAGGTCAAGTGGGTATTAAAATTTCTCCCCATTCTCTGTGCCCAGCCAACTCAATCACATCCCACAAAGTGTCATTAAAATGTCACCTAATATGACTTATTTACTTGAGGTTTCCTTGGCACCGTTCCCTTCTGCTTGGGGAAAATGAACGTTCCTTTGTTCGAAAATGCAAAGCGAGCGACTCTGTAAACTCTACTCTTTCTTTAGCACTTTTGACACTGACTAGGGGAACTTGTCTCCACGTTCATCTCTGTCCACCATGCTCGACCCCGTGCCTGGTCCATGGAAGGGACCCAGTAAATATTTGTTGAATTCATCTTGCATTTGAACATATTCTATCCCATCCTCATCTCATCCCAAGAACTTTTAAAACTAATAGGGAGTACGGACAGGTTTCTGGGGGAAATTCCAATGAGTTTATTCCACAGTAGGAGAGTCTCCCCCCTACCAAGAACCAAGCTCTGTGGCTTAGAGGGAAGCGTGGAGATTAACCACCTGAGAGCCACAGGGAAGACTGTGCCCTCCTCAGCCTGTTATCCAGAATCCTCTATATTCAACTCGCTGTACAACTTTCTACCTCCACGAACTTGTGAGTGTGCTTCACCCACGCTGGAAAATTAAATCTAATCTTTTGTGGTGAGAATACAACTTCAAGATGGTCCCTTCCAATCCTTAGTCATCCTCGGGATCACCTTCTCAAGCTCTGCCATATCTAAGCACCACCTTATTTACTCACCGTTTCTTTACACTGACTTAGCCTCATCTTAAGCAACAAACAACATCAAACGAATCCTGGATCTGATGTGTCAGCCACACTTTTTTTCTAATAACATTAAAATATTAACATAATTTAAAATGTTTCAAGCTGCCTCATGTACCTCGTTAAGTCATCTTGCCCAGATGAGTCCCAGAGCATCCGAATCACTGCCCTGAAGTCTCGTTCCACAAGCACACAGACACAACAAGGTGGCGACCTTTCCCCTCTCCAGGACTCCAAGCACCAGGGATTCTAACTTAAGTCCTTCCTGGGCAGAAGTCAATGCTATGTGGGAAGCAGTATAGGGCACAGCAGTAAAGGGACAGGGATTTGGAGTCAGGGCTGTGTTTAAACTCTGGCTCCCACTTACAAGCTGCAGCTGTGAGCAATCTGTCTACCCTTTCTGAGCCTCAGTTTCTTTACCTGTAAAATGGGGATAATAAGAGTAGCCACTTCACAGGGGATGCTGTGGGAATTAAATAAGATCATGCATTTTCTAGCACAGTGCCTGGGACACCATCGGCACCCAATAAATCACCTATGCTGTTATTATTACCAACATCCAGTCATTCAACAAGTGCACACAGTGTCTGCCATATTCTCACTAAGCACCCAGTTGTGAGCAAGACCAGCGGGGGCCACACAGTGCTAGGAGTGGGGCAAAGAGAGTGTAGGGCAGAAGACAGATTAGAAAGAATTCTAAAGGGTGGTTGAAGCCCGGGTTAGGTAAGCCATGGGGAGCCATCTTGGGAGTGTTGGAAGCTTCTATGAGGGTGTAAGTAGCTGACAAAAGCCCTCCAACCCTACCCAGAGCACAAGATCAGGAGGAAGCTGAGATACATAGTTAGATGGACATATTTTAGGTATGACTATTTTTACTTGATAGAACCTGGCCCATTCCAGCCAGACAAGGATAATGACAAGGATAAAGAAAGACCAGGAAGGCAATAATACCAGCTCAACATAAGCACTGTCCCGGCAAGCTTGACTTCAGCTGCTGTTTCTGGGGGGCCCCTTGGGCAGTCCCTCTCCGAGAACCCCCAGTCTTGTCATCCATCTAAGATGAAGAAATAGGGCAAGAGGATAGTGCTGCCTTACCACGTGCCCCCGCTGGCTCTGAAAACTTACCTGATGGTCAAGGGCAAAAGGCAAATAGGTGGCAGCACCAGCCTGATACGAAATCTGACTTGATGGACTCCAGAAAGACACTCCCCACCTAGGACCAAAATGCCTCCATCACCAATCTCAGTGCCGGAGTCTTCCCTTTATCCTTGAAAAGACTGCAATCTCAAGGAGCTCCTCCCTCCCCCATTAAAATACAAATACTCTTGGCCCAGCAATTCTACTTCAAAGGATATTTTGGAAAGAAAGCCTTGCATGTAGGCACAAGGAAACAATTATGAGAATTTTCATTGCAACACTGGTTGCAATACTAAAGGCTTAAAAGCAACTTAGATGTCCATCAACAGGGGAATCAGTAAATATGTAACTGTGGTATATCTGTACAATGGAATATTATACAGCAGTTGAAAGTAAATAACATGGAGTTATGTATATATCAACATGGAGATCTCACAAACATGTTGAATGAAGAAAAGCAAGAGACAATGATATTTACATATTTACAGTTATGTAAAAAGTTTCAGTACACAAAATAATACGTACACACACACAGGAAGGACACACTGTGAAATGGATTTGTGGCTGTGCCTCTGAGAAGAGGTGGCAGGAATGAGGTTGAGTTTTCAGAGGGATCTTCAAGTTTATCTGTCAACATTCGTTGCTGTTGTTGGGGGGAAATGGCAAAATGCAAATAGAACAAAATGTTAATGTATATTCATTCTGAGTAGTGGAAAGCTAAGTGTCCATTACATTAGTCACTGCATTTTTCTATATACTTTTTAATTTCTCAAAAAAATTACACCCCTAAGGGGATAACCCCTGAAGACTGTATTATATTGAGTTAAGAGTCTAGGCGCCAGAAAAGAAGAAACAGCCTCTGTGCCTCTGTGACAGCCAACTGTGTCTGGCAGAGCCTGCCTGCCCACTGCTGCTAGAAAAAGATCAGGAGGTCTGAGGGTCAAGAGTTAGCATATCATAATAACACAGTGATGCCATTCATAATAGGAGCTAACACTTACTTTGCACGAGGCATGGTGCTCAGCTCTTTACACACAGTATCTTATACGTGAAAAAAAGAACCTGCCTTCAGATAGAGATTCCACATCTTCCTATGCCAGAAAATAAGGCAACACTCAAAGAAAGATGAGAACACGTCTAAAGGATGCAGGAGCCAGTCTGAAGGGGCTTCCACTGGTACAGTCTGAGACAACTTGAGCAGCAAGATAAATTACGTAAAGGATGATATTACGTAAAGGATTATAACCTATTGAATGAGATAAGCATCCGTGACAGTCCACTGATATAAATCAAGAAGGAGAAGGGAAAGCTCTTCCTTTCAAATGCGGAAGAAATGATGGAATTAGAAAATGACCATTTGGAAACCATCCTAGTAATAACTGATTCAGGCAAGAATCATCAATGGATGCTAAAACGGTGAAATTCTGAGGAGTAACAAACTATTTACATATTTTCAAAGTATCTCCCCACAAGACACTTATTCATTTTAATGGGCAAAATAATAACTTTGGCAGATACCACCTTCACCAAATGATCATAATTAGCAACACCAGGAATGGGTCATATCAACACACATTTCCTGATGTGATGCACTGAGAATTCCGTATGGCTTCTGTGGCATCCCTGCTAAACTGTATAACCTGAATCTAATCATAAGGAAACATCAGATAAACCCAAATTGAGAGATGGTCTACGAGATAAAGCAAAGAATTCTTTGTACTATTCTTGCAACTCTTCTGCGAGCCTGAAATAATTTCAAAAACATTGTTCTAAACAGACTTTAAAGGACCTTTAAAAGAGACTTCTCCCTCCCAAATATTTGAAGGCACGACCGACCCTGTCAATCTTTGAAATCTGGACAGGAGTAGAATAAGACTCATCAATGAGTCCCACTCCTCTGAACAAAAGCCATCCCTCTGCAAGAATATTTATGTCATGAAGAAATCCACATATCAGATAACTGAGCCAAAAGCTGTGATCAGAATGTGGTTGCTAAATATCCTACTTCACGTCTACAAAGTGTGGTTAGTCTGGCGAGTGCTTTCCTGGGGCCATAACGTTTATTCAGTCACCTGTGCGAGCTATTGAAGGGCACTGATCACCAAGCTAGACCCTTCCCCTCCAGGAATATCCGAACCTCCAGCTTCTCCAGGTCACAGTCAAGGACTTGTCTCTCCCACATAACGCAATTAGCCAATCACCACATGTCCCAAAAAATTAAACACACAGAAATCCTAATAACAACGTCTTTAGTACACTGGTCAGGCTCCCGTCGGAGGTCCCCATCACCACTAGCCTCTGGCAAGGAAGGCAGCACACCCCATCTTCACTAATGAGGTTTTGGATCACCCTCGAGCTCTGTAAGTGGCGATGGCAGGATGTGTCTTCGGATGCCAGCCCACTGCCACCTTGATGTACTCCCAGAGGGGAAGAGGGAAGACCAGAGATGAGAAGAACCAGATGACAAATGGCGAGAAGCAGCAAAGGGCTCCTTTCCCGCCTCCAGGTTGACTACAATGCTAGTATATACACACAGTGATGTGTGTGGGTATATTCTGCGAATACACACACGACAGTGTACACTCATTGCACTAAACTATCGCCAATAACTCTATACTATAACTACTACAACCGTCTCCATTTTGAAGGAGAGGAAACTAATGCTCAGGCAAGTGACATCATTTTTCCAGGGGAATTTGGCCAGGAGGCAGCATGGCTGGGATGTGAACCCAAGTCTGTTTGGCTCTATTGCCTGCACACTTAACCTTTAGGTTATACTGCTTTTCTGTCACTGGGCTCTAAAGTGGCAAGGATCTCAGATGCACGGTAGAGTCCTTTTAATTTGGGGGGCGGGGGGGTGGGGGTGGAGCAGAAGATTCTCTGCTGCTTGGCTGCTTTCAACCCGGCTGCTAGGTTACAAACCGAGATGGTGACCTGGGAAGTGCCAAGAGCATCGATTGAATTCTCTGCCCCTTCACTTTACTCCCCCCATCCCCATCTGTAGGTTCTAACTGTCCCAAGCCAGCAAGCAAGCCCTCGTGCTCTCCTATTACACCTGATTTCTATAATCTTTGGTCTCTGCACCATCTGCTTGGTGCAAGCTGCATCCACCATGGCACAGTAACAAGAGCTCTGGTGTCAGGCTGGGTTCCCATCCTGTCTCTGCTGCATACGAAGCTGCATGACACTGGGCAACCTCCCCGAACCTCAGTTTTCTCATCTGTAAAATGGGGATAAAGATGACTACCTCTCCTCCCATTTACTTTGAGAAGCAATTACCCTAACACATGTGGAGTGCCAGGTCCTCCATACGTGTATTCAATAATGATCAGTTCTCTACCTCCTTGAACTTACAGTGATACTTTTCCCATGTATCCATGTGTTCCGGGTACCAAGACCCATACCAACTGTAACTGGGTTACAGACTGCGGGCTGGTAGACTTATAAGACCTTATCAGTCACATGATATGTCCCACCCCATGGGAGGAAAAGAAAGCAATGCCCCACTTAAAGCATGATATGAACTTCTCCTTGGTTCCAGCCTAGAGCTTGGTTTATGGAAGGTCTGAGATCTAGCTGAAAGGTTTTCTAGTTCAGCTCACAGGAAGGGAAGAAACAGAGGAAAGCCATGGCAATGTGGCCCCTCACAGCTGCCCTGTGGGGAAGCACTCAGACAGAGTCTGGGGCCGGAGGCAACAAATTTGTAAGTTTCTTCTCTATTTCCAAATCTATTTTTATGTTTGAGCTGACTTACATTATTAAGATTATGCCTTAACAATATGCCTGTCTTCTCAAACTAGAACTGAAGCTCCTTAAAAGCAGTGGGGGGTCCTATCAGACCCTCTTTTCTATGCCTCACAGTGTTATTAATGGATTATTTCCCTGCAGGAAACCTAATAACAGCCAAGGTTATTATCATGGATTCTGATATTTTAAAAATAGTGACAATGAGTAGCACTTATTTAGCCTCTGCTATGGGTCAGGCACTGTTTTAAGCACCTGACATATATTAACTCTTCCAACAACACTATGAGCTAGGTACCATATGAGCCCCATTATACAGATGAGAAAACCAAAGCTCAGAGAGGGTAATCATCTTGCCTGGGGTCACACAGCCAGGAACTGGTGAAGTCAGGATGCAAACCAGGCCCCTTGGCTCCAGAGCCCATGGCCCCTACTCACCCCATCCCCCAACACCACCATGAACTTTGGGTTGGAAGGAACCCCAACTCTGGTACTTAACTAGTCTGAATGAGTTTGGAAGAGGCACATTCTTGCTTAAAGCCAATTTACTTGACTGTAAAATGGAATGTTTGAGGATTAAATAAAACACACCATGTAAAGTATCAGCATACAATAAGCAATACAAAAAAAACAAAAATAAGCAATACAATATGTGACAGCTATGATTTCCATTATTGTAATAATCATTCAATCGGCAAATCTTTTAACTGGGTAGAAATGTGTCCACACAGCCGTGTGTAGAGCTTAATGCGACTATATCAATGATTGATTACCTTTATTCCTGTCTTAGTTCGGTTTCCCCCAAAATCAAGCCCTGAGAGAGATTCTAGGGTGGAAGCAGGATATTTGGGAGGTGGTCCCAGGAAGCATGATGAAGTGGAAAGGTGAGGCAGGAAAGGAAGGAAAGCCCATAGAAGGTGTGTTATTGGGGGGTGGGTCTGAACCACTGTGGGCAACTGGGGTGTGGCCCCTGTGAGGCCCCTCCAAGAGTACACATGTCAGAGTGGCCCCGCTGAGGACATATTTATGCATATTGGGGGCATGGGCTGCCCTGCACTCAAGCAAAACATGCTCCACTGGCCCAAAGAAGCCCCCAGACAGAGACACAGGTGCCAGAGGCAGGACTTGGTGTGCACAGGGTCTGTCCACCAAAGCTGCATGTAACATCCAGCCCAGGGGAGATGCGCTAGGCCTCACCTGCCCCAAGAAGTGGGCAGACACAGCCTCCTCTCATTGGAAGCAACAGTTCCTACGCAACTTGTTTCTAGTCACAAGGCTAGTCGGCAGTAAAGCTGGGACTCACCTTAGCTCCTTCTAAAACTGAGAGCTATCCAAAAGGAGTTGTTACAAGGGCTCCTAGGAAACTCTCAACTCCTTAAAAAGAAATAACAAGAGACAGAGGCAGGCACTGGGGAAGCAAAATGACTCTACATAGAATCAGAACAAATCTCACCTATAATAAATTCAGTTATTCCTTGTAAATAACAAGAAACCTCAAACAAAATACCTGTTCCCCAAACCACAACACACCTCACCATAATAAGTCATAATAAAATCAGCACATTATCCAGCTACATTTTCACTGTGGAACTTCAGAGCTGCTCTGTCAGTATGAGTGTAGCAATGGATGATTCATAGGTGGTGTTTTTATAAGCCTCTGGGGCAAAAACAGAGAGATGGTCCCACTGACACGTGGAAAGCCAAACTTATTCTAAATGAGTCTCCCTGGAGTCATCACAGGACTGCAGCTTGAGGGAAAGGGAGAGGACTCCATGAAGGTAAGAGCTCCAGCCCTGGGGGAGAGGGCCTGTAATCTAGGCCAGAGGGCACAGGTCAAGGGTGAATGGGAAGATGCGGCTGTGAACAGAACTTTCTTATGCAAAGTAATACAATACTTAACAAAAACACTGATACGCCTAAATTTTACAGCAAATAATTATAAATTATGTCATATATAATAAACATGTTATATATTATTATATGAATTATAAAAGCCTTTGTTAAAGACCTCACTAATTCAAAATAAGAAATTCAATGTGAATTGCAGGTGTTTAAAAATGACAGGATTTGGGGGACATCCCCTGGTGGGCCCGTGGTAAAGAATCCACCTTACAATGCAGGGGACAGCTCTGATCCCTGGTCAGGGAACTAAGATCCCACATGCTGCAGGACAACTAAGCCCACGTGCCACAACCTCTGAGCTCGCACACTTCAACTAGAGAGCCTGCGTGCCGCAAACTACAGAGCTCACGTGCTCTGGAACCCACGCACCACAATTACAGGGCCCACGCACCCTGGAGCCCAAGCACCACAACTAGAGAAGAGAAAACCCGCATGCCACAACTAGAGAGAAGATCATGTTCTGCAACGAAAGATCCCGCATGCCTCAACGAAGATCCCACATGCCACAACTAAGACCTGACGTGGCCAAAAATAAAATAAATAAATATCTTTTTTTAAATAAATAATTTTTTTAAAATGACAGGATTTGGGACTTCCCTGGTGGTCAAGCGGTTGGGACTCCACGCCCCGGGTTCTATCCTTGGGCAGGGAACTGGATCCTGCATGCCGCAAATAAAAGCCTGCATGCCTAACACCTATCTTTCTCAAATTCCTCCAAAATATAGCAGAGGGAGGAACACTCCCAAACTCATTCTACGAGGCCACCATCACCCTGATAGCAAAACCAAAGATATCACAAAGAAAGAAAACTACAGGCCAATATCACTGATGAGCATAGATGCAAAAATCCTCAGCAGAATACTAGCAAACAGAATCCAACAGCACATGAAAAGGATCATACACCATGATGAAGTGGGATTTATCCCAGGAATGCAAGGATTCTTCAATATATGCAAAACAATCAATGTGATACACCACATTAATAAATTGAAGGAGAAAAACCATATGATCATCTCAATCGATGCAGAGAACGCTTTTGACAAAATTCAACACCCATTTACGATAAAAACCCTGCAGAAAGCAGGGATAGAGGGAACTTACCTCAACATAATAAAGGCCATATAGGACAAACCCACAGCCAACATCGTCCTCAATGGTGAAAACCTGAAACCATTTCCACTAAGATCTGGAACAAGACAAGGTTGCCCACTCTCACCACTCTTATTCAACATAGTTTTGGAAGTTTTAGCCACAGCAATCAGAGAAGAAAAAGAAATAAAAGGAATCCAAATCGGAAAAAAAGAAGTAAAGCTGTCACTGTTTGCAGATGACAGGATACTATACATAGAGAATCCTAAAGATGCTACCAGAAAACTACTAGAGCCAATCAATGAATTTGGTAAAGTAGCAGGATACAAAATTAATGCACAGATCTCTTGCATTCCTATACACTAACAATGAAAAATCTGAAAGTGAAATTAAGAAAACACTCCCAGGGCTTCCCTGGTGGCGCAGGGGTTGAGAGTCCACCTGCCAATGCAGGGGACACGGGTTCGTGTCCCGGTCCAGGAAGATCCCACATGCCATGGAGCAGCTGGGCCCATGAGCCATGGCCGCTGAGCATGCGCGTCCAGAGCCTGTGCTCCACAACGGGAGAGGCCGCAACAGTGAGAGGCCCGCGTACCGCAAAAGGAAAAAAAAAAAGAAAGAAAACACTCCCATTTACCATTGCAACAAAAAGAATAAAATATCTAGGAATAAACCTACGTAAGAAGACAAAAGACCTGTATGCAGAAAATTATAAGACACTGATGAAAGAAATTAAAGATGATACAAATAGATGGAGAGATATACCATGTTCTTGGATTGGAAGAATCAACATTGTGAAAATGACTCTACTACCCAAAGCAATCTACAGATTCAATGCAATCCCTATCAAACTACCACTGGCATTTTTCACAGAACTAGAACAAAAAATTTCACAATTTGTATGGAAACACAAAAGACCCCGAATAGCCAAAGCAACCTTGAGAAAGAAAAACGGAGCTGGAGCAATCAGGCTCCAGGACTTCAGACTATACTACAAAGCTACAGTACTCAAGACACTATGGTACTGGCACAAAAACAGAAAGATAGATCAATGGAACAGGATAGAAAGCCCAGAGATAAACCCACGCACATATGGTCACCTTATCTTTGATAAAGGAGGCAAGAATATACAGTGGAGAAAAGACATCCTCTTCAATTAGTGCTGGGAAAACTGGATAGCTACATGTAAAAGAATGAAATTAGAACACTCCCTAACACCATACACAAAAATAAACTCAAAATGGATTAAAGACCTAAGTGTAAGGCCAGACACTATTAAACTCTGCGAGGAAAACACCATAGGCAGAACACTCTATGACATAAATCACAGCAAGATCCTTCTTGACCCATCTCCTAGAGTAATGGAGATAAAAACAAAAATAAACAAATGGGACCTAATGAAACTTCAAAGCTTTTGCACAGCAAAGGAAACCATAAACAAGACCAAAAGACAGCCCTCAGAATGGGAGAAAATATTTGCAAATGAATCAACTGACAAAGGATTAATCTCTAAAATTTACAGGCAGCTCATGCAGCTCAATAACAAAAAAATAAACAACCCAATCCAAAAATGGGCAGAAGACCTAAATAGACATTTCTCCAAAGAAGATATACAGACTGCCAACAAACACATGAAAGAATGCTCAACATCATTAATCATTAGAGAAATGCAAATCAAAACTACAATGAGATATCATCTCACACCAGTCAGAATGGCCATCATCAAAAAATCTAGAAACAATAAATGCTGGAGAGGGTGTGGAGAAAAGGGAACACTCTTGCACTGCTGGTGGGAATGTGAATTGGTTCAGCCACTATGGAGAACAGTATGGAGGTTCCTTAAAAAACTACAAATAGAACTACCATATGACCCAGCAATCCCACTACTAGGTATATACCCTGAGGAAACCAGAATTCAGAAAGAGTCATGTACCAAAATGTTCATTGCAGCTCTATTTACAATAGCCCGGAGATGGAAACAACCTAAGTGCCCGTCGTCGGATGAATGGATAAAGAAGATGTGGCACATATATACAATGGAATATTACTCAGCCATAAAAAGAAACGAAATTGAGCTATTTGTAATGAGGTGGATAGATCTAGAGTCTGTCATACAGAGTGAAGTAAGTCAGAAAGAGAAGGACAAATACCGTATGCTAACACATATATATGGAATTTAAGAAAAAAAAATGTTATGAAGAACCTAGGGGTAAAACAGGAATAAAGACAGAGACCTACTGGAGAACAGACTTGAGGATATGGGGAGGGGGAAGGGTGAGGTGTGTTAGGGCGAGAGAGAGACATGGACATATATATACTAACAAACGTAAGGTAGATAGCCAGTGGGAAGCAGCCGCATGGCACAGGGAAACCGGCTCGGTTCTTTGTGGCTGTCTGGAGGGGTGGGATAGGGAGGGTGGGAGGGAGGGAGACAAAGAGGGAAGAGATATGGGAACATATATATATGTATAACTGACTCACTCTGTTATAAAGCAGAAACTAACACACCATTGTAAAGCAATTATACCCCAATAAAGATGTTAATCATTAGAGAAACGCAAATCAAAACCACAATGAGGTATCACCTCATGCAGGTCAGAATGGCCATCATCAAAATATCTACAAACAGTAAATGCTGGAGAGGGTGTGGAGAAAAGGGAACCCTCTTGCACTGTTGGTGGGAATGTAAATTGATACAGCCACTACGGAGAACAGTATGGAGGTTCCTTAAAAAACTAAAAATAGAACTACCATATGACCCAGCCATCCCACTACTGGGCATATACCCTGAGAAAACCATAATTCAAAAAGAGTCATGTACCACAATGTTCACTGTAGCTCTATTTACAATAGCCAGGACATGGAAGCAACTTAAGTGTCCGTCAACAGAGGAATGGATAAAGAAGATGTGGCACATATATACAATGGAATATTAGTCAACCATAAAAAGAAATGAAATTGATTTATTTGTAGTGAGATGGATGGACCTAGAGTCTGTCATACAGAGTGAAGTCAATCAGAAAGAGAAAAACAAATACCGTATGCTAACACATATATATGGAATCTAAAAAAAAAAAAAAAAATGGTCATGAAGAACCTAGGGGCAAGATGGGAATAAAGACGCAGACCTAATAGAGAATGGACTTGAGGATATGGGGAGGGGGAAGGGTAAGCTGGGACGAAATGAGAGAGTGGCATGGACATATATACACTACCAAATGTAAAACAGATAGCTAGTGGGAAGAAGCCGCATAGCACAGGGAGATCAGCTCGGTGCTTTGTGACCACCTAGAGGGGTGGGATAGGGAAGGTGGGAGGGAGACGCAAGAGGGAGGAGATATGGGGATATATGTATATGTATAACTGATTTACTTTGTTATAAAGCAGAAACTAACACACCATTGTAAAGCAATTATACTCCAATAAAGATGTTAAAAAAAAAAAAAGAGCCTGCATGCCTCAACTAAAAGTGCCGCAGCTAAGACCTAGAGCAGCCAAATAAATAAATTTAAAAAATTTTTAAATAAAATAAAAGAAATAAAAATGAAAGGATTTTTCAAGAGAAGCTGTGGGTGAAGGGTGAAGGGTGAAGGGTGAACTCAACTTTTTCATCTTCCGAAAGTGCAACTGACCTTGGGTGGACTTTCTAGCTCTAATCCTTCAAATCTAAAGGGGCAATGTCAACTCTATTAATAGACCACACTGCTCATGGTAGAATTGCCTCTGGTGGGTGAATTGTACATCGAATGGGAGTTCTTGGTATGAACTTGAAACTCCTGATAAGGAATCCACAGCCTTGGGGATCCTTGGGTAGCATGACTGTTATAACTGGGCATGTCCCCTGCAGGGACCCTAGGAGCTATACTGATGGAGGTTTTACGAGAGCTCTTGTCCCCTAAGCCTGGATGGTTCCCACACCTGCTTAATGTGGACCTCACCACCTTGCACCTGAATGGCCACTTGGAGGTGAGGGCGAGGAAGAGCAGCCCCCGAGGACCCACAGAAGAGACGCCTGCTGCTGCCGTGCGTCAGTCAGATGCCAAGTGTGGTCAGTATTAATCTCGTGTGTCTAAATGCTTAATTAGACCTAAAAGAACCCCGTGTATGAGCCCAGTAGAAGCCTTCCTATTTTAATGAATATGCGGTGATATAAAACCAATCACTCCACTCTTGCCCTTATAAATATATTAGAGTTTGTCATAATAATTAGCACAATGATCTGTAGGTGTGTGTCAGTGTGTCTGAGTGTTTGCCCATAATTAGTTTTCTAAAATAAACGAAAAGAGCCCCCTTGAATTCTTATTTACATAAGGAATCTGTGGGGGAAAGCCTATTCTCATACAAGCTACAAATGGCATCGATATCTCAGATACAGAAATATGAATTCACTGGAATGAAGAGTCAGAGTGAGGATCGAGTATGGGTTTCATCCAGCCCGGTCTCTTTGCTCCCAGGTCAGCTGAGGCTTTCACACTCTGCCCCAGAAAGCAGAGATATGAACCCAGGAATGTTCTAGATGAGCTTGGAGGAGACAGAGAATTTCTAAAAGAGATAAGGTATGGAGGTCATAAAGGGAATATTTATATTTATGCAGAACTAATAACGGCAAGTCACACGGGGAAAGCCATACAGTGTGGTTCCAATAACGAAGGAAGGGAAGCAGACATATTATAGATACACATACAAACACAACATATGTACACAAGGACTTTTATCAACGTATTAAGAGCAGCTCTAGATGTTCTCTATGGCAAGGGGAAGGGGACTTTGACCCTGGGTGGCTTACATTTTATACTGCTTTTATTTTCAAAACAAAGCTTATCTGGGAGTCACTTCTGTAGTTAAAATTATAATTGGAAATTATGTTTTAAAAGAATTTGCAAAAAAAAAAAAAAAAAAGAATTTGCAAAAAAAGGGGGATTTACAGTAGGATTCCTTTTTAATACTGAGCTACTCTTATGCATTTAAAATGTGATTCAGTTCACAGAAATCCAGTGTACCCTTTCAGATGCTCTGACAAAAGAGAGCAAGTCATTTGTGTGCTGGGTGGACAAATGGGGTAATCAAAAGACAGACAACTCATCACACACTTAAGAATCGTTAGGTTTTTCCTTTTTCCAGCACAGTAACCGTGGAGTCCCTGGACTGAAAGCCAAGAGGACCAGAATCCCTGAGATTGCTCCCTCAAGTTTTCAAATGGCTGACCGTAAGAAATCAGCGCCAGCTTACCTATGTAAGTGTGTCCACAAAGCCAGAGGGAGAAGAGAGACGGGTAAGAACATTGGGGAGACTTAGTGACCCCTAGTGTTTATGCCTAAGTCTATCTATAGGATTATATCCACAGATCTATGTCAGTGTTTCCCAGCCTTGTTTCAATGACCCCTTAAAGAAGCTTTTTAGATATTTTTTTCCAATCGTCACCCCCAACTCCCAATGAAATTTTAATACCACAGATAAACTGGGTATCTATTTGTGTATATGACTCTACGGAGATCTGCAAACTATTATATCAAGGTTTTTTTCCCCCACGTCTCTCCCCTAAAAACCCATTTGTACCCCGTTAGGGGTGATTTCACCCCTGTGAGAATGCATGTTATGTGTGTGTGTATAAAACAAAAAGTCCAGCATATGCTTTCTACTTTCTTCATCATGTGTCCTGTGTTGTCTCAATTTCCACAACAGTCAGGTATTACTTTTACCAGGGGAAAAAAGAGGATTTTTTTCTCTCTCTGTGTGTGTGCATGCACGTGTATATGTGTGCGTGTTTTGGTAGTGCCACAGGAGTAAAATCACACTCATAAATTCAAATGCAAAACAAAAGAAAAGAACAAAAGGAAAAGAAGAAAGTAAAAAGGACTTTGAGAATGCATACAAAGCAGGAGAAACGGTTTTGGCCAATACCAATCACAACAGTTCTGATCCAGCTCAACGTACCTGGACTGCAAGGCTACCAGTGATGAGAGACATACTATAGCTAATACAGTCTTGTTTTCCTGCCCTGCTTTTTCTACAAATGCCCATGAGGTACTACTGGGGACAGGACTGAAAGCCGAGCAGACCATCTGCTGAACAGTACTGTGGGTACACCTGAGAGTGCCAAGAATTACTGGTCTCAAACACAGTCTTCCTCCCACCCAGCACCCACCAGGGTACTGTGCTGGAAAGCTCACAGGAACCAATGGTTTTGAAAGATTCAGTTCTGTTCAGAAAGACCTGTGACATCGGAAACCCCACTTCATCCCATGGAGAGGAAATAAAAGTAGGCTTAAAATTGCCAAGTTGGCAACAACCATCCCCAGCAGGGCTACCAGGGAGGAGAGAAGAAACCAGACATTAAGCAGAAAACTGAAACCAGAATGAGCCGAGCAGTCCGGGAAGTTCCTTTGGCTACATTCCACAGCATAAAAGGCTGACTTCTCAAGCCTCCTCGCCCACGCCCCAGTGGAGTTTATTCCCAAGTCAAAGCTGTCCCAAGTGGGAAGAACCCCCAGAATAAAAAAAACCACTATCTACAGTTTGACCCTTGAACAACGTGGGTTCGAACTGTGTGGGTCCACTTATACATGGATTTTTTTTTCAATAAGTCATACATGATCTGTGGTTGGAACTGCGGATATGGAAGGCCAACAATGGGACTTGAGATATGTGGATTTTGGTTTCCTTGGTGGGTCCTGGAACCAATCCCCTTGTGGATACCGAGGGATGACTGTATATCTGACACAAGTTTCACAAAACAATACTAATACTTAGCCTCACTACATGCAATGCATTCCAATATAATCTAGTCTAGGATAGTCTATTTCATATTTTTTAATGCTGGTCACAGCCCACTAAAATAAGCTCCTTGTACACTGTTGGTGGGAATGTAAATTCATGCAGCCACTGTGGAAGTAATATGCAGGTTTCTCAAAAAACTAAAAATAAAACTACCATATCACCCAGCAATTCTACTCCTGGGTATATATCCCAAAAAACCAAAAACACTTATTCAAAAAGATACACGCACCCCAATGTTCACAGCAGCATTATCTACAACTGCCAAGATATGGAAGCAACCTAAGTGTCCATCAACAGATGACTGGCTGAAGAAGATGTGGCACATACATACAATGGAATATTACTCAGCCATAAAAAAGAACAAAATTTTGCTATGTGCAGCAACATGGATGGACTTGGAGGGCATTATCCTAAGTGAAATAAGTCAGAGAAAAAACAAATACTGTATGATATCACTTACATGTGGAATGGAATGTAAAAAATACAACAAACTAGTGGATATAACAAAAAAGAAGCAGACTCACAGATACAGAAAACAAACTAGTGGTCACCCGTGGGGAGAGGGAAGGGGGAGGGGCAACATAGGGGTGGGGCAGTAAGAGGTACAAACTATTAGGTATAAAATAAACTACAAGGATATATTGTACAATATATGGCACATATAGCCAATATTTTCTAATAACTATAAATGGAGTATAACCATTAAGAATTGTGAATCATTATATTGTACACCTGTAACTTATATAATATTATACAACAACTATATTTCAATTTAAAAAATAGACCAAAAAAATAAGCTCCTTGACACTGGTCTTGGCAATGATTTTTTTGGGTATGACACCAAAAGCACAAGGAAAAATAAATAAGTGGGACTATATCAAACTAAAAAGCTTCTGCATAGCAAAAGAAACAGTCAAAAAACGAAAAGGCAATCTACAGAATGGGAGAAAATACTTGCAAACCATATGTCTGATAAGGGGTTAATAACCAAAATACATAAGGAACTCCTACAACTAACTCAATAAGAAAAAAAAAAAAAAAAGGATCCAATTAAAACATGGGCAAAAGACCTGAATAAACATTTTTTCAAAGAAGATTTACAAATTTACAAAAGGCCAACATGTATATGAAAAGGTGTTCAGTAATTATCAGGGAAATACAAATCAAAACCACAATGAGAGAGCAAGCCTCACCCCTCGTGAGAGACGCGCTTTTCTACCTGCTCAGAGGCACAGTGGAGCAGTGCCTTGTCCCAGAGGCCATCCAAGAGGCCAAAGGCTTACTTGTGGCAAAGTGGGCTTCTGGAGCTGAACCTCGGGCCCCAATCTGACATCTGCCAAGGGCATTTTCCTGGCTTGTTGAGCATTTCAGATCAGTCAGTGCAAAAAGCCGAGTGGATGAAAGGCTCTTGCTGCTCCAGCCAGGAGTCAGGACTCTGCCTCTGAGGTGGGAGAGCCAACTTCAGAACACTCGTCAAGAAGAGACCTCCCAGCCCCACATAATATCAAACGGCGAAAATCTCCCAGAGATCTCCATCTCAACACCAGCACCCAGCTTCGCTCAACGACCAGCAAGCTACAGTGCTGGACAACCTATGCCAACCATATAGCAAAACAGGAACACAACCCCACCCACTAGCAGAGAGGCTGCCTAAAATCATAATAAGTCCACAGACACCCCAAAACACACCACCAGACGTGGACCTGCCCACTAGAGAGACAAGATCTAGCCTCATACACCACAACACAGGCACTAGTCCCCTCCACCAGGAAGCCTACACAACGCACTGAACCAACCTTAGCCACTGGAGACAGACATCAAAAACAACGGGAGCTACGAACTTGCAGCCTGCAAAAAGGTGAACCCAATCACAGTAAGATAAGCAAAATGAGAAGACAGAAAAACACACAGCAGATGAAGGAGCAAGATAAAAACCCACCAGACCTAACAAATGAAGAGGAAATAGGCAGTCTACCTGAAAAAGAGTTCAGAATAATGATAGTAAAGATGATCCAAAATCTTGGAAATAGAATGGACAAAATGCAAGAAGCAGTTAACAAGGACCTAGAAGAAATAAAGATGAAACAGACAATGATGAACAACACAATAAATGAAATGAAAAATACTCTAGATGGGATCAATAGCAGAATAAATGAGGCAGAAGAACGGATAAGTGACCTGGAAGATAAAATAGTGGAAATAACTACTGCAGAGCAGAATAAAGAAAAAAGAATGAAAAGAACTGAGGACAGTCTCAGAGACCTCTGGGACAACATTAAACGCACCAACATTCGAATTATAGGGGTTCCAGAAGAAGAAGAGAAAAAGAAAGGGACTGAGAAAATATTTGAAGAGATTATAGTTGAAAACTTCCCTAATATGGGAAAGGAAATCGTTAATCAAGTCCAGGAAGCACAGAGAGTCCCATACAGGATAAATTCAAGGAGAAATACGCCAAGACACATATTAATCAAACTGTCAAAAACTAAATACAAAGAAAGCATATTAAAAGCAGCAAGGGAAAAACAACAAATAACACACAAGGGAATCCCCATAAGGTTAACAGCTGATCTCTCAGCAGAAACTCTACAAGCCAGAAGGGAGTGGCAGGACATACTGAAAGTGATGAAGGAGAAAAACCTGCAACCAAGATTACTCTACCCAGCAAGGATCTCATTCAGATTTGATGGAGAAATTAAAACCTTTACAGACAAGCAAAAGCTGAGAGAGTTCAGCACCACCAAACCAGCTTTACAACAAATGCTAAAGGAACTGCTCTAGACAAAAACACAAGAGAAGGAAAAGTCCTATAATAACGAACCCAAAACAATTTAGAAAATGGGAATAGGAACATACATATCGATAATTACCTTAAATGTAAATGGACTAAATGCTCCCACCAAAAGACACAGATTGGCTGAATGGATACAAAAACAAGACCCATATATATGCTGTCTACAAGAGACCCACTTCAGACCTAGAGACACATACAGACTGAAAGTAAGGGGATGGAAAAAGATATTCCATGCAAATGGAAACCAAAAGAAAGCTGGAGTAGCAATTCTCATATCAGACAAAATAGACTTTAAAATAAGGACTATCAGAAGAGACAAAGAAGGACACTACATAATGATTAAGGGATCGATCCAAGAAGAAGATATAACAATTGTAAATACTTATGCCCCCAACATAGGAGCACCTCAATACATAAGGCAAATACTAACAACCAT
>NW_006783115.1:835787-842009 GCF_000442215.2 Lipotes vexillifer | reverse complement strand
CAGGAAGGCGGGGGGGGGGGCACCACCGATTGTGAGATGCCCGTCCCTTCCCACCTGCTGCCAGGAGACTCACTTGCCAGAGGCGCTGTTGGCGATCTCATCTGCCAGCTCATCCCTCTCCTGCTCGGCGTGTCGGCGGGCTCGCTCAGATGAGGCAAGTTCCTGAATAAGTTCAGACCGTGATTGAAGCTCTGGCTGTTAACAGTTTCCCCAAGTGTGAAATCCGACAGTGCCTGTAGCTGCGGCCACCTTGCTCAAGGCACTAAGTGTGCCTCAAATTGCGGTCAGATTTGAGAAATTACCCATCAACTTCTCTGACGTTAGCCAGATAGAACAGTGTCAAAGTATGACCACTCTGTTTGCCCAACTGAAGCAGTAAGATGGTCCAGTACCACATTAAACACGGATAGTGAAATTACACTAGGCTACAAAGATACTAAAATATATTTATCTGGTCTTAGAGAAATTTCAAGGGCAGATACATATTTTTAAACAAATGGATGAATAAGTGAACAAACAAACCTCCTGCAGTTGAAGGATTTCTGCCTCCAGACTCTTCAGTTTCTTTTCACTCTCTTTGGACTGAGCAAAAATCTCATCCCGGGATGCACGGGCTTCTTCTAATTCACGTTGGTAGTCCTTCATCTGAGCCTAAGATTAAATAGGAAGAAAGTTTTGGGGTAGTGTCCATTCTTAGTTTTTAAACATGATATTTTTCTCCAGATTATAATATATATGCATTTATTGTAAATATAAAAGTATGTGGAAGTGACAGAAATAAGACAAGAAAACATTCAGGCCAATATCCCTTATGAATACAGATGTAAAAATTCTCAACAAAATAGTAACCAATTGAATCCATCAACATATTAAAAGAATTGTACACATTGTGTATATTTATATACCATTATACCCCACCATCCAAGTGGGATTTATCTGAGGAATGCAATGTTGATTTGACATCCAAAAAATGAATTAACATAACTATATGATCATCTCAATAAATGCAGAAGCATTTGACAAAATCTAACACCTTTTCAATATAAAAACACGCAATAAACTGAAGGAAACTCTGATAAAGGGCATCAGTGAAAAACTAACAGCTAATATACTTAATGGTCAAAGACTGAATGCCTTCCTCTAAGATAAGCAATGAGACAGGGATGCCTGACCTCGCCCCTTCTGTGTAGCACTGTAATGGAGATTCTAGTCAAAGCAGTTAGGCCAAGACAAAGAAAGAAAAGACATTCAGAGTGGAAAAGAAGAAGTAAAACTAGCTCAATTTGCAGACGATATAACCTTACATATTGAAAATCTTAAGGAATCCACTAAAAAACGATTAGAACTAATAAACGAGTTCAGTGAGGCTGCAGCATACAGGATCGATATATAGTCAGCTCTCCATATCTGTGAGTTCCACATCCGTGGATTCAACCAGCAGTGGATCAAAAATATTCAGGGGAAAAAAAATTCTCAGAAAGTTGCTAAAAGCAAAACTTGAATTTGCCACGTGTGCAGCTATTTATATATCGTTCACCTTGTATTAGGTAGTATTATAAGTAATCTAGAGACGATTTAAAGTATACGAGAGGATATGCATAGGTTATATGCAAATAATAACACCATTTTAGCAGGGTACTTAGGAAGGGAAGGAGAGACCGTTTTTTCTCCCCCCCCCCACCACCACCTTTTTTGCCTGTGCTGCACAGCATGTGGGATCTTAGTTCTCTGACCAGGGATCGAACCTGTGCCCCCTGCAGTGGAAGCGTGGATGCCAGGAAGTCCCAATACACCATTTTACACCAGGGACTTGAGCATCTGAGGATTTTGGTATCCATGGAGTAGGGGGGTCCTGGAACAAATCCCCCTTGGATACCAAAGGACAACTGTACAAAAATCAATTATATTTCTATATACTAACTGTAAACATTCTAAATATTAACAAAGCAATTACACTTAGCATCAAAAAGGATAAAATTTAGCTAAAGTATAAGACTTGTACATCAGAAACTATAAAAAAAGCATTGTTGAAAAAAAATTAAAGAATAGCAAAATGAGTGGAATGATGGCCATGTACTGTTAAGATGGCAGTACTCTCCAAGTTGAGCTTCCAAGTCAACACAATATAAGAATCCAAGGGGGGGGCTTTGGGGGTTGGGGGGGGGGAGGCAGAAATTGACAAGTTGATCCTAAATGGAACTGCAAGGAACCCAGAATACAGTCATGAAAAAGAAGAACAAATTGGAGAAGTCACACTTTCCAACCACAAAACCTGCAGAGCTACAGTAATCAAGACTGTGTGGTACTGGTGGAAGGACAGACATAGAGATCAATGGAATAGGACTGAGAGTCCAGAAATAAACACAAGTCTATGGTCAGCTGAATTTTGACAAGAGTGCCAAGACAATTCAAGAGGGGAAGGACTAGTCTTTTTAACAAGTGGCGCTGGGACAACTGGATATCCATATCCGAAAGAATGAAACTGGGTTCATATATGAAACCATGTAACAAAAATTAACTCAAAATTGATTTAGAAAAAAAGAGTTAAAAATATAAAACTCTTAGGAGAAAACACAGGACTAAATCTACAGGACTTTGGATAAGGCAGTGGTTTCACAGACGTAACAAAAACAGAAGAAACAAAAGAAAAGATAAATTGGACTCCATCAAAATTAAAAACTTTTGTGCTGTAAACAATACCATTGAGGGAGTGAACAGATAATCTAGACAATGAAAGAAAATATTTGGAAACTGTGTATCTCCTACGAAACATCCAGAGTATACACAGAAATGTTACAACTCAATTACTGAAGACAACTCAAAAGCTTAGCAGAGGACTGAAAGACATTTTTTCCCACATACGATATTGGCCAATAAGCACATGTAAAGCTTTTCAACATCATTTGTCATTAGGGAAATGCAAATCAAAACCACCATGAGGGACTTCGCTGGTGGCGCAGTGGTTAAGAATCCGCCTGCCACTGCAGGGGACACGGGTTTGAGCCCTGGTCCGGGAAGACCCCACATGCTGCGGAGCAACTAAGCCCGTGTGCCCCAACTACTGAGCCTGTGTGCCACAACTACTGAAGCCCACGTGCCTAGAGCCCGTGCTCCACAACAGAGAAGGCACCGCAATGAGAAGCCCGCGCACCGCAACAAAGAGTAGCCCCCCGCTCGCCGCAACTAGAGAAAGCCCGTGCGCAGCAGCGAGGACCCAACACAGCCAAATATAAATATGTTAAAAAAAAAAAAAAAAAAACCACAATGAGATATCACCTCACACCTGTTGGAATGGTTACCATGTAAAAGACAAGAGATAACAAGTGTAGGTGAGGATGTGGAGAAAAGGGAAGCCTTGGGCACTGTTGCTAAGAATGTAAATTGGTGCAGCCACTGTAGAAAACAGTATGGAGTTTCCTCAGAAATTTAAAAATGGAACTACCATATGATCCATCAATCCCACTTCTGGGTATATATCCAAAGAGGATGAAATTATCATCTCAAAGAGATATCTGCACCCCCATGTTCATTGCAGCATTGTTCACAATAGCCAAGATAGGGGAGCAACCTAAATGCACACTGATGGATGAATGGATAAAGAAAATATGGCACACGCGCACGCACACACACACGCGTGCGCACGCACACACACACACACACACACAATGGAATATTATTCAATCACAGAAAAGAAAACATCCTGCCATTTGCAACAACATGGATAGAACTTGAGAGCGTTATGCTAAGGGAAATAAGTTAGACAGAGAAAGACGAATACTGCATGGTCTCACTTATATGTGGAATCTAAAACATTGAATTCATATAAACAGAGAGTAGAATGGTGGTTGCCAGGGACTAGGGGGTGGGAGAAATGGGGAGATGCTGTTCAGAGGGTACAAACTTCCAGTTACAAGGATAGGTTCTGGGGAATCTAACGTACAATATGTTGACTGTTTAACAATATTATATTGTTAGCATTTGAAAGTTGCTAAGAGAGCAAATCTTAACTGTTCTCACCACAAAAAAAAGGTAATTACGCGAGGTGATGGATGTGCTAACTAACCTTATTGTAATCATTTCGTAATACGTGTGTGTACTAAGTCATCACATTGTACACCTTGAACTTACACGGTGTTATTTGTCAATTACACCTCAATAATGCTGGGGCAAAAAACAAACAGGCAAAGGGCAGCCTGTCTCACTTCGCCCCCAGCTTGTAGATTAAAAGATCGTGTGTCTGTCAAGCCAGGTTCTGCCTTCTGGTCAAATTCCACCTCACTCTGTGATCAACACAGCGATGAGTGAGGGAGATGCACAGTCTGGGGAAACCATGGCCAGCAGACCCCAAATGTCCCTCCCACCTTCCACAGCAGCAACCTGTGTTCCTAGCCTTCCTGCAACCCTCCCCACGTCCTGAGGTCTCAGCAGCCAGTCTCTCTGGCTCTCACAAAACCATAAAAATAAGGACTCCCCTGGTGGCGCAGTGGTTAAGAATCCGCCTGCTAATGCAGGGGACACGGGTTCAAGCTCTGGTCCAGGAAGATCCCACATGTCGTGCAGCAACTAAGCCCGTGTGCCACAACTACTGAGCCTGTGCTCTAGAGCCCACCAGCCATAGCTACTGAGCCCACGTGCCACAACTACTGAAGCCTGAGTGCCTAGAGCCCGTGCTCCACAGCTAGAGAAGCCACCGCAATGAGAAGCCCACGCACCACAACAAAGAGTAGCCCCCGCTCACCGCAACTAGATAAAGCCTGTGCGCAGCAACAAAGACCCAACGCAGCCAAACTAAGTAAGTAAAATATAAATAAATTTATATAAAAAAACCCATAAAAATCAAGCCCAACTCCAATCAGAAAAGCATCAACCCTCTGTTAAGTCTCTGATGTCCCAAATATGTCTGGTGAAGTGGTATGTTTCCAATACAGGTTTCACACAGAAGCTTGAGTAACCTTCGTAAAATCAGATCTGATCGTGTCTTCCACTTAAATCACTTTAAGGCCTTAGAAGGGAGAATCACTGCCTACAACAAGGCTTCTGCCAGGGCATACCACAGCCAGTGGGCCAAATGCAGCCAGGCACCTGTTTTTAAATAAAGTTTTATTGGAACATCACCACGTCCACTTATTCAGCTATTGTCTGTGGCTGCTTTTGCTACGATGGCAGAGATGACACAGACCACCTGACCTGCAAAGCCTAAAACATTTACTATCTGGCCCTTTACAGAAAAAGTGTGCCCATGCCTGGCTTTCCTTGTCTCTTTTTTCATCATTGTTATAAAATATATATAACATAAAATTACCGTTTTAAACATTTTTAAGGGTACAATTCAGTGGCATTAAGTACATTCACATTGTTGTGCCACCATGGCCACCATCCACCTCCAGAACTTTTCCACTTCCCAAACTGAAACTCTACCCAGTAAACACTAACTCCTCATTCCCCTCCTCCAGCCCCTAGCAACCTCTATTCTACTTTCTCTCTCTGTGAATTTGCCTATTCTAGGCACCGCACATCAGTTCAATCATACCATAGCTGTCCTTTCGTTTCTGGCTTAGCTCACTTAGCATAACGTTTTCAAGGTTCATCCATGTTGTAGTAGGTGTCAGAATTTCATTCCTTTTTATGGCTGAATAATATTTCATTGTACGGATGGACCACACTGTGTTCATCCCTTCATCTGCTGATGGACACTCGGGTTGTTTCACCTTTTGGCTGTTGTGAACAGTGCTGCCACCTGCCTAACCCAGGAATCTCTTCTTGCATCACCTGCCTGCTCCCTTAGCCACAAAGGCCTTCCATCAGTTCCTCCAATGGGTCATGCTCCCTTCCTGAAACACCTCCCACCCCTTCCACCATCTTAATCCCTAATTAACCTTCAGTCCAAACAGTTCTGGAAGCCACGCCGACCAAACCCTCCCCAGTCCCCCCACTCACCTCCCTGCCAGTGCAAACTCAATCAGCTCCACAAGCTCTGACAGCATCCTGCACTTTCTCCTGATAGCCTGTAACACTGTTCGTAAATACTGGACATAAGATTATAACACCTGGGGCTTCCCTGGTGGCGCAGTGGTTGAGAGTCTGCCTGCCGATGCAGGGGACACGGGTTCGTGCCCCGGTCCAGGAAGATACCACATACCGCGGAGCGGTTGGGCCCGTGAGCCATGGCCGCTGGGCCTGTGTGTCTGGAGCCTGTGCTCCGCAACAGGAGAGGGCACAACA
>NW_006783115.1:835122-835777 GCF_000442215.2 Lipotes vexillifer | reverse complement strand
AAAAAAAAAAAAAAAAAAAAAAAAAAAAAAAAAAAAAAAGATTATAACACCTATGTGGGGTTACTGGATTAATGTCAGTCTTCACGAGGCCGAGGGCTAAGTCTTTTTCCTTTCCATTGTACCCCGCCAACTAGCCCAGAGTCTAGAACACACCACATTTCATCAATTCTAAGATGCACACAGGATGTATCTTACGATCAACGTCTTAGACTCACCCGCATATGGTAGTGAGAGCTCACGAAACACCAGCTAAATCGTTGAAATGGAAACGCAGTGAACCGTTCTCCAGTGGTTGCCCCACCTCAAAGCTCCCAGAACCAGGGTCCACGCCTTTCACACACGACAGTTCCCAAATTTAGACTCTTCCCCGCATCTCCTCATAGGATTATCCATAACCATTTTATCTTCTATGCCTCAGATGCAATTTTGTTAAAGGTAAATATTTAAAACGTGCTACTCACTTCTGTGACCCTGTTTAGCATTTCTTCCATTTTTAATACACAGAGACCTCAAAAACCTGCAAGGGACCCAGGTCACAGTCAGCCTCTGAGGGGCCCTGGAGGGAGCTGCCCCATTTCTCTCATTAGCCAGCATACAGCCACAGACGCCGTGTCGCCCTCTGCTGGCAGCAAGTCCCACCCACGCCCCACCGCCC
>NW_006783115.1:775205-835075 GCF_000442215.2 Lipotes vexillifer | reverse complement strand
CCCCACCGCCCCCGCAAGCAAGAGCCAGGCACAGCCCATGTCAACTTTCAGGATTTTTCTCCCCTGGGTGCCTGTGGCCCCACCTGCAGCTTCTGTGGGACAACCTTTGCTCTGACAGTCCACTCATCCGCTCCCTGAGCCCCCTCTCACCCCCAGCAGATCTGGGCATGTTTCTCAGGTATAAACACAGAGCAAGTCCCAGGCACAGGGTCGGTCAGAGCCGCACCATCCAGCACCGCAGCCACTTGACAGAGGCAGCCAGTCCACACTTGGAAGGTGGCCAGTACGAACTGAGATGAGCTGCTGGTGTGAAGTACCCTCCAGATTTCAAAGACTCAGTGTGGAGAAAAGAATGCAAAGTATTTCTGTAATAATACTTTACACTGAGTCTATGCTGAAATGATCACGTTTTACTATATTGGGTTATATGACATATCATGAAAGTTAATATCACTTGTTTCTTTTTACTCTTTTAAGGCAGCTACTAGAAACCGTAAGGTCGCGTATGCAGCTGGCGTCCTATTTCTAGGGGCAGCACTAGGATAGACTCTGCAGGGACTGGCAATTTTTCCTGTAAAGGGCCAGACGGTAAAGATTTTGGCTTTTCGGGCCACACTCAACTCGGCCATCGTAGCAGGAAAGCACCCACAGGCAAAACAGAACGGAATGAATCTGGATGCGTTGCAATAAATTCAGATTTGGCTCCTGGTATATAGTTTTCCGACCCCTACTTTACAGCATTAATAGTATTAAAAGGGGTCATTTCTGGGAAATTCCGGACCAGCCATTAGGGAAAATCCACCTTCCATTCAACTGGAGGAGGGAAATACAAGTTGATTCGAAGCTTCCCTGACTGGGAGGCTCAGCTGCCCGCCCCCCGGGGAACCCACCAAATGCACTCACTTGGGCGTGTGGGCCTCGTCTACGCGGTGACCCAGCTGGAACTCGTGGGACTTGCTCCGATGCAGGGCCGTGAACCCCGGGATCAGGTGGATCAGCTTCCGGGAAGAGGGCGGCGGGGTCCCCGGGGGCTTCAGCTTGTTCTTCCTCCTCATGGGTGGCGTGCCGGGCGGGGTCACGGTGGTGACGATGTTGGGGGTGCGCGGCGGGGTGCGGACCGTATGCCGCTGCCGGGGCGACGGAGGCAGGGACCGGTGGCCCGACTCCAGTGGCAGGGGCGGGCACAGGCCCGGGTAGGCGTCCACCGTGAGCCTGTCCACGTGGGTGTACACGGGGGCCCCTGGGCTGGGGCTGGCGTGACAGTAGTGCTGGACGCACTTGGACTGGACCCTGGGGCTCTGGGAGAGGTGGGTGCGGATCCACGGGGTCGGCTCCGGGGGGCACACGGGGTTGTTCTCCTTCCCCGTCTCCGTGGTGGGCCACTGGATGGTCCAGTCTTGTTTGGTAAGGTTGCCTCCTGAGTTGGGACAAAGGAGCAGAGACGACAGATGAGCCATGGGAAAGCGGGTGAATTACACTGTAGGCACATTACCGTAGACGCGCATTACACCGTATACACTGTGCACCGTGCGTGTGCTGATTACAGCGTGCTCTGTATGCACATTTACATAAATTATGCACGGTAGGCTGTGTGCACGTTTACATAAATTATGCACGATATGCTGTACGCATTTTACATAAATTCAACCACACCCACTTGGCCCCTCCAAAAAGAATGAAACCCTTTAGTTGACCGTCTCACCATAATCCCCATTCAACAGCCTTGCCCTCCACTGTCCAGGGTTGGGGAGCCCGCAGCTCAAATGTCCAAGGAAAGAGCATGGCAGGTGTGGGGAGAGGCGAGGAGGCTGGTAGGGACAAAAGCATAGAGGTAGAAAGGAGATTTTCTTGTCTTACAACAGTTTATTAGAAAAAATGGAGCACTAAAAAAAAATCCTACTGCCTGAATGCAACTTGAGGTTTTTTTCAGCCCTGATATAAGCTAAGTCAGAAAATAAAACTAAATTCTATAGTTCACTAACATTTTTCACTCATTTGCTGTATTAAGAGTGCAAATACGTATTTGGTCTACACATACAGACTCTCGGGCTACAACGTGCAGTCCTACATCCTCTACGCTAAGAGATGTAAAAGCCTAAGGGTCAAATACTGAGACCAAACGTTCAGGCTCCAAAACCATCTAAGTCAGGTCAGGCACTTTCCTGGGTCCCTTTTCCGGTGTCTTCTCGAAGACACCGAGACAATGAGAAAACTGGCTCAGGAGGCTGAAGGGACAGGTGAGGGCAGACCTCCAGGCCCATGTGGATTTTATACCAAGTTCAACAGGAAGCCATTGAGGGTTTTGATCTAAAGTTCATTTCTCTAGTTAGCATCTATCACCATACAAAGATATTACATTATTATTGACTATATTCCCCAGGCTGTAACTAGACTTATCGTGGTGATCGTTTTGTAATATATAGAAATTTCAAATCACTATGCTGTATACCAGGAAGTAACAGAGTGTTGTAGGTCAATTATACTTCAAAAGACAAACAAACTTACAGAAAAAGAGATCAGATTTGTCATTACCAGAGACAGGGGGTGCGGAGGAGGGGAACTGGATGAAGGCTGGCGAGAGGTACAAACTTCCAATTATAAGACAAATAAGTACTAGGGATGCGCTGTACCACATGATTAATATAATTAATACTGCCATTTGTTACACAGGGAAGTGGTTAGGAGAGTAAATCCTAAGAGTTCTCATCACAAGGAAAAAACTAGTTCTTTTTCTTTTCTTTTGTATCTATTTGAGATGATGGATGTTCACTAAACCTACTGTGGTCATCCCTTCATCATGTATGTAAGTCAAATCGTTATGGACACCTTAAACATACACAGTGCTGTATGTCAATTATTTCTCAACAAAATGGGAAGATAGATAGATAGAGAGAGGTAATAGAGGATAGATAAATAGATAATAGATGATAGATAGATAAAATTTAACTAATCCAAAAAAATCTAATAAAGTTCATTTCTCAAAGACACTGAGGCTGCTGCTTGGGCAAGGAGAACCCAGTTAAAGGGTATCACAGGGCTCCCGGTGAGAGAGGATGCTGGCTTCCACTTGGGTGGTGGCAGCAGAGATGGAGAGAAGTCAGTGGGTATCAAGAGAGGACCACGGGGCTTCCCTGGTGGCGCAGTGGTTAAGAATCCACCTGCCAATGCAGGGGACACGGGTTCGAGCCCTGGTCTAGGAAGATCCCACATGACGCAGAGCAACGAAGCCCGTGTGCCACACCTACTGAGCCTGTGCGCTAGAGCCCGCGAGCCACAACTGCTGAGCCCGCGAGCCACAACTACTGAGCCTCCGCTCTAGAGCCCGTGCTCCACAACAAGAGAAGCCACCGCAATGAGAAGCCCACGCACCACAACAAAGAGTAACCCCCGCTGGCCACAACTAGAGAAAGCCCGCGCGCAGCAACAAAGACCCAACGCAGCCAAAAATAAATAAATAAATAAATTTGTTTTTTAAAAGAGAGAGGACCACGTGGCAGGACCTGGCAGAGGGCGATCGAGTGGGCCCTCCCATCACAGGCCAAGCTGAAATAAATTCCAACTCGTGGCCGACTGGCAATAACAATAATAATTACTATAAGGACCATAACAAGAGCTAATTTATAGAGCATTTGACAGTTTACAAAGTGCTTTCATGAACACTGACTCACTGCCCCTTTTTAAATTAAAAACAACTCATTTTGTTATAACATATTCATTATAGAAAAATTAGAAAATTCGGATAAGGAAAAAGGCAGTGTTGTTCTACAGCCTAGCCATCCTGCCTATTAATGCTTGGCTGTGGAGGCTGCCAGCTGGGTTGCTGTGCTTTTTTTTTTTTTTTTTTTTTAAAGAAACCCCATAAGATCTTATTTAATGGTTTGTCATCTGTTTTCTTCATTTGTTATATTGAGACTCTTCCACATCTTACTTAATTTTCATAAATCTGTGTGCAAAGGGCCATTTTGATCTCTACTTTGTAGATAAGGAAATGTATGTGTAGAGATGAAGATGTTTCCAAGGTTACAGCAGAGATGGGAGCTGGCCTCTCGGATTCAAACCCAGGATCTTGGCCAACTCAACAACGAGGGCACAGGGCCTCTAGGACAGTGGGACCTGCATTCACCGAAGACCCTGGACCGTCATAATCAGCAAAATGGAAGCAGGAGCTGGAGCAAGGGCTACTTCTGGCAAGAGTCTCCCTTTTCCTTCCTCCCAGACTTTGCCAGAACATTCTACCAAAATCACCATCACTATGGTGTGTCGATTCTCAAATATTTACACATACACATTAGCCCAGGAACTAAGAGAGCCAGCTCTGGAGTCAGATGACTTGGCCCTAATTCTGGCTCTCCTGCTTCCTGGCCGTGTGACCTCGGACACTCATCAAACTTCTCGGAGTCTTAGCTTTATCAGCAGTGAAACAGGAAAATAGTAGACCTGCTCCGAGGGAATATTATGAGGATCAAATGCAATAACACAAGCAGTGTGCTGAGCCCAGCACCTGGCACTCAGCAGGCCCTCCATAAACGTTAGCTGATTGTACTGTAATTCTCAACACCATGGTGATGCGTTGCTACCTCCCGTTTAAAGCGTATACACCTGTGCTGAGAGCTGAACACGGCACCAGGTGACGTCACCTCCCTGTGTACCTCTCGGAAGGTGATGTTCAGAGAGGCTGAATAGCTCTGAGAGCTGGGGGCAGACAGAGAATCAAGCCCAGATCCGCTTGATTCACCCAGCAAGCTCTGGATTGATGTATTTGCTCAGGAAATACAAACACATTGGCAAATGAGCCTAAGTAAAACGTGTAAGAAAGTAAATCTATTTTTGTAAGTTATCTTAATCACATACCACACTCCAAGGCCACAGGGAAGTACCTTGGGCGTTATCGCTAGAGCTCATGCTCCCTTGAGTGAAGTGAAAAGAATATGGGACTGCGACTCAGAGAGATCCAGCTTAGAACTCTGGTTCCACCGCTGATCAGCTCTGTGATCTTGGGCCAGTTACTTGACCTCTCTGAGACTCTGGGGGTTTGTAAAATGAGAATGAATAATCATGGCTCCCTCGGAGGGTGCAGTGAGGATTAAACACATTCATTCACCCAAGTATATTTCACAAATATTTGAACTCTTCCTGTATACCAGGCACTGTTCTAGGCACCGGGATACAGCAATGAACAAAAGAGACGAAAGTTCCTGTCCTCACAGAGCTCATGTTCTTGGTAAGGAAACGGAGAAGAAAAGGGGATGAACAAAAAAAGTAACATTATATTACTTATAAGATGTCATATATAATATAATGCCCATAATATGTCAGTGATAATAAATGCTAGGGAGGAAAAGAAAGCTGGACGTGGGCACCAAAAAGGAGTATTGGGGCTACTTCAATCAGAAAAGGATGCAGACGTGACAGTGGGCATTTGAGCAAATATCAGAGTGAAGCAAGGAGCGAGTTAATGAGATAAAATGAGTCGAGCTGTCAACACAGAGCCTGGACTACATGATGATGCAGACAAATGGGCGGGGGCTTGAGGATGAGTGAGACGTCTATTCTGGATGCCTGGGATTCATCTAGCCTGCTCCCCAGGCATCCGCTATACCAGCACCTGGGGTCGGGCGTCTGTCTCCCCTGTCCTCGAGATGTTCACAGGCCAGTGGGAAGATCAATGATGAAATAAGCACTCACTGCAACTGCACTCCCAGGTGCAAAGGAATTGAAAGCAGCACTCAAATGTCTGTATGTGAATGTTCACAGCAATGCCAGTCACAACAGCCAAAAGGTAGAAACAACCCAAATGCCCATCGACTGACAAATGGATAAAGTAAATGTGGTATGTCCATACAACGGAATATGATTCCACCATCAAAAAGAATGAACTACTGATACAGGCTACAATTTGGATGAACCTCAAAAACACGATGTCAAGTGGAATCAGCCGAACATGAAATGTCACATAGTGTATGATTCCACTTACACGAAATGTCCAGAATAGGCAAATCCATAAAGAAAGAAATCAGACTAGTGGTTTCCAGGGGCTGGGGTGGGGGAAAGAAGGAATGGGGGGCAACTGCTTAATGAGTACAGAGTTTCCTTTTCGGGTGATAAAAATGTTCTGGAACTTGACAGAGGTGATGGTTGCACAACGCTGTGAATGCACTAAATGCTGTGGAATCGTTCACTTTTAAATGGTCAATTGTATGTTCTGTGAGTTTCAGCTGGCTTGAATAAATGTAAGTACTCACAATATGGAACCGGGAATCCAATGTTAGAGAAAGTGCAGGTGAGTGAGAGCAGAGGGGAGGAAGCCAGCTTTCTGGGGAGGGACGGGGAAAGGCATCCCGGAGGGGAAGACACCGAAGCCCAGCTCTTGAGGATGAAGAACATCCTAGGAAAGGCGCAGAAGGGAGGGTGCAGGACGAAGGATGAGGACAGAGGGAACAGCAGGGCCAAGGGCCAGGAGACGGCAGCACGTGGCGAGTCTGGACTGCAAGCAGTTCAGTGTGGCTGGAGATATTCCGAAGGAGGAAGAAATCCAAGCTGAGGCTGGAAAGGAGGGCAAAGGTGGACCGTCCAGGGATTTGCTCTGCTAAGTGGAAGGGGATGGTGACTGATCCCCTGCAGTGGCCTCCTGCAGAGCTCCTGGAAACCTGACACAGCCCAGGGCTCAAGGCCAGCAAACCCAGTAATAAGCAAGGGGGAAGCTCTGGTCTACCACCATGCAGCTGTAAGCTCCAGGCCTGGACCCCAGCCCCACAGTCATGCCCAAGGAGGGGCTGGCACGCCATAAATGATGGTAGCATGGAGGCCAAGTTCCTGCTTGGCCATACTGTTATATCCACAAGGCCTGGGCCCCAAACCCCTGATTACGCTGAGAGAAGGGCTGGCTCTCCCAGTGGGAAAATGCTGAGAAGTGGGTTAGGGCTGGAGGCCAGGGTTCTTTCCATCACATCACTGTTACACCCCAGGCCCCGCTCATACCAGTGGCCATGCTGGCGCATCCCTGATCCCGTGGCTTACAAACCAGAGCCCAAGGGATGGAGTCCATTTGCCACGGGCTCCTGCAGGACGCAGGGTGCTGGCCCAGAATGCGTGCACTGACTACTCTCTCTGTCCCTTTGTGATTAAAGCTGTCCCAGAGGCCCTGGTGCAGGGCTGTGTGAGCATCCGTTCTCGCTCAGTGGGACCCACTGTGCATAGGGGACATGACCAGATGAGTGCTGTGGAAAGACGTGTCTGAAGCCAGCCCTCCAACTGCGTGAGCACGAGGGGCACGGGCTGGGCGTGGGGCTGGGGGTGAAAGGAGAAAGGATCGTACAGGTCAACGGCAGCCTCAGGAGCCCAGCCTGAGGCTGCTGAAGGCACCTGGATGGGAGATGATGGGAACCAGGAGTGGAGCTGTGGCAGCAGAGATGGAGACGAGTGGGGTGACTAGTATAAGAGGAGGAGAAACGAATAGCTGTCGTCTGCTGAGCACTTACTATGTTCCTGATGCTGCTGTTCCAAGTCATTGGCTTGTATCAAGTTAATAGCCACACAACAATCCTACAGAGTAGACAAAAATCACTCTATTTTATAGACGAGGAAACTGAGGCACAGAGAGTTTAAATGACTCACTCAAGGCGATACAGTTGGAGAGGACAGCTGGGCTGGTGATCTGCGCCCTTGAGCATGACACCAAGCCAAGGCTGATGTTCCGGTTCCCCCCACCCCTGGGTCACATGGTGGCTGGGGGCATGCATCACAGCAATGGAAAACACAGAAGGAGATGGAGCGCAGGGCAGGGCGGGGGGCGGGGGGGCAAGTTCAGGGTCACACCAGCCAAATCTGAGGTTCCTGCAGGACATCTGGGTAGCGATGCCCAGGACGCAGTAGAATTTTACCTTCTCCTCTTTTGCTCCCAGGAAATTCTGGGAGAACTGCTCAAGAAGAAGTTATTTTTCTAGGCTGAGAGAAGTGGTCGGGAGATTCTAAAACCTCCCAAGTCTGTCCAAGAGTGTCAGACTCCTCTTAGAATTTTTTTTTTTTTAAGAAAGACATGCCAGGGGCATCCCCTGGTGGCACAGTGGTTAAGAATCCGCCTGCCAGTGCAGGGGTCACGGGTTCGATCCCTGGTCCAGGAAGATCCCACGTGCCGCAGAGCAACTAAGCCCGTGTGCCACAACTACTGAGCCTGCGCTCTACAGCCCATGAGCCACAACTACTGTGCTCTAGAGTCCGCAAGCTACAACTACAGAGCCTGCGTGTCACAACTACTGAAGACCGTGTGCCTAGAGCCTGTGCTCCGCAACAAGAGAAGCCACCGCAATGAGAAGCCCACGCACCGCAACAAAGAGTAGCCCTCGCTGGCCGCAACTAGAGAAAGCCTGCACGCAGCAACGAAGACCCAACACAGCCAAAAATAAATAAATAAATTAGAAAAAAAAGAAAGACATGCCATGATTTAATCATGTTCACCTTTTGTCTCCTCTCCCATTTGATCCCTGAATCTCCAGAGCAGAGAGCCCATGGCCCTGAATTACAGGTAATGAACACATCACCCACTGACTGACTCCCTCAGAAGGAGAAGGGACGCCTCCACATTTGGAAGACTTGCTTTCTGAACAGCAAGAACAAGAATAAATTCTAAGCAAACATCAATCAAGGAAGTGGAAGTTTTTATATGCACAGAACACCCTGGACTTTGCAACATAATGTTTAGAAATGAACTTGCCCTAACCTTTGCTGTGACTCAGTTTCTTCATCTGTAAAATGGAGATCACATTAGAGCTTTCCCCTAGGATTATGCTGAGGATTAAATAAGACCATACAAGCAGGACATTTAGCACTGTCTCTGGCACACAGCCCAATGCTGCATAAATGTTAGTGAAAATGGGAGTAAAACCACCTACGTTACGTGACGCCAGTAAGGACTAAATGAGGTAGATGTGGATATATAGTGCCAGGCCTTCAGGGCCTGTGTCCCTGATCTGGCCAGCTGCCATCCCCTACTGGAAGCAAACCCGTGATATCAAAAGCCACTGAGTCTGGGCTTCCCTGGTGGCGCAGTGGTTGAGAGTCCGCCTGCCGATGCAGAGGACACGGGTTCGTGCCCTGGTCCGGGAAGATCCCACATGCCGTGGAGCGGCTGGGCCCATGAGCCATGGCCGCTGAGCCTGCGCATCCGGAGCCTGTGCTCCGCAACGGGAAAGGCCACAGCAGTGAGAGGCCCACGTACCGCAAAAAAAAAAAAAAAAAAAAAAAAAAAAAAAAAAAAAGCCACTGTGTCCCTATTGTGGTTGAATTGTATCCCTCCCAAAAGCTATGGTGAAGCCCTAACCCCCAGTGCCAGTGAATGTGACCTTATTTGCAGATCGGGTCTCTGCAGATGTAAACAAGTTAAGATGAGGGAACAGTGGATTAGGGCGCACCCTAAACCCAACGACTGGTGTCCTTAAGAAGAGGAAAGGACACACAGAGGAGGAGGCCATGTGAAGGCAGAGGCAGAGATCGCAGTGACGCAGCTACAAGCCAAGGATCGCCAGCAGCCACCAGAAGCTGGGAGAGAGGCATGGGACAGATTCTCCCCTACGGCCTTCTCCTTGATTCTTCTCTACCAACACCTTGATTTTAGACTTCAAGCCCCCCAGAACTGGGAGAGAATACATTTCTGCTGTTTCAAGCTACCTAGTTTGTAGTGGTTTTGTCACAGCAGACCAAGGAGACTAACAGAGCCTTCAACCAGGAGTCAACAACATTTACTGAATACGGACTGTGGAGTTATGATAGAAAAGTTAGCATTTGGAGGGCCCTGCCAGGCCCAGTTAGGGGATTTAGTGCTTGTCTTACCTGCCCTGTAAGGTAGATGTTACTGATCTGTTTTATAAATGAGTTCTATAAAGTCCCATAGTTGGCAGTAACCTTCACCTTCACACTTCCCCTTTATCACATGGCATCTGAAGTTGAGCTGGGACCCACTGCCCCCAACAGCCTACAGTTCCTCCAAACACAAACACACACACACACACACACACACACACACACAACTCCATGAGATTCAAGGAAGCACTGAGTTGGTCCCAATGATCGCTGTCCTAAAGTTTCAAAGTCTGAGAGATAAAAAGAGTGGAAGAAAAGCTTTACTCTTTCCAAACTCCCTTCTCCATCAAATTCTCTTCTTCACCCTTACATTAAAAAATCAGAAGTTTGGGGATGCAGAAGCGAAAAGCCTCATTTCATTAACCAAATTGCCAGCCGCTCAACTGACAGGGATTCAACTTCTCTCTGCCGACGCTTCAGAAGTGTTTCACTGATGGGCTACATTACATCAACTCTTCCCCTCTCTCTTTTGATGCTCTTTTTAATAAAGTCTGAGGCAAGAGGGTAATTTTTCATTTTAAATAGGGAAGGTGTGGCACCAAGGTGCTCTGGGGGTCATTAATCATAGCCCTTGCTATCTTGTCATCTGTTTCTGGAAAATCATTTTATTTCAAGTCTTGAATGGGGTGGGGAGAAGGGAATAGGTTTTAAGAAATGAAAGGTCTAAGGATTGATTAAAGACATTCCAAGGTGCAGGGATTTTTCTTTTGACATTCTCTGATAAGTGACCAAGAGAAATAAAAGCCATTCTCAAGGGAGAAAGTGATTTCAGAAAGTCTAGGCAAGTGACTAACTTCTTTGTCCCTTTCCATTAACATTTTAAAAACAGGCAAACGTCTGGCTTGGACTTTGTCCGAATTTCAGTGCCAGCATCAGAATGCATACATGCTACTATTCCAGAATCACCCCTGCTTGTAACTTTTGTGAATATTTCAAAACACTTGTTAGTTTAATCCTCACAACTTTCTGGCAAGAAACAGAACTTTTAGGGCTTCCCTGGTGGCGAGTCCGCCTGCCGATGCAGGGGACGCGGGTTCGTGCCCCGGTCTGGGAGGATCCCACATGCCGCGGAGCAGCTGGGCCCATGGGCCATGGCCGCTGAGCCTGCGCGTCCGAAGCCTGTGCTCCACAATGGGAAAGGCCACAGCAGTGAGAGGCCCTAGTACCGCAAAAAAAAAAAAAAAAAAAACAGAACTTTTAGATGCTGGCTGAAAATATTTCACTGGAGTCATTGGTAAAGCAAAAAAATAGTAACAATAATAATTATTATTAACACTAACAAGAGTTACTGTCTATTGAGCACTTACTATGCACCAAAGAGTATTCTAAGTATTTTACATGCATCACTTCACATTATCCTCACAAGACCCTTTGGAGAAAATTCTGCTACTGTCTTCATGTTACAGTGGAGGAAAGGGAGGATCATCTGAGAGACTGAGTGGCCCAAGGTCACACAGCTGATAAGTGATACAGTGGGGTTTCCAATACAGGTCTGTACCCCTCACCATCCCAATTTTTCTAGGAGCCTCCCAATGCTCTCAGGAAGTGGAGACACAGCCAGAAGGCCCTTGAAAGGCTGAACCATTTTACACAGACCTTTCGGATCAGCATTTAGGGCAATGCCATCTGACCCTTCAAAAAAAAGTCAAATATGATACTCACTATAGACACAATCCCTGAAAGAGTGAAACCTGAAATCCAGGACGAATTTTCAAGTTTCTGGTTTGTAGTACTTGCAAAAAGAAGCAAATAAGGACAAATGAAAAACACACCATTGCCAAAGCAATTCAACAGTGGCAAGAATCTTAATCTAAGACCGCATTAATGAGCTTGGCATCCGGCCAAACTGTGGGTCCCGCTGGGCACCGTCTCCAACCCAGGATGTCCCCAAGCTGGACCAAACAAATGCACTGACCCCAGTCTGTGCAGGTCATCTGGGAGATGGGCCAGGGCAGGGAGCTTGGGCTCTGACCCAGTAATGCTTCCTAGGTCCTGCCCTACGAGGCCTTTGCGATTTTATTATCCACCAGGAGATCTAGCCAGATTAACGTTTGGTCACGAACTTTAGGGTAGTTTTTCTGTTCTAACAAAGCTCCTTTTTATAAAAAAAAAAAAAAATTGTATTGAGGTGAAATTCACACCAACCATTTTTAAGTGCAGAATTCAGTGACATTTAGTACATTAACAATGTTGTCTGTATCAATTCTAAAAAATTTCCATCACTACCCCCCAAAAATCCCATACCTACTAAACATTCACTCCCCACCTCACCCCCTTCTCTCAGACTCTGGTAACCACTAATCTGTTTTTTGTCTCTATGGATTTACCTATTCTGGATGTTTTGTACAAACGGAATCATACAATAAGTGATCTTTTGTAACTGGCTTCTCTCACTTTGTATCATGTTTTCAAGGCTCATTCACGTTGTAGCCTGTATCAGAATCTCATTCCTCTTTATGGTTGAATAATATTCCATGATATGGGTAGAACACATTTTGTTCATCTATTCATGAGTTGATGGACATAAGGGCTGTTTCCACTTTTTGGCTATTGTGAGCAGCTCTGCTATGATAATTTGCATACGAGTATTTCTTTGAACAACTGCTTTCAATTCTTTGGGGTATATACCTAGGAGTGGAATTGCTGGCTCACCTGGTAATTCTGTTTAACCTTCTGAGAAACCACCAAACTGTTTTCCACAGTGGCTGCACCATTTTATAGTCCCACCAACAATATACTAGGGTCTGATTTCTCCCAATCTTAGCCAACTCTTGTTATTTCTATTTATTTATTTATTATTAATATTATTATTGTCATCCTAATGAGTGTTTAACAAAGCAATTTTTAAGAGTACTATTTTTTAATTAATTAATTAATTTATATTTGGGGGGGGCCACGCCCTGCAGCTTGTGGGATCTTAGTTCCCCAACCAGGGATCGAACTCGCACTCTCAGAAGTGACAGCACGGAGTCTTAACCACTGGACTGCCAGGGAAGTCCCAGCAAAGCACCTTCAACCACAGCCATAGCTAACGTTCATTGAGTGCTTACTGTACACCCCACTGCTGCCCCGCCATCTCTCACCCTGATGCCTTATTTCGTTTAATTCTCACTACAACCCTGTGGGGTTGGTGAGGAAATTAAGGCTTTGGAAAATTAAAACACTTGCCTGAGGCCAAGCTCCAAACCCTGGTGTTCTGACCACAGATCACATTCTCTTGGCAGCTATACATAGCACATCTGAATTAATTCTCATAGCCATGCAGGGTGACATGTATTACCAGCCCCATTTTTCAGATGGAGAGACTGAGCCCCACAGAGCAGCAGGGACCTTCCCTAGGTCCACCCACGTAGAAGGTGCCAGGTCCATCCGACTCCAAACCCCATGTTCTTTGCCCTCTGCTGTATATTCTTTTACAATATTTAGTGTTTTAATTGTTAAGTACAATTAAAATTGTGACTGGGATGCAGCCAATCTCCAGAATAAAGAGAGCAACCACCACCATCTGTTGGACAGTTTAAACTGAAAAAAAGCCCTTCCTGGTTAGTAACACAGTTAGAATCTGCATGGAGAAAACTGCAATAAAACACCTCCCAGAGAATCTGGCGGTGAGAATGTTTGATAGGGCAGCAAGCCCTGGAGGTATTGACGGGTTCTGACACTGTACACTGCAGTCTCCTTGGAACCGTGGCTCTGAACCCCGGTGACCGTCAGCATCACACGGCAGCTCTGAACAGCCTAATACGAACGGTGAGCGGAGTGGATGGCACAGTGCACTGGACTCCAGGATTCCTGGGTTCCAAGCTTCCCACGGAGCTGAGTGCCCATCACCGTTCTCTGTTCATCACCTCCACCCTGCTACCCACTCTCTCTCCTCCCCCTCCTCCTGTTTCATTTTCCTCACACCCCTTACCACTCAGTGGAATTATTCTTTTATATCATCTGTTCTCACTATTCACCATCGTTATATTCTATAATATAAAGTCACTGCAAACACTGAATTAGCCAATATTGAACCATGGCTCCTAGTGGAAATACAAGGTTAGGTTCCTATGACCCTCTGGTGACATTTTCATCAACTGATCCCTACATAATCTTGTTTTATGAATATTTATGTTTAAAGACAGAATCTAATAAGTTATTTAATATCTATGTTGCTGCTTCATTAACATTCAACTCATGGCCAACAGCACTGTCACTCCTGCCTGAAGGAATCTTACATAACACACGTATTTTCTGGAAAGGCACATCGCAGCCTGCTTGTGCCCAGAAGCACTGGACAGCACTTCAGCACTATGCTCAGGGGTCATTTTAAACAGAGAAATCACCCCCAAAAAGCACAAAAAATGTGAAAAACTTGAAAAAAAAAAACAAAACACCTCACTGACAGTATGAGAGCTGAAACAAGAAGACAGAGCATGAACCTCAGCTGAGAACATGAACACCAGGAGACTCAGACTTTTCCCCACTCCACAAATCCAAGTATTGATTTTAGGATTACGAATAAATTTTAGGGAGTAGGCAAATTCACGGAGATGAATACAGAATGCATGAAGGATTAAGACTGACTTATTTATCTGTTTGTTTATCATCTGTCTTCCCCACTGGAATACAAGCTCTAAGAAGACAGATGCCTGGGCTAGATTTCTCATCACTGCATCACCCAGCACCTAGCACAGTGCTTGGCAAAAAATAAATGCAGATGTTTTTCCCCAGCACATATGTATATCAGATCGTCATATGGTATCATATGGTACATCTAAAACTTATACCATGTTATTTGTCAATTATATCTCGATAAAGCTGGGGGAAATTTTTAAAATAAATAGAGACTGTTTTGTCTCAATGCATAAATTATACACTGCTTCAATAAATATTTGTGGACTGAATCAATTCTTCATAAATTCTAACTGCCATGACTGATAACCTTGTTTGTATCACCCATCCTGAATTCACCAAGCAGGGAGATGGGAAATACCTTAACACAGCTAAAATCCTATTCATGCCAAGGGCTGCCCTGCAAAGATAAAGTCTTGAGAAATAAAGGCCTGGTGACAAAATAAAAAGAGTAGGAAGATGCCCTTATCTTGATCCTGCCTCCTTCTGGCTCTATGTCCTCTGAGTAATAGCTGTGTCTTTGCCCCGCCCCAGCACCCTGCAGAAGGATGGACTGTCCCCTGGGCCTCTGAGGGACAAGGTGGAGGTGAGAAGGTGGGGGACCCATCGGGCTCAGACCAGTTCCCAGGGATGCGGCAGGAGAGAATCCACACAGGGACAAGCCACACCGGAGAAGGATGCTTTCTGAGATGCTTCTAATTCCAGAACTCTCTGTCGCTCCATCACTCTGCCTCCCTTTGAGTGACAGGTGTTATATTAGTTCTATAACTTCTTGTGTTGGAAAATTCAAGAAAGCAGAAGGTGGCATTAGATGACCTTAGGTGCGGCAAGGCAGCCTATTTTTATCTCCAGACAACTGACTAGTACAGCAGGTTTTCTTAATCCTCCTGCCTTTTCCCTCACCGTGCAGAATTCAGTGGGACCCGCACCTGCTCTCATTTCTCTCCCAATTTCCCTCTGCGGGGAAATTGCTTGTGAAAGCTTTAGAGCCTGGTGTGGCAGGCAGTCAATCTGTTCAGGTTACCCACATAGACAGAAATGTGGATGCTTCCAGGAAAAAGATGTTGGGAAAACTTTTATTAACCTCTGTCACCCCTCTTAACCGAGGCAGACACCTCCTTGGGCACCAGAGGGCTTTTCGGAGACCTCTAGATTTAGCACCTCCTGTGATAACTCCTTGTCCCTGAATGGCAGAACCCAACTGAGTTTGAATCCCGGCTCTACTAATTACAAGTTGTGTGACCTGGAGTCAAGTGCTTAACCTCTCTGAACTGCGCTTTGTGTATCTCAAAAGGGAATGATAAAAGCACCCACTCCGTAGGGTTGTTTTGAGAATTCATGAAAATAAAGCACTTTGCAGTCTACCTGCCCTCATTGTCATGACTGTTGCTCTTGTTGGTTAGCTGTAATTCTCTTTCATTCCCCAGGCAGCTATGTACGTTCATCTTTTAGATTAGACACCCACTACGTACAAAAAAACCAGCGGCTTCTCCATCCGCATAGAATTTATACCCTACAAACCAGATTATGAAGACTTAGCATGAAAAAGAAGTTTAAAAAAACCTCATTAACAATTTTTATATTAACTACATGTTGAAAGGGTTACGTTTTTTGGAAATACTGGATAACATAAAATATATTGTTAAATTTAGTGTCATTCCTTAAACATTAAACATAGAGTTACCATATGATCCAGGAATTCTACTCCCAGGTATATATCCAAAATAATTGAAAGCAGGGACTCAAACAGATACTTGCACACTGATGTTCACGGCAGCATTATTCACTATAACCAAAAGGTAGAAACAACTCAAAGGCCCATCAACAGACGAATGAATAAACAAAATGTGGTCCATCCACCTAGAGTCTGTCATACAGAGTGAAGTAAGTCAGAAAAGAGAAAAACAAATACCGTATGCTAACACATATATATGGAATCTAAGGGGAAAAAAAAAAAAAGGTCATGAAGAACCTAGGAGCAAGACGGGAATAAAGACACAGACCTACTAGAGAATGGACTTGAGGATATGGGGAGGGGGAAGGGTAAGCTGTGACACAGTGAGAGAGTGGCATGGACATATATACACCACCAAACGTAAAACAGATAGCTAGTGGGAAGCAGCCACATAGCACAGGGAGATCAGCTCGGTGCTTTGTGACCACCTAGAGGGGTGGGATAGGGAGGGTGGGAGGGAGGGAGACGCAAGAGGGAAGAGATATGGGAACATATGTACATGTATAACTGATTCACTTTGTTATAAAGCAGAAACTAACACACCATTGTAAAGCAATTATACTCCAATAAAGATGTTAAAAAAAAAAAAGACAAGAAATAACAAGCATTAGTGAGGATATGGGAAAAAAAAAATGTGGTCCATCCACACAACTGAATATTATTCAACCATAAAAACAGATGAAATTGTAATACATGCTACAACATGGATGAACCTTGAAAACGAGCTAAGTGAAATAATCCATTCACAAAAGGACAAATATCATTGTGTTTCCACTTGTATGAGGTCCCTAGTCAACTTTACACAGACGGAAAGTAGAATGGTGGTTGCCAGGGGCTGGAGTTGTTTAATGGTTACAGAGTTTCAGTTTGGGATGATGAGACAAAGTTCTAGGGAGGGATAGTGGTGATGATTATACAACATTGTGAAAGTACTTACTGCCCCCTTCAAATGGTTAACATGGGCAATTTGATGTTATGTATACTTTAACAGAATAAAAAATTAATGTCACCTGTTTCTTTTTTATTGTGACAACTAGAAGATTTTAAATTACATACATGGCTCCTATTATCTTCTCCTTATACATATAACGTCCATCACGGATCTAGAAGAGGAAGCAAGCATTAAGTATGGACTCACACTTCAATTATTTAGTTAGAACAGAGGGAGCTGAGAGGGAGCTGGGAAGAGGCTCCCCTGAGCTGGGGTCTGGAGGATGAGCAGTGGTTAATTAGGCAAAGAAAGAGAGGCAGGTGCCCCAACCAGGACACGCATATCCAAGGATGGGGCCCACTGGAGGAAAGGAGAGGGGCCAGAGTATAGAGGGTCCGGGGGGGAACTGAGGAGGGTGGTGGCAGGCTGGGACCTGTGGGCCAAGGTGGGAAGCTGAGGCTTTATCCAAAGGACAGTGCCCTCTGTGCTCTGACGGTACTGATGACCACCCCTTAGGAGGACGCGAGCCCACTGCATCTGAGCTGAGGACCTGCCCGTATCTGCAGTTAGACCACCAACTCCTGGAGGACAGAGGCCACATTCTGACACTTTCCATCTCCTCATACCATCTCAGGCCCTAGCACAACACTGGCACCAATAAATATTTGCTGGCTTGATCTGAAAGAAGCCAACCCAAATGGGTCCAGCCCCACAGCAGCTAACCTTTCCTGGCACTCAGGCTGCCACCGGAGCCCAAACACCACGTTGACGATGCTTCCAAAGGACATTTCCAAAAAGAGATGCTGCTGAGCCCAGAGGTAAAAAAAAAAAATGAAAAATTTAAAAATATCCCTCCTGGGCTTCCCTGGTGGCGCAGTGGTTGAGAGCCTGCCTGCCGATGCAGGGGACATGGGTTCGTGCCCCGGTCTGGGAAGATCCTACATGCCGCGGAGCGGCTGGGCCCATGAGCCATGGCCGCTGAGCCTGCGCGTCCGGAGCCTGTGCTCCGCAACAGGAGAGGCCACAACAGTGACAGGCCCACGGACAGAAAAAAAATAAAATAAAATAAATCCCTCCAGGTCTAAACAATAATTAAACCTTTTAAACTGATTTAAAAAATCAGAGACTGAGATGGAACTAAGAGTGTCTAGATATTAGCAACGCAGACACTCACGGCTACTCACCCCGAAGGGCAGTCTGATGCTGACAGACAAGGCACCGAGCTTGCGTCGTGCAGTGGCTTACTCATCCCACAAATATTTATTGAGCACTTATTATGCAGCAAGCACTTATGAGGTGTTAGAAGCCTTGGGCAGCTTCTTGCCAACTGTATCTGGACCATAACTCCTCTCACATCTGGAGTAACTCCTTGTATGCTGCAGTCAGAACTTCTGTATATTATACTATCAGGGGTTAATAAGGAAACTAACATTTTTAAAGGACTTACTCTGTGCCCTGCACCACGCTCAATATTTTGCCTGTATTTTTAATTTTCACAGATAGAAGCAATTATTCAGAAGGTACAGATGAGATTTGCAGGGGGCAGGGAGGGTCTAAGTTTTACTTGTTCTAAAGCTATACTGTTATTAAGTGAAAAATGGCAAAATTTGAACTGAGAACTGCTTTCTTCCTCTCGTGGTGGAGGACGCTAAGGAAGAAGTGGGAGAGGTTCATCTGAGCAAAAAAAAAAAAAGAAGCAGCAGCAGAAGAACACTGAAAAAGGGCGGAGAATGGGAACAGGACACTCAGTCCCCTGGGAGCATCCTCTGGGCGGTGTCAGCAACTGGGGGAGTAAAAGGAATAATGGCCCGAAATGCTAATGTATTTCTGAAAGAGAAACGACAAAGAAACACACACTGTGGTTAAGGATAAAATGGTTTCACAAGTGACTGAACTCAATAAATATTTACTGAGCCCTACAGTATGCCAGTCATTGTGCTGAGAAATGTCCAATATACAAGGAAAAAATAATAGCAGTGGCAATGACCCCAGTCACACTTCACTGAGAGTCTACTGTGTGCCAGGCCCTATTCTAAACACTTATATTACCGAATCTAATCCTTACAATGGTGCTACAAGGCAGATACCAGTATTTCCCCATTTTATAGATGAAGGACGAGGAGGATGTGGGCCCTGACCCCAAGGGTGCCCTAGTGGAGTAGGGGAGATAAGGGGCCCAGGTAAGCAGCTTTGACACCATGAAGCGGCTTTAGGCAAGACACCAGGTAGCATGAGAATGGCCATCAGCTGAGAGTTTAGAACCTGGCTTCACCTCTCTGAACCTCTGTTTCCTCACCTGTAAAATGGGGACAGTATCAGGCTTCCCTGGTGGCACAGTGGTTGAGAGTCCGCCTGCCGATGCAGGGAACACGGGTTCGTGCCCTGGTCCGGGAAGATCCCACATGCCGCGGAGCGGCTGGGCCCGTGAGTCATGGCCGCTGAGCCTGCACGTCCGGAGCCTGTGCTCCGCAACGGGAGAGGCCACGATGGAGAGAGGCCCGCGTACCGCAAAAAAAAAAAAAAAAAAAAAAATGGGGACAGTATCACCTACCTCAGAGGATTGTTTTGAGGGTCTAGTGAGTTGACATTTCTAAAATACCCATGCCAGTTCTGGGTCTGGCCATGATGGAGAAAGCCCATCTTAGGAGCACTGATTACAGCCCCAAACTCTGGGAAAAATGCAAAAGACAACTAATTATCTCAGGATTAAAACAAATAAATAACAGCAGGTGAAAAGGGAAGGAAAGTAAAAATTTGAAGAATGACTAATAGGGTGAGTTTCCTTCATCTCCTAGTTTTGCCTTGAAAGTGGGCAGAATCTAGCAACTATGCAGTGGGCATGGAGAATAAACATCCCAGAGGAGCCCATCTTTCTAGCCAAAGCATGGAGACATGGGGCCCTGTGAGCAGAAGAATGTGGGGAGAATCCTCTTTTTTCTCTTTTTCCTCTCCCAGCCTTGCCCCCAGGTCACCCCAGCCATAAAACTGCTTTCATATGACACAGAAACAACACAGGTACCTAGGACCACAAGAGAAAACCCATCCCTTTGGATAGAAGAACTGGGAATAGGGGCCAGTGTGATGTGGATAACGTGAGGGAGAATCCATGGGGTGTTTTCTCTCTCTTTCCTCACCACTTCATCCCAAGGTCAGGATCAGTCATTCAGAACAATGCACCAGGGCAGCAGGCTAAATTCTGAAAGAACGCCATCTTTTTGACCAGAAGAACTGAAGAAAGAAGCCCCTGGGAGCCAGAGACCGGGGAAGATATCCCCAAAAGGAAAGAGCAGGAGAAGCGGCTTCCTAATTCAGTGTGTAATACACTGCACATGCTCAGGCCAACCCAAAGAAGCAACAAAAAATCTTAGGGAAATGATCTGGCGTTGGACCCACAGAAGGCAAGACAAAACTGACAGCCTGAATCTAACCAGATGGATTGCTTAAGAATATTAAAACAAAACAAACAAACAATAATCAATATTCCCCAAAGGAGATTTAGAATGTCACAATATTCTAAATGTCCAGGAGATACTCCAAAACTACTTTAATGTTTATAGACGCGATACATGCAACAACTATAAAGTAAAGGAGAGTGGGAACCCAGACAAGAGTGGACCCTTAACAAATGGTAACACTAAACTTGCTCTAGTCTACTCTGATATTTAAGAAAGGTAATAGCTTGTGGATAGCTTTTCTACAGAGAGAGACTTGTTGCAATCATACATGAGATTTCCAGATCTTCCTCAACATCAACCGTGATGCCTACGTCTTTACACTAAGCACAACACGAAAACCTAGTCCCTGCCCTCTGAGTCCTTATAACCTAGGGCTGATCATAATGATACAATCAGAATTACGAAATCCAAAAAAAAATGGGTTGTAATTATATACATCAGCTCTCAGCTCAAACATCAAGCATCCTTCCCCGACCACCTTCTCTGGGTTGGTTCCCACCCTTGTTATTCTCCATCACTGCCTTGCCGCTTACCACATGTTTAAAATATGTGTTTATGTGTTCTTTTCATCATCGCCCTCCTCCCTATAGCCTGTGCAGATCAAACTGGCCTTGTTCAGCTCTGTAGCACCTCATAGATGCCTGGCACAGAGTGGACACCAAAAGATTTGAGGATGAATGAATAAATGGACAAACGAGAGAAGTCAGTCAATCGGTCAATTGGTTGTTTAGTCAAAGTGAAGTGCAAATATGGTTTAGGAACACATAGGTAAGGAAGCCATGCTGTTAGGCATAAGAGGGAGATTTCAGATGAGCAAAACTACTGGACTTCACCAGAACAGACAAATGAGAGAGACTGTGATCTCCCCAGATCTTTATTAATAGACTAGACCACTATGTACTTGGGATAGATGGAGTGATGATAAACTACTATAGAAGACTCTTGAAATACCTGTCTGCCCAATGATCAATGTTTGTTCTTTGTAATCACGTCTATGAAAGAAGCCATTTTAAAGAAGCAACATCCCAGTTCTTCCCTAACGACAGAAGTCAGACCATATCTATGGGATGGGAACTGGAAAGGAGAAATCTTGGGAAGAGATTGTGGATGGACGGCTATCTTTCTGCTGCCATGAGGCAGAAGAGGAATTAGATTTGTCCTAGATGGTTGCAGGGGTCGTTGCTAAAACCAATAGGAAGAAATTAAAGGAAAGCAGATTTGGCTTATTACAGGTCAAACACTAATAGTTACCAACAGCCTCTCTAAAAAAAAAAAGGGTGACCTCATAAGGTCAACAACAACCTGTATCTAGAAGCTTTGAAGAAAATGCTGAATAACCAGAAATTTACAGATCGGGTTGTCCATGTAATGGGAGATTGGACTAGATCTGTGTTTCCCAGACTGTGTGCCATAGAATATGAGTCCTAAAAGTAAACTTGAGAAAGACTGCATGCTATAGCCCTCCATTGGAGATTCACAAAGCACATTAGCATATTAAAGGTTCTGACAAGTCCTGCAGAGTAGAAACTCAGCATTTCTCAGACTCATTGACATGATATTATATGATCACGGAATCCAAATTACTTAACTTATACCACACACAGGTGAAACTCATGGTCTATAAAACATGTTTCAAATAACCTGGACTAGACAATAACTCTAATCTTCTCAATTTGAACATTCTGATTCTCTTTCCATTAAAGGGAAAGAAGTATTGGAGGCTGGAAGTTCTAGGCCAGTGGATCTCAACTTGAACATGCCTGTGAATTCCCCATAGGCCTTGTTAAAACACTGAATGTGGGGACTTCCCTGGTGGTGTAGTGGTTAAGAATCCACCTGCCAGTGCCGGGGACACGTGTTTGATCCCTGGTCTGGGAAGATCCCACATGCCACGGAGCAACTAATCCCATGCGCCACAAATACTGAGCCTGCGCTCTAGAGCCTGTGAGCCACAACTACTGAGCCCACGTGCTGCAACTACTGAAGCCCGTGCGCCTGGAGCCCGTGCCCCGAGCCCATCTTTCTAGCCAAAGCATGGAGACATGGGGCCCTGTGAGCAGAAGAATGTGGGGAGAATCCTCTTTTTTCTCTTTTTCCTCTCCCAGCCTTGCCCCCAGGTCACCCCAGCCATAAAACTGCTTTCATATGACACAGAAACAACACAGGTACCTAGGACCACAAGAGAAAACCCATCCCTTTGGATAGAAGAACTGGGAATAGGGGCCAGTGTGATGTGGATAACGTGAGGGAGAATCCATGGGGTGTTTTCTCTCTCTTTCCTCACCACTTCATCCCAAGGTCAGGATCAGTCATTCAGAACAATGCACCAGGGCAGCAGGCTAAATTCTGAAAGAACGCCATCTTTTTGACCAGAAGAACTGAAGAAAGAAGCCCCTGGGAGCCAGAGACCGGGGAAGATATCCCCAAAAGGAAAGAGCAGGAGAAGCGGCTTCCTAATTCAGTGTGTAATACACTGCACATGCTCAGGCCAACCCAAAGAAGCAACAAAAAATCTTAGGGAAATGATCTGGCGTTGGACCCACAGAAGGCAAGACAAAACTGACAGCCTGAATCTAACCAGATGGATTGCTTAAGAATATTAAAACAAAACAAACAAACAATAATCAATATTCCCCAAAGGAGATTTAGAATGTCACAATATTCTAAATGTCCAGGAGATACTCCAAAACTACTTTAATGTTTATAGACGCGATACATGCAACAACTATAAAGTAAAGGAGAGTGGGAACCCAGACAAGAGTGGACCCTTAACAAATGGTAACACTAAACTTGCTCTAGTCTACTCTGATATTTAAGAAAGGTAATAGCTTGTGGATAGCTTTTCTACAGAGAGAGACTTGTTGCAATCATACATGAGATTTCCAGATCTTCCTCAACATCAACCGTGATGCCTACGTCTTTACACTAAGCACAACACGAAAACCTAGTCCCTGCCCTCTGAGTCCTTATAACCTAGGGCTGATCATAATGATACAATCAGAATTACGAAATCCAAAAAAAAATGGGTTGTAATTATATACATCAGCTCTCAGCTCAAACATCAAGCATCCTTCCCCGACCACCTTCTCTGGGTTGGTTCCCACCCTTGTTATTCTCCATCACTGCCTTGCCGCTTACCACATGTTTAAAATATGTGTTTATGTGTTCTTTTCATCATCGCCCTCCTCCCTATAGCCTGTGCAGATCAAACTGGCCTTGTTCAGCTCTGTAGCACCTCATAGATGCCTGGCACAGAGTGGACACCAAAAGATTTGAGGATGAATGAATAAATGGACAAACGAGAGAAGTCAGTCAATCGGTCAATTGGTTGTTTAGTCAAAGTGAAGTGCAAATATGGTTTAGGAACACATAGGTAAGGAAGCCATGCTGTTAGGCATAAGAGGGAGATTTCAGATGAGCAAAACTACTGGACTTCACCAGAACAGACAAATGAGAGAGACTGTGATCTCCCCAGATCTTTATTAATAGACTAGACCACTATGTACTTGGGATAGATGGAGTGATGATAAACTACTATAGAAGACTCTTGAAATACCTGTCTGCCCAATGATCAATGTTTGTTCTTTGTAATCACGTCTATGAAAGAAGCCATTTTAAAGAAGCAACATCCCAGTTCTTCCCTAACGACAGAAGTCAGACCATATCTATGGGATGGGAACTGGAAAGGAGAAATCTTGGGAAGAGATTGTGGATGGACGGCTATCTTTCTGCTGCCATGAGGCAGAAGAGGAATTAGATTTGTCCTAGATGGTTGCAGGGGTCGTTGCTAAAACCAATAGGAAGAAATTAAAGGAAAGCAGATTTGGCTTATTACAGGTCAAACACTAATAGTTACCAACAGCCTCTCTAAAAAAAAAAAGGGTGACCTCATAAGGTCAACAACAACCTGTATCTAGAAGCTTTGAAGAAAATGCTGAATAACCAGAAATTTACAGATCGGGTTGTCCATGTAATGGGAGATTGGACTAGATCTGTGTTTCCCAGACTGTGTGCCATAGAATATGAGTCCTAAAAGTAAACTTGAGAAAGACTGCATGCTATAGCCCTCCATTGGAGATTCACAAAGCACATTAGCATATTAAAGGTTCTGACAAGTCCTGCAGAGTAGAAACTCAGCATTTCTCAGACTCATTGACATGATATTATATGATCACGGAATCCAAATTACTTAACTTATACCACACACAGGTGAAACTCATGGTCTATAAAACATGTTTCAAATAACCTGGACTAGACAATAACTCTAATCTTCTCAATTTGAACATTCTGATTCTCTTTCCATTAAAGGGAAAGAAGTATTGGAGGCTGGAAGTTCTAGGCCAGTGGATCTCAACTTGAACATGCCTGTGAATTCCCCATAGGCCTTGTTAAAACACTGAATGTGGGGACTTCCCTGGTGGTGTAGTGGTTAAGAATCCACCTGCCAGTGCCGGGGACACGTGTTTGATCCCTGGTCTGGGAAGATCCCACATGCCACGGAGCAACTAATCCCATGCGCCACAAATACTGAGCCTGCGCTCTAGAGCCTGTGAGCCACAACTACTGAGCCCACGTGCTGCAACTACTGAAGCCCGTGCGCCTGGAGCCCGTGCCCCGCAACAAGAGAAGCCACTGCAATGAGAAGCCCGCACACCACAATGAAGAGTAGCCCCCACTCGCCGCAACTGGACAAAGCCCACGTGCAGCAACAAAGACCCAATGCAGCCAAACATCAATCAATAAACAAATTAATTAAAAAAAAAAAAAAAACACTGAATGTGGGGCCCACCCCCAAGGTTCTGATGCCTTGGACCTGGGATAGAGTCTGATATTTTGCATCTCCGACAAGCTCCCAGGTGGTGCTGATGCCACCGGTACAGGACCACAGTTCGAAAACCACTTGTCTAGACTTCGAGATCAAGGCCTTTCTGTGTTCTGACCAACCTGGAGTCAGAGCGCTCCATACATCTCACTGTGAGTTAAGCTCCAACCCTTTGTAATTCTGACTTTTTCTTCTCATTCCATAAATGAGAGGTGGAAAGGGGAGAGAAAGAGGAATCTGATCATTAATGATGGAGGTACAGTCTGCAAAGCCCTCCCCTGCCAGTCGTGGGACCAGAGAAAACTCAGGCGGCATTATTAGAGGAGATATTACACCCAGCCCTGCTCAGACTTTTCAGGTTCTAATCCAATCACATACTTAACTTTTTCCCCAGACCTCGTCTAGATGCTTCCACTCACACTGTCTCATTTGTCCACTATGGCCACCTTGCCAGGCAACTGCCATGATCCTCTTTTTTACTGATGGCAAAACTGAAGCTCAGAGAGGTAAAGTGGGTTGGCCAAGGTCACCCAGCAGAAAGAGGCAGAGCTGGTGTTTGGAGCTCTTTCTACATGATTCTCTTATTGCCACCTGGCAGGCCCTCCTCCTTCCTTTCTTCCAACCCCTACCTTTATATCGGGAATAGATTCTTGAGGGAAGCCCCCAGCCCAACTGATTCCTCCTGTAAGCAATTCCATCCAGTTCTACAAAGAGCTACTGTCAGGTACCTGGAGACACAGCAGTGAATGAGCCAGGTGAGGTGCCCATCCCCGCTGGGGTCAAGAGCAAAGTCACGCAGACAGACTATTGTCACAAAGTGTGCACCCCTTGTCCACACGCTGACACAGGGCCTGTCTGGCAGCTCAGACAGGGTTTCTGAGAGGATTCCAAGCTGACTCTCAGAGGGGAGGTCGAGTTAGCTGGAGGAAGCCATGCTGTTCAAAGCAGAGCCCTGGGTCAACCCCTTGGCTGTCACCCCTGGACCTGCATCACTCCCACAACTCCCCAGCTCCATACACAGCACCGCCATCTGCTCAGAGGCATCTCTCCCATGGATGGCGGCAAGGCCATCCATGCTACCTCCGGGCACATCCTGAATCTGCCTGTTCTCTCCATTACCACGACCACTGCCCAGGCTGAGGCACCGTCATCTCATGCCTGCACAGCTGCAGCAGAGCCTCCCGGTCGGTCTCCTTGCCTCCCCTCCAGCTCACCTACAACCCATTCTCTGACGACAACTGATCTTTGCAATCATATAACCAGCCCTCGCTTCCCTACTGGAAACCTCAGTGGCTCCCTGTTACCCTTAGGATCTAAATCCCTTCCTGCAGCCTGCAAGCCTGCCCTCCCCATCCCTTCCTCCCCCCCACACACAAGCCCTCACACCTCCTGCCACTCGGCCTTTGCTCCAAACACACCAACTCACCTCAGGGTCTTTGCACTTGCTCTTCCCTATTTGGAAAGCTCTTCCCCCAGACCCTGCAAGGGCTGGCTCCTTGTCATGCAGGCCATCAGCTCACACGCCCCCCTCTCGGGGAGGCCTCCCCTCTCCTGCCAGTCACTCCCAGTTATGTCATAGTGGTATTTTCTTCACAGCGCTGAGTCATTCTCTATTTGCCCGTTTGTTCATTTACTGTCTGTCTCCCCCAACTCCAGCTGGAATGTAAGCTCTACGAAAGCAGGAACTTTTGTTTACCTTGTTTACTGTTCTCCCACCTTGAACTGAGCCTGGCACGTAACAGACTCCCAAATATTTACTGCATGAGTCAGTGAGTGAGTGAATGGCCAAGAAACCCCAAACCACTCAGTGTGACCAGAACATTGAATCTGTGGAAATGAGGCTGAATGGTTTCATTCAAGGAATGACATGATCAGAGGTACCTTCTAGAAAGATCCCTCTGGCTGTTGGTGGAAAGGGGCAGGAGGTGAGATCATTTTGGAGACTGACATGGAAATCCAGCAGAGACTAGGATGGTGGTTGTGCTGTGTGTGATACACGTGACACATACCAACTCCAGGGACATTTGGACAGAGTGGATGACTGACAAGACGTGGAAGAGGCTGAGGAGAGGAGGCCTCGAAGATCAAAACCCCAATCACAGTCCGTCTACCACACACCCAGATACGCGAATTGTGTAGCAACAGAAATCAACATTTTGTCTGCCTAACTCAACTGTTCCGTTTATTTCAGAACCGGAAACGGCTCTTCCGTGTGTGTGTGTGTGTCTCTCTCTCTCTCTCTCTCCATACTTCTTTCCACTCCCAAAAGATAACTTGCACAGCTCAGTGCCCACAATTAAGCAACCGCTTTATAAACACACGGAGCTTAGTAAAGGGGAAGCACCAGCATTCTCTCAATAAGACACAAGGAGACTAGGATGTTCTGCATGGAGCTGGTTACACTTCATGCAACACCCCGGCAGCTCGCTTAACTTCTGGGCCCCAGGATCTGCATCTGCAGAACAGGGAGAATGGGCACCCCCGCCCCATCACAGAAGATCCTTGCATGGAGTAAACAGGACCCTACATGCAGAGGGCTCAGAACTGTGCCTAGCACAGAGCAAGCCCTCAACCAAGGGAGCTATTATTAGGAATCGCAGCCACTTAAATTGATTCAGCAGCCTCTCCCAGCCCCTCAGCCCCTGGCCCTCTGGCTCTGTCCCCGTGTGTGACTCACACTGCTCCCTTTCCACGTCTTGCCTGCTGGTTAGCTGCTGTTTCTCCAGAGCTGGAATATGTCATAATGTGATTGATGCACCCAATCGCAAAAATAACCAGTTATTTTGATGTCGGGTGCGTCATCCCTAAAAATAACCGGGTGTCTTGGAAGTGAAGGCGCCATGGCGAACGTTGGGTTGCATCAGGCACACGCGCTCACATCAGCACGCACTCACATCAGTGCGCTCTCTCTCTCTCTCTCTCTCTCTCTCTCTCTCTCACACACACACACACACACACACACACACACACATGAAAGTCACTTTAAATGGGATGGGAAAACACACCAATTTTAACCAAGGGGGAAAAGTTCTGTCCTCCTTTATCACTCTCCCGGTGAGTTGATGATGGTGACATTTTATTAGAGGACTCTTGTCAGGAGACAACGTGGGTGAGGAACAGGGCGAGGCAGGCTGACTACAGTATCAGAGAATACTGCCAGGTAACAGTTCCCCCGGAGCTACAGCAAAGCCACTGACTTTGGCTCTCGCAACCTCCCTGGACTTCATTTGCCACGAGAGCATCCCTCATTCTAAGCCCGTGTCATGCTTCCCTCCTTTAGCAGAGAAATGGCCCCCAGGCATATCATCCCAACTTGCAACACAAAGAGACACCAACTCATCTTTCTTCAGCTACTGGAAATGCATCCCTTGCCACTGAAAGTGCCCAAGAAGCTATAGGATGGGGAAGAAATTCACTCTTGACAGCCGTACCCTTTGTTTCTTCCCTGTACATTTCAAGGGCTATAAGCAGAGGTTTTAAAACCTCTAGACTTTCTTAGAAAAGAGATGAAGTCCAACTTGTCAGTGGTGTCATTGTTCCAGGGGCATCACCTACGTCTCCTTGTGATACTCACTCTGGAAAACGATGCCAGCTTTTCACAGCTCAGCATGCCAGGTGGAACAGGCTAGAACACCAGGGAAGCACAACGAGGCTTGGGTTATCAGTGCATGGAGATGTTCTGGGGGCGATCCAGAATCTTCACAGATGTCCCTGGCGCCCCGAGAACAACATCTGTCAACAAGGTGAAGGAAGGAGGTTACGCCAGCTCGCCGGGGCAAGCATGAGTGGGGGCTGGGGTCAAAAGCCTGCATTTGAATCCAAGCTCTGCCTCTTACCAGTTAGGCATTTGTGAGCAAGGGAGGTGTGAGCCTCAGTTTACCTGTCTGTAAACTGGGGAGAATAATAGCTTCCAAGTAAGGTGGCAGGTGAGGACTAAATGAGATAATGCAAGGAAATCACTCAGCACCACACTGGGCATACAGTAAGCACTGCGTTATTGTCCTCGTCACCATCACCATCACCGTAATATTCATCACTTTTGATGAAGTGTGGAAGGGATGTAAACTGCCCTGTAAATTCATAGACCCACGCTACATTCCTGAGAGTGCCCAGTGAAGCTTGAGACCTGAAACGACACTGTTGCTCTAGGCAAGAGCATGGCCTTCAGACTCAAACAGACCTAGGTTCAAATCCCAGCCCTGCCACCTACCAAGCACGTGTCCTTAATTCTCCCAAGCCTCAGCTTTCTCGGCCATAAAATGGAGCCGATCACGCCTACTTCCCAGAGTAGGTGTGAGAATAAACAGGGTTTCTCATCACAGAAGCAGGAACATGCTGAGAGGAGAGTTCCCTCTGCTTCCCTTTCACAAAGTGGCTTCAGGAAGATGAGAAACATCATGACTCAACTGGACACCGCCCACCATCCCGCAGCGGCTGGGGATACAATGAGCCGAACCACGGCAGCCCCTGCTGTCCCAGAGCAGACCGCGGACAGTGAGGTCCCCGCACAAAATCATCCTACAAAGGCTGGATTATGGTTGCTCAAAAAGCTAAGCATAGACTCACCACATGACTCAGCAATCTCGCTCCTAAGCACATACCCCCCAAATGGAAAACAGGTGCTCAAACAACCTTTTGTACACAAACGTTCACAGCAGTGCTATTCACAGTAGCCAGAAGGTCAAAACAACCCAGGTGGATGGATAAACAAAATGGCCCTAGTCATACAATGGAATATTATTCAGCCATAAAAAGGAATGAAGCATCGATGCATGCTACAACGTGGATGAACCTCGAAAACATGATGCTGAGTGAAAGAAGCCAGACGCAAAAGGAAAATATGGAATGATGCCATTTATATGAAATTTATATGAAACTAGAGTCAGTAAATCCACAGAGACAGAAAGCAGATTGGTAGCTGCCAGGGGCTTTGGGAAGCAAGAAGTAAGAAGTGACTGCCTGATGGGTACGGGGCTTTAGTTGGGGTGATGAAAATGTTTTGGAACTGGATAGAGGTGATGGTTGCACAACATTGTGAATGTAACTAAATACCACTGAATTGTTTGCTTTAAAATGGTTAATTTGATGTTATGTAAATTTCACCTCAATGCAAAACAAAAAAAAAAGGACTGAATCATGTATAATAGGCGTAAGTGTTTGAAGCACCAGGTGCTACAGGCAGCACCGGGGCAGTATACGCTATTGTTCGCTGTGGCACGATTCACGACAGCCCAAAAGCGGAAACAACCCAAATTGCCATCAGTGGTTGAGTGGATAAACAAAACGTGGCGTCCACACACTAGAATAACTATTCAGCCTAAGAAGGAATGAAGTAGGACAGCTTGGATGAACCTGGAGCACATTATGCAAAGCGAAAAAAGCCAGACACAAAAGGACAAGTGTTATGATTCCACTTATATGAAATACCTAGAACAGGCAAATTCATAGAGACAGAAAGAAGAATAGTAGCTTAGCCAGGGGTTGGGAAAGAAAGGGGGATGGGGAGGGACAGCTTAACAGGTACAGAGTTTCTGTGTGGGGTGATGAAAAAGTTTTGGGAAGAGATGGTGATAGTTGTACAACATTGTGAATGTCATCAATGCCACTGAATTGTACACTTACAGATAGTTAATTTTACATTATGTCTATTTTGCCACAAGAAACAAATGTAAAAATAGATCATAGATGATGAGCAGTCACTGGCTTTATTCGTCCTTAAAGCAAAATTCAGAGGATTAGCATCAGGACTCAAGCAGATCGGTGTTTGCAGCTCCGCTACAGCCACCTCCGAGCTGTGTGACCTTGGTCAAGACACTTGGCATCTCTAAGCCTGTTTCCTAATCTATAATAGGTGATGAGAGCCACCCTGATTTACCATATATGATAGGTCCTCTTCATCCTCCATGTACGTTCCCCCTGGAACATCAGAAGCCATCAATAAACATTATTGAAATTGAATTTGAAAGAGCAAAGATTCCTTCAAATTCTAGGTAAATCAAAAGGACCCATTCTTTTCATGCATTAAAAAATATATATATATATATTTTTTAATCATGGCTTTTCTCTCTAGACAAATTAGACAAAGCTAGGTGCTATAATAAATAAATTAAAAGACGTTTAAAAAAAATAAAACAGTACCCACAGCTGAGGGTTGTCGTGAACAGGGATGTAAACCACAGTGCCTGGCCTGAGTGCTGAATAAGTAGTGATGAATGTTAAGAACTGGGGTGCCTAAGAGGCACCAAAACTCTTCTCTACCTCCCAGAACTGTACCTTGTTGAGAATAAAGACAGGTACCCAGAGTAGGGACAAGTGATCTGCCTCTGGGGCTGACTCCTGGGTTCTGTGAGACGTGGCCGGCTGGGTGCCTGCAAGATGACAGTGGAGGTGATAATTCGATGACAATGGCTGTACCAGAGACCTAGGAGAAACATCCAAAGGCCACCTTCCATGTGGTATATATATACACACAATGGAATACTACTCAGCCATAAGAAAGAATGAAATAATGCCATTTGCAGCAACACAGATGGACCTAGAGATTATCATGCTAAATGAAGTAAGTCAGAAAGAGAAAGACACATATCATATGATATCACTTATATGTGGAATCTCAAATATGACACAAATGAACTTATCTACAAAACAGAAACAGATTTACAGGCATAGAGAACAGACTTGTGGTAGCCAAGGGGGAGGGGAGTGGGGGAGGGATGGATTGGGAGTTTGGGATTAGCAGATGTAAACTATTATATATAGGATGGATAAACAACAAGGTCCTACTGTACAGCACAGGGAACTATATTCAATATCCTGTGATAAACCATAATGGAAAAGAATATGAAAAATAATGTATATATATTTATAACTGAATCACTTTGCTATACAGCAGAAATTAATACAACACGGTAAATCAACTATACTTGATAAAATAAATTTTAAAAACAAAACAAAGGACATCTACCGAGCCTGGGTACCTGTGGGCATCAGCCTCTCTGAAGAGCCTCAGGCACTCCTGCGCCCCCAAGCACCACGGGTGATTAGACTGCTTTGGGGGTACCTGCAGCTCACCTCCGGGCAGAGTTAGGAATAAAAAGGGATGGCAGAAGCTGCAGTGGCCCTCTGGACATTTCAGATGGTCACAGGAACCAAGGACGAAAGTTGCTGTTATGGTGGCACTTCCTGGGGAGCAGGGAGCCCTGAGGATGGAGCTCCTATGAGTACTTCCTCACCTGCTCGCCCTGACTGCCAAAGCAGAAAAACCCAAGAGTCACAAAGGCCTGCGTGCTTGTCCCCCAGGGATCTGGGGAGGCCAAGCCCCGCTGGCCACTCAGTTGGAGAAAAGCAGATTCCAATGGGATAGAGAAGCGGGTGGGGAGGGCCAAGGCATGAGGCATGTCCATGGCAGCTGGTCTGGGATTCCTGAGTGGTCCCCAGGCTAAAGAATTTTACATGATCTGAGTTTCTCACCATGGAAACTTGTCTCCAAGAGAAGGATGACTGACAAGGTAACAGAAGGGGTGTGTGATATGCTTGCGAAAGGGATGCTGAGCAGAGCCGCTTACTAGCCACTAACCTCAGGCAAGTTTCCAGCTGCCGCTGTAACAAATCACCACAAACCCAGCGGCTCAATGCAACACACATTTACTATCTTAGAGTTCTGGATGTCGGAAGTCCAAAATGGGTCTTAGTGGACTATAATCAAAGTGTCGCTAGAGGGGATGCTGTTCCCTCACCTTTTCCAGCTTCTCCAGGCTTCCCACTTTCCTTGGCTCCTGGCCCCTTCCTGCATCTTCAAAGCCAGCTGTGAAGCATCTTCAAATCCCTCTCTCTGACTCTGACCCTCCTGCCTTCCTTTTTCTCTTATAAGAACCCCTGTGATTACATTGGGCCCACTGAATATTCCAGAATAATCTCCCCATCTCAAGATCCTTAATCACATCTGCAAAGTCCCTTTTGCTATGTAAGATGACATATTCACAGGTTCCGGAGATTAGGGCAAGAACATCTTTGGGGATCCACGGCAAACAAGTCCCTCCTCCTCTCTGAGCCTCAGTTTTCTCACCTGTGAAGTGGAACTGATGATGATGGTCATGATGATGATAATAATAATAAAATAGCACCAATGTCCTGGGTTTGTGTGAGGATGACAATAGGAATGCAATGATCTCTTAGCACAGCATCTGGGACAGAGCAGGTTGGGGGGTGGGGGTCAGCTGGGGACCATCCCCTTCCCTTTCCTACTCCCACTCTTTGCCAGAAACTCCCAGGAGGTCTGTTGCGTCTTTGGAATCAGGGTTTGCCAAACTCCTTGTCCAAGGCTGAGGCTCAGGAGAAACTTACTCTGACAAGAGGGTATCATTCTTCATATAAAAGTGAAAAATGAATCTTCACACCCCCTGATCTGGGAGTAATGGGATTTTTCAGGCAGGCTTCATTACAGTGTCTCAGTGCCACTGGACTGATAATTGCATTCTGAACCGGAATTGATAAAATGCCCATGCGTTGTCATTACTGGATGTTTACCTGATCTATTTGATGAATATTAATTCACACAAAAAAATATTTCCATTCCTGAAGCAATTCTGGGCAAAATGATGCCTTTCTCCCTCCCTTCTCCTACCAGCAACTGCCGAAACAATGTACAGAGTTAAATAGAAACAAGCCCTTGTCAGATTGATTTATTGGGCATGAAAACAAAGAGAGAGAAGGACTTCAGCCTCTCCTCCATCAAACAACACCTGGGGGAAGGAACACAGTGTTCCTTTCCAGAGCTGGGAGCACATGGCGGACAGGTGGAGTCTGCAGGCCATGCAGGAGCGAGTTCGGACAACATACATCACCCTCTCGCCAAGGTGTCTGCAAGAAGGACCAGGGAACCCACCGTCTACCCCCGCCCCACGCTGAGAAGCTTATATAAAAGAGTTAACATTTACTGAGCATTCACTACCCTGAGGGCTCTCTGGACATGCATTCATCCTTACTACAAATCTGTGAGATTGGGCCCATCAACTGTTCCCATTTTACAGATGAGCACACTGGGGCTCAGAGAGGACAAGGTTACACGTGTCCAAGATCACCTGCTAGAAACTGGCAGAGGTGGGTCTGGAACCTAAGTCTGACTCCCAAAGACAATGCTCTTTCCACTCCACCAGGGAGTGGCAAACTGTAGCCCGAGGGCCGGCTACCTATTTTTGTAAATCTGATTTTATTGGAACACATTTGTTGACAGATCGTTTAGGGCTGATTTCACCCTACAACGGCAGAGTTGTGTAGTTGCGACTGTGATCATACGGCCTTCAAAAGTCTAAAATATTGACTCTCTGGTCCTTTAAGAAAAAGTTTCCTGACTCCTGGTACTATACCCTTTGACAGCAAGTTCACGGTCCATTTGGTGACCCTACACTGTGCGTTCAGTAAAGAGCGGCCAAAATAATCAGTATCATTATTATTGTTGTTTTCTTATTACTGTTATTATTATTATGCTGCTTTACCATCTTTACCTCCTTGAGAAAGACAAATCTTGCTATAACCACCCATCAAGGAACCAGACTTCGAGATAATAAGTGCTGTGTTTCCCACAGTAAATCATGAGATTCTTCAACATATTTAATAATAGCTTAAGTTTTTCAATGTTCCTGGGATCTTAATGAGAATTTAAATTGCAGCTGCATCCTTCAACGGGCTCTTCTGAAAATGTAAGCTGCTCTTCACAGCACAGAACAATTCCGGGGATGTCCGAAGACGCACAGTCGAAAAAGGTCAAAGTTATTTACTAAGACAGGCCATATGTGGGGATAGTCAAAGTAGGGGCATCTTCAGACATCTTGCCGTGCCAGCCACGGCCAACATAGCAGCATCCTTGGAAGCCGTAAAGAACTCCTGAAGTCTAAGTAGGGGACCAATCATCCTGGTTTGCAAAGGACTGGGGTGATTTCCAGGGACAGGGGACTTTCCATGCTAAAATCAGGAAAGTCCTCGGCAAACCAGGATGACTTGGTGATCCCTGTCCCCCAGATATTGGATAGTCACCCCATCGACAGCAGATGGGAGGCCCTGTCAAAGTCAACTACAGACCTCTTAATTCGGGGGACGTACTTGTTGAATTCAAACATCCACACACACACCTTTTCGTGCACCAGCCTGGCTGTGCTGAATTTGGACTCTGAATACTACCCTGGCCATCTTTGCACCATCTTGAGCCAAGACACACAGGTCTGGCCCTTCCCCGTCCCTTCCCTAGAGGCGGGGAAGAGGACAGGTGGAGAGTACAGTCGTTCAAGCGTGGACAAGTTACTCCCCGCCTCTCAGCCTCAGTGTCCTCATCTGCACAACAGGGACAGTCGAAACCCTTGCTTCATAGAACCAGTGTCAGGGCTACAATGACCAGAGGATACAAGACAGAGCTCAACAAGCAATAACTCTCTTGAGCTATATACTTTTTTAAAAAGTCTCTGAACCTGAATTTTCACATGTTGATTCATTTGCATTTTAGACCCTGGCTGAGTGTGGTCCCTGGACCAGCAGCAGCAGCATCGCTCAGGTGCTGGTTAGAAAATGCAGATTCTCACACGTATCCCAGACCTGCTGAAGCCTGATCTTCACTGTACTACACGCGCAGATGATTTATGTGCTCGTTACAGTGTGAGGAGCCGTGCTTTAAACGTCTGGCATTTCCTGACAGCTGAGACTCAGGAGGGATGAGGGTATAAACAGCACGGGGTTGGGAGCGTGGGATTCGGGAGACGCTTGCTCTGGCCCTGGCTTTGCTGTTCACCTGCTATATATTCCAATCCCTGCTTCCAGCTGCCCAGACCCCACCCCAGACCTATTATATCAGCTCTGGGGGTGAGGCCCAGGCAGCCAGACTTTTAAAAGCTCCCCAGGATATGATTCTAACTGCAGCCTGGGGTGAGACTCCCTGTTCCAGTCCAGACCAGATCCCAAAACTCCTCTAGGGCTCCGTTTCCCTCTCTCTAAGTTGACAGAGTCGCACTGAGGAATTTTTTTTTTAATTGAGGTGAAATTTACATAACATAAAATTAACCATTTTAATGTGTACATTTCAGTGGTATTTACAGTCACAATCCTGTGCAACCACCACGTGTATCCAAGTCCAAACATTTCTATCACTCCCAAAGGAGACCCGGTATACCCCTTAAGCAGTCACTCCCCATTTCCCCCTACCCCAGCCCCTGGCCATCACCAATCTGCTTTCTGCCTCTATGTGTTTATCCTGGACACTTCACAGAAACGGAATCATATGACATGGGGCCTTTTGTGTCTGGCTTTTTTCAAGGTTCACCCATGCTGGAGCATGAATCAGAACCACCTTCCTTTTAAAGCGCAATAATGCTCTAGCGCTCCATGAATTGAAAATCAAATTAATCCCTGCAGGAGCCAAAGACATCGGCTGGGTCTCCAGAACAGGCCTCTGACCTCCCAGGGTGGCCTGTCCCCACCTTCCCCTGGCAGCCCCTCCCCTGTCAGGATCCCTTACAGAGAGACCCAGGCAAAGAGGGCACATCACACAAAGCTGTTCCACTCAGGCCCCTCAGACTCAGCCCAGCAGCCGTGATACTTCTTTTTCACGGTAGGGACTTCGTGGTGCCACAGGGAAGCTTCTAGGCCCTGATGAAACCTGACAGGGAGGGGGGCTATCAGCGACACGGCATCACTCTCACCCGACACCCTGCTCCAGAAACAACGCGAGGAGGAAATGAAGCAGCCGCATCCTGGGCCTCTCGGGAAATCCACGGCTGCATGGTATTTTAGAAACCCACCTCCAAATTCCACCTGACCACCAGGGTGAGCCCCCACCCACTCCCTGCACCACGTGAAAACCACGGAGGGCTTGAGGGTGGCATATGAGAAGGGACAGAGGGAGAGAGGGAGAGAATATACAGAAGAAAACCACCATCACTTTAGAACACCTCCCAAGCTGTGCTTCAGCAAATAATGCTGCTCCACAGCGGGTTACCAGGGGCTGTGGGAAAGAGAGACTAGACGCTCTAAGTTCAGGTGTCACTGAATATCATCTCCCCCTTTCGGAGATTCTCCAAGCAAGTCTGCAGATCAAAGGCCCTGAGAAGTCCTGCAAGAAAGGAAACTATGGTCATTTCACTTAACGCATCTGATCAAGGAACTATTCCTCTGCATATGCGGATCCTCACCTATAAATGCATCTTAGAAGTCCCTACACATATAGAATCCTTTGTTCAACAAGTGTTTATTGAGAACCTACTATGTACCGGGCACCATTTGGGAACTGAGGATGTGGAAGTAGAAGAGTTATGATCCCTGCACCCAAAGAGCTTCCACTCTAGTAGGTGGAGACATAATCCATACGTAAATAAGTAAACAAAAATAACACCACCTGAAATCTACTCTCTCAGTGCCTGCCTTAAAGATCTCCTCATTCAAACCTTTCCAGGCCCCTCCAGTCACGGGTGACATCTTCCCCTTTGAGCTCCTATAATATTTACGGTCTGCACTATTCAGGAGGTAATTAGTCGTGCTCTGCCTGCACCAGCTCCCACATAATTATGTTGGAACTTTCGTAATCTCTCGGGTTGTCAATATTCCCTGTTCCCTGTCTTATGTCTTGGCTTCTCAGCTGCACTGTAAACTCCACTGGGAAAGGAAAGGAATCTATGTTTGCCCCCTGCCCACGTTGATCCCCATTGTGTGAAGCCCTAACAAGTTACCTGGAGAACCTGGGTGGATTACAGTGAGTCCATATTACACATACGGTGCTCTCCTAGGACCACACATCTATCCAAGCAGAAGCAGGAAGGTGGAGCCCAGCAAGCCTTCCAGATGACTCTGATGGCACACGCAAGTCTGAGGACCACTAGCCCAGGGTCTCCACCATGGCTTCTTAGAGCCTGCGATTAAATCCCAGCTCCAACCTTTGTTAGCTATGTGACCATGGGCAAGTTATTTAATCTCTCTAAACCTCAGTTTTCTCACCTCTCAAAGGGGAATAATAAGAGTAACGATCTCAGAGAGTTGCTGTGAGGATAAAGTGAGATTTTCATTGAAAGAGGCTTAACCCAGGGCCCTCTCCCTGCTACATCTCACTGGTCAGTGTTCCGAAGAAAACAGAGTGTGTTTGTCTAATTGCATCTCATACTGGGGCTGTGCTCATCCCTCCGACCTCAAGCCCTACATACGCTCCTCTCCCACCCACTCCAGTCCTGGTGAACTCCTTCTGGGGTCTCCAAAATACCCAGTTCATCCCCATGCTGGCTGGCTGCACACGGAAAGCCCCTCCCTTTCCTCCTGGGCCCACATCTGCACAACGTTTCCCAGCCTCCTTCACAGTTAGAGTTTGGGCCGATGGAACATGGATGGAAGCAAGGCAGACCACAAGAGAAAGGAGGTCCATGAAAATCTACCTGCTCAATCCTCCCTCCACCAGGCCCCTGCCATCCACCTTCTGGGTGTCAATATCCAGGACAACTCCAGTAGCTCCATGTTGAAGATGGCGGAGCCCGGCTCCTGGGTTCCTGAATGAACAGAGCCCCGGCCCCACCTCCCATTAAAAACAGCCATTTTGGACAATAACTGAGTTAGAAATAAACTTCTACTGCTGAGACTTTGAGGTTTACCTTCTATAATAACCAGCATTACCTTAACTAATACATCACCTTAGGGGTTTATACTTGCTGTTTCTTCTCCCTAGAAATTTCACCGAGGCCACTACTCCTTAAGGACAGACCACCAATGAGCTGCTGACCAACGGAACCTAAGAAACCGATGTGTTTTTTTACATCAAATAACAAAGGGCCCACAAAATTCACGAGCTATCACTCCATGAATCCTGACTCTACAGCATCTCTATCAAACCCCAGTTTAATATTAACTAAATCCTTTCTCAATCCTAAAGGTGATACCCGACTGGCAATTAAACCATCACGTCTTAGCCCTCATCTTAACACTGCCAGCTAATGTGCAGAAGAAATGACAGACAGCTACTGCAATATGGAGATGGTTAAACCATGTTCAACCATCCTAGACCTTCGGCTAGTCTTTGTTTTGTTTTGTTTAGGAGGTATTATTTGGGGTTGCTTTTAGAAATGAAAAAAAAAAAAAAAACCAAAGTTAATGAGCTTATCAGAACAAAGCTAAAAATAAATAACAATGATGTTGTGAAACAAAATAAAATTAAATCCAAATTAAAATGTGCTACGATGTTTTTAAAAAGAGTAGCAAACTTGAGAAACTGATGTCTTCATAAAATCCACCAAAGAAAGGATTTTTCTCCTGCTCTCCGACCAGTGTGAGGTCTCAGCTCAAAGCCTCTTATGGGAGGACATGTCTGGCTAATAGAAAGTTCTTTCTTTTACGGAGCCCAGATCCGGTCGAGGTGACTTCTGCCTTCCTGGCCCCTGCTCTGCCCTCTACACCCACACAGCACAGTCCCCTCTGCCCCGCAACAGCCCTGCTCACAGGTGAGAACCAGGTGTGACCGTGTCCCTCCCGGCTTCTGCTTTCAGGATAAATAACTTTTTAGTGCCTTCAACCCTTCTGCAGGGGAAGCGACTTGGGGGGAGGGTTAACTTCAGCACAGTGCTGCGCAAACTGTGGCCCCCAGACCAGCAGCTTCAGGATCACCTGGGAACTTGTTTTAAAATGCACATTCCCGGGCCCAGCCCCAGACCCACAGAGTCAGAAATTCTGAGGGTGGAGCCCAGCAATCTGTGTTGTTATAAGCCTCCAGGGGATTCTGATGCATACTCAAGTTTGAAACGTACTGTTTCACATTAAGACCTTGGCAAGTTACTTTAACTTCTCTCTGCCTGAGTTGCCCCTCTCTCAAATGGGCATATTAGAAGTATCCATGTCACAGGGTGGTTGTGAGATAAGGTATGTGATGGGGCTAACATGGTAAGCCTGGTAAGGACGTTGGCGAAAGGTGGTTCTAGTTACTGGTGTCGTCACTACTTATTTGCGAAGGTTTGGTAGCTACAGAGAGGATGAGTCCTAAATTGGGTTGAGGTCTTCATAGATTTGCCTGCTCAGAAAGGGAGCTGTTTGGAGATGCTGCAGGGAGCTGGAGCATCTCCTGGGCAGCATTTTCTAATTCACAGCCCTGCCTGGAGCTTAGGAAAGGACACAGTTATGTGGCCCACGTCTTCAACAAGCCAGCTGACCGTGCTTAGTGAAAGTCCCTGCTGAGAGTCAGCCCCTGAGCTTGGGATCTGGGAGCAGCAGAATTCTATTTGGAATATACTGGGTTAAAGTCTCCCATGCGGGACTTCCCTGGTGGGGAAGAATCTTCCCAGTGGTTAAGAATCCACCTCCCGATGCAGGGGACGACGGTTCAATCCCTGGTCGGGGAACTAAGATCCCACATGCCACGGGGCAACTAAGCCCGCATGCTGAAACTACTGAGCCCATGTGCCACAACTAGAGAGCCTGCATGCCGCAAACTACAGAGCCCACATGCTCTGGAACCCGCACGCCACAACTAGAGAGAAGCCTGCATGCCGCAATAAAGAGCCCTCATGCCACAAGGAAAGATCCCACATGCTGCCATTGAGACCCGACGCAGCCAAAAATGAATAAATAAATAAATATTTAAAAAATAATAATAAAGTCTCCAATGCGAGATGTTTCTTGTTCACGTTCACAAACTACCCACCTCGGAGAGCTCCAGGGCTGCCCGGTCCAATAGGGTAGGCACCAGCCACATGTGGCTATTCAACCCTTGAAGTGTGGCTAGTTGAATTGAGATGGGCTCTAAGTGTAAAATATACACCAGCTCTCAAAGAGTTAGCATCAAATAAAATTATGTAAAATGTCTCAATAATTTTTTTATTTTGATGACATATTGCAATAATTATATCTTGGATATGCAGGGTTAAATAAAACACATTAAAGTTAGTTACCTGTCTACAGATTCAATGCACTCCTTATCAAAATTCCAATGTCATTTTTCACAGAAATAGAAAAAAAAAATTCTAAAATTTGTATGGAACCACAAAAGACCCCAAAGAGCCAAAGCAATCTTGAGAAAGAACAAAGCTGGAAGCATCATGCTTACTGATTTCAAACCATATTACAAAGCTACAGTAATCAAAACAGTTTGGTACCACCATAAAAACAGACACATAGACCAATGGAACAGAATTGAGAGCCCAGAAATAGACCCACACATTGTCAATTAATATTTGACAACAGAGTCAAGAACCCTCCATGGGGAAAGCATAGTCCCTTCAATAAATGGTACTGGGAAAACTGATTATTCACATGCAAAAGAATGAAATTGGCCCTGTATCTTACACTCACAAAAATTAACTCTAAATGTATTAGACTTAAATGTAAGACCTGACACCATAAAACTCCTAGAAGAAAACATAAGGAAAAAGCTCCTTGACATTGGTCTTGGCAATGATTTTTTGGATATGACACCAAAAGCAGAAGAAACAAAAGCAAAAATAAACAAATGGGACTACATCAAACTAAAAAGCTTCTACACAGCAAAACAAGCAATCAACAGAGCGGAAAGGTAATATACAGCCTGGGAGAAAATATCTGCAAACTATAAATCTGATAAGGAGTTAATATCCAAAATATATAAGGAACTCATACAATTCAATATGTGTATACACACACATACACACACACACACACACACACACACACACACACTGGATATTATTCAGCCATAGAAAGGAAGGAAATCCTGCCATTTGTGACAACACTGATGGACCTTAAGGCCATTATGCTAAGTGAAATAAGACAGAGAAAAACAAATACTGTATGATCTCATTTAATCTAAAAACACTGAATTCATAGAAAGAGAGAATAGAAGAGTGGTTGCCAGAGGCTGGAGGTGGGGGAAATGGGGAGACGTTGGTCAAAGTGTACAAACTTTCAGTTATAAGATGAATAAGTTTCAGGGATCTAATGTACAATGTGGTGACTGTAGTTTACAATACTGTATTGTGTCCTTAAAAGCTGGTATGAGAGTAGAGCTATAATATTTCCCCATCACAACAACAATAACAAAAAGGTAATTACAGGGACTTCCCTGGTGGCACAGTGGTTAAGAATCTGCCTGCCAATGCAGGGGACACAGTTTCAAGCCCTGGTCTGGGAAGATCCCACATGCCGCAGAGCAACTAAGCCCATGCGCCACAACTACTGAGCCTGCGCTCTAGAGCCTGTGACCCACAACTATTGAGCCAACAGGCCACAACTACTGAAGCCCACACACCTAGAGCCCGTGCTCTGGAACAAGAGAAGCCACCGCAACGAGAAGCCCGTGCACCGCAACAAAGAGTAGCCTCCGCTCGCCACAACTAGAGAAAGCCTACACACAGCATCGAAGACCCAATGCAGCCATAAATAAGTTTATTTTTTTTTAAAGTAATTAAAAAAAGGATGTGTTAACTAACCTCATGGTGGTAATCAATGATTACCATACATGGTATCCAATCATCACATCATACACCTTAAACAAAGTTATATTTCAATTATATGTCAGTAAAGCTGGAAAAAATTAATGTTACCTGTTTCTTTTTTCTTTTCCAATGTGGCTACTAGAAAATTTAAGACTGCATTTGTGGCATGTTGTGAGGGTACCCAAGTAGCCACAGGGCAAGGCCATGTGTAGGAGTTTCACTGAGGACCCCAGCTGAGGTTTTAGCCAATAGCTAGCATCAACTTCCAGACATGTGAGCGTGGGTCAGCTTTTAGATGATTCCAGCCACCAGCCATCATGGAGCAGACACAAGTCATCCCCACTGTACCCTGTCCCAGTCCCTGACCCTAGGAATCCATTAACATAATAAAATGGTTGCTATTTAACATCATCAAGTTTGGGATGGTTTGTTACACAGCAGTGGTAACTATGACAACATTTTACAAGTATCTGTGAAGTGGCTTTGTCTTTTCTCGGTCATCATGGAACCACTGGAAGGTCATGATGGTTGAAGGGGAGAGTCCTGGACCATAGCTGGTATAACTCTTTGTTCTATTTATTAGTTTACACCTCTAGCAACCTGTGTGTTCCTTAAAGGTTAAGGTCTGTATCATGGTCATCCTTGTGTCCTCAATGCCCAGCACAGAAACTGGCCCAATGGAACAGCTGCCCTCACCAGGTGTTCACCAGGGGCTAGGCACAGAGCTGAGGGCTCTAGATGTGCAATTTTAGTTAATTCACACAGCAACCCTGTCACATAGGAATGACCACCCACTTTGCAGATAAGGCAACAGGGTTAGAGAAGTAAAGTGAGTTTGCTTGAGGTTCATCAGCTCATGAGGGCAGAGCAGAAATTCCACCCCACGGCTGTGGGGCTGTGCAGGTGGGTCCCATAGCCTGCATCCTGAACCATCACGCACACAGCACAAGGAAGCCACCAGACAGATGGGCACGCTTATGTCTGGAATGGCTGGGCCACGGGGCAGAATGTCCTTTCGACAAATGTCACCAGCAGTCCCGGAACTCAGCTTTTAACCAACTCCTACTCGTGAAAGTTTTGATAAGCCATTTCAAGACTGTTAGAGCCTCCCCGTGACAGTCTCTCTTCCTCTGGAAGAGAAAGTTTGCTGACAAAGAGAAATCCCTTAAGACCTACTGTCTGTTCACATCTGGATTTCTAAGCCGTTCTAGCAAAACTTCATTAGGTTCTGCGTGTGGCAGAAGAGATAATGATCTGATCTCTCCCTCCCTCCACGACCCTCTTCACATTCCCAACTGGAAACAGCAGAGGAAATTAGACGGCTCTAATCAATGACTCAATAATTAGAGAAAAGGGGGAAAGGTTGGCACCACACTCATTCCAGATCACGGATACAGGTTTCAGCCTGTGACGAGTTTCCTTCCCACAGCAGGCTCACCGCTCTTTAAAGAAAGGGCACCCCTTCCAGGATCTGAGCGATGGCCCTCATTATGAAGGACCCTCTCCCGATGCCTCACATTTGTGTGCCAACACTGGCGCTCCCCATGAGACGTGGATTAGACCCCGGGGGCTAGGACAGTGGAGAAAGACTCCTTCTCCCTGCAGAACCTGGGACTCACATGCCCAACCTCCTCTCCTCAAGATGCTCTTCCAAAGAGAAGGCGGAACAGAGTGGGGTTTAAGGATAACCTCTAGGGTCCCATTGCTGGGGCCAAATTCCAATATCACCATTTGGCCTTGGGAAGATTCCTTATTGCCACCCCCCGCAAACCTTTAATATCCCCACCTGGAAAACTGGAACCATAACAGAAGCCGTAGAGTGCTTGGTGGCTCCAACCACTGACTCTGAGGGTTTGATCCTGGCTGTGTGGCCTGGGGCAAATTGCTTAACCTCTCTCTGCCTCAATGTCCTCATCTGTAAAGTGCGCAGAGTAAAAATACCTACCTTACCAGGTTGCTATGAGGATGAAGTGAGTTATGATGCATAAACCACTCACAACAGAGGCTTCACACTCCACGTGCTGTAAAGGGTTGGCTCTTATTAGTGAGTTCTTATTGTCATGGGGAGAATGAGGTGAACGAGCTCCCGGGAAAGGCTTAGCACAGGGAAGAGAAGCATCTGATAGATGTTCATGGGTGTCGTTGTATTATTGTGGTTATTGTTGCTTCTCAGTCAGCCTTTGATCCTACTGAAAATTTCCTGTGGCTGAAGGAAGGAAATGAATGCAGTCATTGACTGTGTGATTAGGCAAGTAATGTCCTCAGAGATGAAGCTTGCAGTGTTCTTCTGGCACAGGATGCAAGGATGACAAAAAGCAGAGGGGGATGGAGAGGTCTGAAAGTCCTGCCCAAGGAGAAACGGCCGAAGGAACTGAAAATGTTTGGTCCAGAGAAGAGAAAACTGAAAAGAAGCATAAGATGCTATCTCCCAACAAGCAAAAGCTCATGAAATGTCACTTTCTATAGAGGTCTTCCCTGACCTCACCCCCAAAAAAGATCATCTCCCCATTACAAGCTCTCATGGCTCCTTACGGCCCTCTCCTTCAGAGTGAGGCTCACCCCGGAGTTAAATCATTATTTACATACTTAGTTGTTGAATGTCTATCTCCCCCACCTAATCATGAACACTGTGAGATCAAGGACTGGGTAAGTCGCACTCACCACCACCATGGTTAAAATATTTTGCAGCAGGCCCCAGGGGAAATCAATGAAATGGGGAAAGAAGCAGCAGTCAGGAGAGAGAGAAGGAACACACCCTGAGAAGACTGGAGGGCAGAATTAAAAGCAGAGAGTGTAAGCTGTGCCAGGAGACCAGTCTGAGATTGGTCAAGGGAGAAACAGGCAGAACAGCCAGCCGTGAAAGGAGGCTGACTTTTCTGGGGGCATGAGCTTCCTGTCGCTAAAGGCATTCAAGGCAGGCAGGTGTTAAGTTGCATTCTTCCACTTGGTGAACTGGGGCATCTTCTACATGCAGGGCAGGTCCTAAGTTGTGCCCTAGGACCACAAGGGGATCAGAAGTTGCTAAGAGCATCCTAGACATGTGACGTCACCTCAAAGTGCAAGGAAAACAAAGCCATTCAAGGACAGTTTGGTAGTGATAGATATGTTCGCTGTCTTAATTTATGACATTGGTTTCCCGTGTGTATACATATGTCAAAACTCATCAAATTGTATACTTGAATCTGTGCAGTTTATTATATGTTGATTATACTCAGTGAAGTTCTTAAAATATACCATCTTTAAAAGAAACAGAATGAGAGTAGATGATACAAAGACCAGATGATACAAAGATGTTCAGGACACTAGTGTTAATAATAAAAACGGAAAGTACGACATAACCCAAACCCAGGGGTTATGCAAATTCACCATTTCCACAGGAAGAAACTGGGTGTAGCTATCAGATGCGATATTTTCAAAAGTTAATTAATGACATGGCCAAAAAAGAAAGTTGAGTGAAGGAAAAAGGGTATAAGACAATCTATACAATTTGATATTGTTTCTATTTTGTTTAAAATGCATAGAAAAAAAAGGCCTGGGAATTATCATAATTAAAAGGTAATCCTGTGTTACTTGGGCAATTTTTAAAGCATTTTTAGGTGTTGAAAGGACCCACCATAAAATGTGACTATTAACAAGATTACAGGTGATTTGGGTTTGCTTTTTTTATTCTCTTCTTTATTTTACAGACTTTTTGCAAATAAATATGATTTTGGTGTCAAAAAGAGAAATAAATATTACTTTAGAACAATAAATAAAGGGTACATAAGGTGTTCTCCCCACACCACTTCTGTGGGGAGGGAGAATCCAGAGACATGTTAATGTCCAGGTGACCTTGGCCCCTTGGAAGACAGAGCCTCCTTTTAACCTTTGTGGGCAGGGGTTGGGGGATGTGCTCTCTAACGCACATGCCGATTGGATTAGGACCTGGTTCTGTTTTCCTCTAAGTAGATTATGATTTCTTGAACTTGCTCCAGTGGGTCCCGGAAATTCATCCCAGGACAGTCCTGCGGTTCATTTTCAGAGCTCACTGGAATATGTTTAAGCATGTAATAAGTACATTTAAGCCTAATCGGATAAATCGCTAAATCAGATCGTTATCTTGCAATTTGAAAACCAGACTCTGGCTCCAGATCCCAGGGGGAAGGAGGAATATGAAGGAATAGAAAGGCTGCTCCGCATCCGCAAGGTCACGTTCTCACCCGGGACCATCCAACACCAAAGGCAAAGACGTGCACCACCACCCCGAACCCAGACATTCATCGGCCACAGGCTGGCCTCAAGTTTGCAACAAAACTTGTCAGCAGACTGAAAAAGAAACATCTAGGTGTCCCTGCCATTTAAGGCCTTTCAAGGAACACGAATGCTAGAGTTCCAAATGCGGTTCACCTGGTCTACCTCCCTCCTCAAAGCGAAAGAACTTTCAAGTGCTCAGCCAAAACCACCAGAAGAGCCGACATCACCCTTTTCCAAGTCTGTAGATATATTATGGAGCTTTCGTTATGTCAAAGCCCTGTAAAGCTGAGGTTAAAAGGCAAGAACTTGAGAATCCCATAGGTCTAGGTCCAAATCCCAGCTCCTCCTCTGATCTGTAAGATCTTCCAAAAGTGACTTCACCTCTCTGTTTCTCAAGTCTCTTCATCTATAAAATGGGGACAGTAATAGCACCTACCTCAACACGCTGTTGGGAGGATTAAATGAGATAATGCATATAAAGCACTTAGCACAATGCCTGGCACAGAGTAGTTAATCCATGCTAAATACAGTTATTGTCTGAATTACTTTTATAGAACTTCCTACCTAATATATTTTTTTTATGTGGACATACAATTTTAAGCAGGGGAGCCACATGTTTTGATTTGGGATTATAAGAGATTAATCTGACTCCAAGTAGAGAAGACACTGGAGGGGAGCAAGTGTGAAAGCACGGAAACCAGACAGGAGGCTGCTGCAGTCATCCAGGCAAAAGACTAGGGTTGTAGTGGTGAGAAGTGGGAATATTTGAGATACATCCTGGAGACAGAATTAACATGACCTGGGGACATACAGCCTGTGAGGAGGGAGGGTAGGGCTGAAATCAGGATGACTCCCAGGTTGCCAGCTTGAACAACTAGAGAGATGGTACTGCCACTTACAGGAAGGGCAATTTGAGAGGAAGATGAGCAAATTCAGTTTTAGGCACGTAGAAGCCAGAAATGCAGGAGTAAACCAGGAGAGTGTGCCCGCTTGGAAGCCAAGAGAAGAGAACGTTTCCAAAAGGAAGATGTGGCCAATGGTTGTATCTGCTACTGAGAGATTAAGTAAGAGGAGAGATGTGTCTGATATGTAACAGGGTGTCAGTTAATATGAGTTAGATGGATGGATGGTTGGGTACACGGGTGAGTACACGGGTGCATGGATGGATGTGCATGTGGGTAATTGATGGATGCATAGATGGATAAATGAGTTCACGGATGGGTGCATGGATGAATGGCTACATAGATGAGTGAATGGGTACATGGATGGACGGATGGGTGCATGAATGTGTGCCTGGGTGCAGGACGGATGTGAACATGGATGATGGATGGGTACCCAGAGAGATACATGGATGTATGCAAGGATGCATGGGTGTACATGGATGAATGAACAGGTGCATGGACAGATGAGTACCTTCATGGGAGCATGGATGTAGTGGCCCCCAGCCACAGAGAACTCTGGTTACTTCCTTAAGTCGGAACTACTTTCCTTCATCATACAACCATTCCCTGTGCCTGAAGAACTCTTTTTTAAAAAAATTTATTTAATTTTGGCTGCGTTGGGTCTTTGTTGTTGCGCGCGGGCTTTCTCTAGTTGCGGTGAGCGGGGGCTACTCTTCGTTGCGGTGCACAGGCTTCTCATTGCAGTGGCTTCTCTTGTCGCAGAGCACGGGCTCCAGGCGCATGGGCTTCCGTAGTTGTGACTCGCAGGCTCTAGAGCACAGGCTCAGTAGTTGTGGCAAACGGGCTTAGTTGCTCCGCGGCATGTGGGATCTTCCAGGACCAGGGCTCGAACCCGTGTACCCTGCATTGGCAGGTGGATTCTTAACCACTGCGCCACCAGGGAAGCCCTGGAGAACTCTTTCTGCCACTTCCTCTCCCCTTTACATTCTTCAGATCTCAGTTCAAATGTTCCTCAGAGAAACCTTCACTGTCTCTTCTAACTAACATGGTTCTCTCACTACTTTCTTCACAGTGTTTGTCAGATTCTCAAATCACCTCATTCCTTTGTTTAATGGTCTATTGTCTGTCTCCTTCATTAGGTGGTTCTGTCCGCCACAAGGGCAGGGGCCTTGTTCATCATTTCTTAATCTCCAGCACTGACCAAAGTGTCTGGTGCATAGAAGGGACTTGGTACCTATAAAATAGATGGATGGGTGGATGAATAAATAGATGGATGGGTGGGTAAATGTGATAGATGAGTAGATGGACAGATGAGTGGATGGATGGAAGATACGTGAGTGGATGGAAGGTGGACAGGTGGATGAACAGATGGGGGGTGAGTGGATGGATAGATGGGTGGATAGGTGGGTGGCGGTGTGACCGGGTGGCTGTATGAGTTAGTGGGTAGGTAAGTGAGTGAACGAATGAGTAGATAGATAGATGGATGGATGGATGAATGGATATGGATGGATGGGTGGATATATGGATGGATGGATGGATGGAGCAAAGGGTAGAAAGATAGAAAGGAAAGAGGGTAAAAGAGAAGGAAGGAGGAATAATTGGATGAATGAATGAATGAGTGAATGAATGCACCCACTCCCTTTTGACCCACACCTAGGACAACTGCCCCCTTAAGCAAGTCTCGCTCTGCCTCTGCTCAGTCACCAGCTGACAAAGCCCAGTGTGGTCGCAGAGAAGACACCCAACCCTCCCAGGCGCTAAGGGACTTAAATTCTCTCTTTGCAAAGACCATGGCAATCCTGCTCTGCAGCCTCAGCCAGAGCTGCAGCAACAACCTGTCCGTGGGGTTGACGTTAGCTTGTTCCTGTTTTATTGTCTTAGATAAGCAAGGCAGGGTCAGGCTACGGGGCACTGGGAAGGAGAAAAAGGAAGATTTTAAAAGACGAGGAGAAAAAAAACACTGGAATAGGCAAACAAACAACAAAAAGGCACTCTTAAAATACACTGCTTCTTAGGGAGGGGGTCAAGCCCCTTACTCTCAAAATATTCAGAAGATGACAAGCAAGACACACACAAAGTCTGAAAGGTGACCTCTATGAAGCACTGCCTGACATTAGCAGAGGCAGGTATTAGCATTTGGCAAGATCTTTTTTAAAAATACACACACAGACACATACACACACACACACAGACACACACACACACAGAACTGGTTCAAGTATTAGGGCTCCCATGTCCTTACATTTTTTGTTTAAACACTTGTGGAAAGTAGTTCTCTCTTTTATAGATCTGTTCTTAGGAGCCCTGAACTGTCCTTCTGACTTCAAAAGGCCATTACAAAGGATAGAGAGAGGAGGAGGAAAGAGAATCAAGTCTGCCTTTTGAAAGGGAAAAAAGGAGACGGCGTACGGGTTCCTGAAGGTCTGAGGAAGAAAGACTGGACCTGAATGATCTTCGGTAAAAAAAAAAAAAAGGAAATGCTAAACCGAATGCAGTCTGCCCCCTAGCTCTGCTGGGCTCTCCTCTCTACATGCGTCCACAAGCTGGACCCCTGCCTGGTAGACACACTCTGCTCCACAATAATCTCATCTACGTAGGGATGGGGCAGTGGTTACAACCTCAAGCACTGGAGTCTGTCACTTACAAATTGTGTCCTCTTGACAGGGGCTTAACTCTAAGCCTCAGTTTTCTCATCTGTTAAATGAAGATAATAATTGTAGTTACCAGGTAAGGTTGCTGTGAGGAATAAATTAAACAAATCCATGCAAAGTGCCTGGAACAGAGCAAACAGTCCACCAATGTTGGCTGTTATTATTACCATTGTTATTGATTATTCTTTCAATAAATATAAAGCACTTCATATATGTCAGTGCTGTATAACTCATTAAATTCTCATAACAACCCTATGAGGTAATAGTAGTACTCTTCTCATTCTGTAGAAGAGGCAACAGAGGCCCAGAGACGTTAAGTAACTTGCACAAGGCCACACAGTTAGAGGCCACAGTTAGGCAGAACTGGTTCTCCAACCTCAGCTGACTGATTCCAAGGTCTGTGCTCTTAGCTCCTACATTATGCTTTAAGCATGACTCTTCCCCAGTTCAGTTTTACTAACCCTTGCCCAAGTCAATGTTTCTCATTACCTTTCCAAACTCTTGGCAAGATAAAATGCAGCAGAGATTCATATTGTTCCCATTTTACAGAGTGTAACAGTGAGGCGCAGAGCAGCTCGGGGCTCTCGTGTGAACTCTAGGAATTACCGTCAGAGTCTGTGAGGCCAGGACTGTGTGCTTCTTGTTCACTCTTAGATTCCCCAGAGCCTAGCACAATGCCTGACACAGCGGAAGCCCTCAGTAGGTGTCACCCTTCCCTTAAACAGTATTCCCCAAAGCCTGCTTCATGAGACACTGTATCAACATATCCTCAGTGAAAACAGGGAGCCATAACCAAGTTTGGGTCGAATCCTGATGTTGTAAGTAAAATCACAGTACATAGCAACTTAGTATATACACCAAGAAGCCCTACAGGAAAGAAACCTGTTTGATTTTTGTTTTAAGTAAACACCCCTCAACATCCTTTAGAAAATGCTATCCCAGATAGTAATTTCATTACTGAACCATTTTATTGAGTGCTTACTGTTCGAGGCACTTGCTTTTTATTGTAGCTCATTAAATTATCACAATAATCCTAAGAAGTGAGTATTATAATTACCCTATTTCACAGATGAGGAAGCAAAGATCTCTAAGCCCCTTTATCAAAGCAAATGTACAAGCCCTGGACCTCCCCTTGTGGCCAACCTGCCCCAAGTTACAAGGGCAGCCAGTGTCCAAGGTCAACTCGGCCCAATCTTGCCAACCCTAGGACTTCTGATCTCAGGCCTTCAAAGGGAATCCAGACCACATGGCTGTCCCTCTGGGACTTGCCCAGACACTCTATGGAATACACCAGACTGCAGGTTCTTCTCCCCTGGCCAGCCTCCTACCTGCCATCTGTACTCTACTGTAAAACAGGAACTATGCCTTGGAGAATTCTACTAACATTCTCACTGGCCGTGAAAAGAGAGGAGTAAATTCCAAAAGGATAAAGTATTTCTAAAGGGAGACATTTGAGATGGGTATGAAAATGGAAAGCCAACCTAGATCCAGATCAGCCGCCTCCAAAGCTACCTGCAGATGTGGTGACCTTGAGATACCCCTCAGAGTTATGAACCCCATCAACCACACACCACTCCTAAGCTGTGGCCTGGAGATAATCATAACAGAATAAAGACACAAAAGTCACCATTCCTGTCCTTAGAGTGCTGCCACATAGCCTCTCACCTATCTTACTAGTCTCATCTTTTCCCTTCATCACTCAAACCGTCCTCCAAGTTGACTTCCAACTCTCTGAGCTGATCATGCTTTATCACAATCACATACCTCACTATAGGTTGTTCCCATGACTGGGAGGTCATGGTCCCCCGGCCGTTTGGGAAACTTTCTATTTTTATACCCATCTCAAATGTCTCCTTGCTATGAAGGTTTCTCTAGCTTTCTCCTGCACTCAGCCTCCAAAACACTGCCTGTTTCCTCTTTCCTGTCACCACTGCAGCAGACACAGCCCTCTGTTTGTATCTTATTGCATTGCAATAATTCCTTAAAGACAAGAAACACCCCTTGTACCTAACAGGAGGCTTGACACCAAAAAAGTGCTCCTAAATGCTTGGTGAATCAATAAATGAACAAGCTTACTTGTTCACAAGCACACACAGCAGAAAAAAATGAAAAACCATAAAGGCCCACAGTCGAGGACTAGGACAGAGATTGACAAATTTTTTCTGTAAAGGACAAGATAGTAAAATACTTTGACTTGTGAGCCATACAGTCTCTTGCAACTACTCAACTCTGCCATTGTAATGCAAAAGCAGCCACAGACAGTACATAAATGATCACAGGTATAGCTGTGATTGAATAAAATTTTATTTTAAAAAGCAGGCAGCTGGCCAGATTTGGCCTACGGGCCATCGTTTGCCAGTCCCTGCACTGGGTTATTTAATACATCTCAAAATGGCATAAAGGAGATAGGCTCATTCTTAGCAAGTCTTCCTCTATTTTCCCCAAAGACAGCTGGCCAGGCTAGAATAGAGAAGGGAAGGACGGAAGGAGGGAGGGAGGAAGGAAGAAAGGGAGGCAGGGGGTGGATACGCCACCTCCTAAAGCCTGAATGGTTTCTGGATGATTAAAAAGATTTTCTCAGAACTCTCTCAGACCTCAAGCTTCAAACCCTTGAGGCAGACATGGGAGGAACAAAATCTACATAAGCTACAAGATAATGACAGATTCCTCTAAAGAGACATATGACTTCAGCTACACACTTCAGGTACCAGAGGATGCGGTGCTGTTTGGATTTTATTACAATCTTTATTGTTATTGTTACTAATACTGTCGTTTCTATTGATAAATTCTGCCCTAACCAACATCTTGGGAAACAAAGAAAACATTAGAGAAAATTAGCTCAAGGGAAAAACCAAACTCAAAGGAAATTTAATTAAATAAATAGATTTTCTTGACGGTAAAAGAAAAGAGATGTGACATGTCCCAAAAATCTAACTTCCTCCCAGGTCCGTCTCCCACGGGACTGGCAGAGCATGAAAACTCCAAATACTTCCCCCAGAGCAGGAAACGCCCTGATATTATTATCAATACGCCCTGTGGCCACATTAAATCATATCCGTTCAGGCAGAACTTGTTCATTTTGCTCTTTCCCCAAAAAACGCGTTTGAAAAGAAAGTTTGGGCTATCGCTCAGCTCTTTCTTCTTCCGTCCTGCTCTCTGCCTGATGCTCTCTCTCCACCAGCATCGGCATTTCTTTCCTTAGATGAGGCGTTTCATGCAAGCATCACACTGGCAGAAACCATCCAATTTGGCCCATCTCGATAGAGGCAGAGGAGGGGCAACCCCAGGACCCCTCTTCTCTGCCTCTCTCAGACCTGGACCAATAGGCTTGGCAGCTGTACCTCTTTCTTTGTCCATAAATTGGGGCCATGAACCCCAGGCACTTAATTCGCACTGAAGACAGGGTGGGGAAATGGAGTGGCACTGAGAGAGAAGTAAAATAATCCTTGCAGGACTCCTGGGAGCATTTAACGGGATCAGAGAGGTGGAGAAACCTAACAGTAACAATAATTATTGTCCAATAATATAATAGTAATAGCAAGGGACCAGTTATCAGGCCCCATGGAAATGCCACGCCAGGCACTGGGCTTTGCATATTATATCTCATTTAATCCTCACAACAAGCCAAGGAGGGACAACTATTATCTGAATTTTCAGGCCAGGAAATGATGGCTCACAGATGAAATGACTTACCCAAGACCACAAAGCTGGGACCTCTCCCCCAGTACTGGGCACAGGGAGGTTTCTGATAAACGCCGGTTAAAGCTGAATGCAGGAGTGAACTATATACTAAAACATCATCCAACCTCTCCAACCAGGCTCTGCTTTCCAGGATGGGCCATCAAAGACACTGGAGTATTTTTTTGTAACATTTGTATTGTGTCTGCCCGCATATGTTTGGGGGCAACCAACCAGCGCTCTGGGGAATTTATTTCAAGGGAGATTCCACCTCTTCTTTGCTAATGGCCCCAGATAAAGCCGGCACTTCAGACCCAGCCATCCTCAGTAAAAGTAACCACCCCTCCAACTGTAGGTATTAGACAGCTTGCAAAGCCCTTCCTGGATGTCACCTGGTTTGACCCTCACCGACACCTGGGTAGGTGAGGAGAATGAGAATTCTGATTCTCTTTTTTAAAGAGGGGAAGTGAGGCTTGAGTGATGTGACCCAGGAAGTAGGCCGGGGATTCAAGGAATGCCTCGGGTCTCAATCGGGGTGCTCTCTTCTGAGCTGTTTTTCTGCTGCGGGGGGACTTTGGCCCCAGCCCATGTCTGTGAGGAGTCTGGTGTGTCAGACAGAAAGAAGCAGCCAGTGACTGTAGAATCCAGGGATGTTCTCTGGCCTGAGAGGCATCACTCTGGCAATGCAGGTGCAAGATGTAGAGCAGACGACCAGTGGTATCAACGCTGCTCACCTTGCTCTCTGGCACCCAAGCTGGTCCCCCAGCCTGAGTCCCTGCCTGCTCCTCTGGGCCTTCTCCAGCTTGCTAACCATCGATTGCTCCAGGCTCCCGTGGTCCTTTCAACTCCACGGCCTCAACCCCTCTGTGCAGATGGAGACACTGATGCTCGGAGAAGCAGACCAACTTCCCAAGGTCACAAGAAGATAAGTTGCAGGAGCCCAGCATTTGAAACCAGGACCATGTGACAGCAGAGCCGATGCTTAGCGGGATGACACCGGTTTTGTGGGAAAGTCTCCCCCACTTCCTTCCTTTTCCCCTCCCCCTGAGCGGAGCCCACCCGGAATGCCCAGCATGTTCCTGGGATCACCCGGGCTGCTGGCACTGAGGAACAGCGCCCTTCAGACCTCAAAACTCGTCCACGTCGGTTGAAATTTGAGCTCAGCGCACCGGGAAGCAGACAACTGTGATCCCAGCCTCACTGCACCAAACCCCAGGTCTCCCCTTTACCTGATGTTTCATTTAAAGAAACTTTCCCAGGCAGCGGCCATGCTTACCTACCCCCGAGAAACCTCTGTTTGAGCCAGGTCACTAGCAATAATAGCACAAGTAACAACTGCCATGTATTTACGGAGCACATACTGTACACCAGGGCTGGGCCACAAGCCTTTAGATGCATCACCTCACTGCCTCCTCAAACCTGCCTTTTAGAGAAAACACAGGTACTATTATTCTATTCCTATTAAAGAGAACCAGAGAAGTCAGGGCAGCAGCTGCCTGACCTCAAAGAGCAGGACTCGCCTTCAGGCTGCAGGCCTCATCCCCCCCCAGCTCCCCACGTCACCTCACCCCTCCCTCCCTCTCACGTACCACTTCCTCCAGGACCAGCCGCGCGCAACCCGGTCACGGGCTCTGCTCCAGTCGACTCCCAGGGCATCAAACCACCCTCCGGTGATACCTGGGCCAACAGGTCGCTGTCACCCAACGAGTTCATGTTCTTCAAAACTCATGTCTAAGCAGACCTGACCGAGTCCAGGTGACCTTGGCCGAGCGACTTCTGTAGAGCACCTGGGTTCTCAATCAATGCCACTCCCTTCCTGTCTCTCCTCAGGGCCTGGGGTGTGGCATAAAGCAGTGGTTACATGCCAAACTCCCAAGTGCAAGGCCGGCTTCGTGACTTGCTTATGCTGTGCAGCCTTGGCTAAATTCATCCACCTCTCTGAACTCCATCTCCTCCCTTTTCACAGGGCAGCCCTGACCTTACACAGTTGTTACAAGGATAACACATCATGGAAAATCCTTTCATATGGTGTGTCGAGCACATCGTAAGTATGGAGCAACGCCTTGGACACAATAGGGAAGAGCAAACATCTATGCAGAGAGAGACACCCGAGGCATGGGGGCATTTTAAATCCTCCCTTTCCACATTCATTGGCAGCATGAATATTTGGAAAACTTCACTGGACACCAAGCCCTTCCTTCATAACGAAACCTCTAATCTCTTCTGTCCCAACCTTTTCTGGCCCAAACCTGATGTCATAATTCCCCTTTGCCAAAAGCCCAGTGTCTCCTCATAAAATTGGCATCATCCAGGAAACTGAAAGGCCTTGCCAAATAAAGCCCACGGTCAGGGCTTAGGAGGAATTTAACTTAAAATCCTCTTTCACCTTCTGGTCATGGGTACAAGGATCAAAGGAAAGTGGATGGAGCTGGGTCAGGTCCCGGCATTTTCTGTACGTACAACATCCTTCTTTCCAAAAACAGAACATGCACATGACTGACTTTGGCACTGAAAGTCTTCAGGCAGCTTTTGCAACACAAAATGGTCCAGAAAGATACTGCCCCAAAAAGGGTCCAAAAAGATATTGGAAAAAAAAAAAATTTTTTTTTTTTTGATTTAGGATGATTTGACAGAAAAACAAAACAAAAACACCCTGAGTAGATTTAAGAGTTGGCATTTGCTGGGCAGTAAAACAAAATAATCAACACAGGAAGCCAGCGAAGAAGCCCAAACGCAGCCTGTCGTCCTCGGAACTCAGTGTCGCTGTTCCCTCCTCTAGAAAGTTCCCGGAACTCGTGGGGTTGCGTTTGGCCCCTCCCCCGGGGTTCTCCCAGCCCCCGAGCTTCCCTGAGTGATGACAGAGAAGATAATCAGACTAATACCCCGTAGCGAGCACATCCAGAGCTGAGAGCACACAACGGGAAGAAGCCAGTCCCAGAAGGAGTGTCACAGGCAGAAGAGACGAGTACAAAGACGGGAACTACTCCTTATGTTCAAAGAATCCCCAGAAGGTGTCTCTGAGCTGATAGGGGCATCAATGCAAGAATAACAATCATAGCCGGAAGCCGCGGTGTGAACTGTACAGCTGTCGGTGAGGGTGGGGACGTGGTTACTGCCGTCAGCTCACTGGCCCAGCGTGAAGGTCAAACCTGAGACACAGAAGCACGGGGCAAGGGTTTATTGCCCGTCCGTCCTGTCCCCAGGCTCAGGGAGGCCGCGTGGCTGGTCCAGGCTCTCCCTGCTGAAGAAGTCAGGCCATGGAGAGCTGTTTACCTGCAAAAGTGATGGAAGTTTTAACTAGGTCCCTGGGGAGAGAGGGAAGAATTATGCATGTGCGAGTGAGCGCGCGCCTGCGTGCGTGCGTGTGCGTGCGCGTGCGTGCATGTGTCTGTGCTGGAGGGAAGATGGTACATCAAGGCTCCTAGCTTTCATCTGGTTCCTTGAAAATTTGACTAAAGACCCCTGGGAAAACGACACTCTGGGCATGATAAGCCAAAGTCCAACTCAGTTACGGGTTTCTGTGCTTTTATAGACGCTCGGTCTTCACAAACCTTCCTGGCTTCCGTCTGGCCTCAGAATACTTCACTTGTCATCATCGTTGTCATCCTCATCATCAGCATCCGAGCAGGTGCATCACCAGCGGGGCGAAGCCTGCAGCGCCTTGGAGAAGTCCAGACAGTGGTTCTCCACCGGGCACACCTGAGGATGCCTGGAGGCATTTTTAATTTCACGGTGGAGGCGGGGGTGGGGGACGGATGCTGCTGGCATCAAAGCTACAGGTATAGCAGGAAGCTGCTAAACAGCCTACAATACACAGGACAGCCCGACCACAAAGAAACATCCAGCCGGAAGCGTCAACAGTGCCACTGCGGAGAAACCCCGAGCTGCCCTTTACAAGCTATCATTGAGGAGCCCAAGAAAACCTCCTGCCTGGGGCCTGAGATGTGGTGACCCTGACATCCGATGGGATTAACGATGATCATTGTTTTTAAGCACATCACCCCCACTCCGTACCCGGAGACAGGCCACAGTGAGGAAGGACCCCGTGGAAACCGACGGATCCCCTGCCGAAAAGCCCTTTAGTCCAGAATCTTGCTCCCTTTGGGGAAATAAATATAGTCCTACGGTTCTATAAAAGATGATGGAAACTTTTCCAACCTGTCAAATGTATTAAAGGAAGGCTGTGATGAGTTGTTATCTTTTTTCTGCTCCAAAATCATAAAAGGGCTGCACTGCCCGTCCCCCATCCATGGGGCATTAGCTCTGGCAAATTTGGGGGCTTCACCAAAGTCCTGGCATGACCCTTGGCTGCCCACGCCCATTGGGGAGTGGGCTTTACCAGCTCTGGGGCGCTCAGACCATTCCGCTCTGGAGGAGTTTGCCTTCAAGAAGCAGGCTGGAGGCAGAACTGGGGAGCAGAGAGAGAGACCTTTGGCTTGACCCATTCACTTGGTTCATCTGATTCCCAGTTCACTACAGCCAAAAGGACCAAAGCACGGCTCTGCTCAGGTCGCAGAGGTAGCCTGACACGGGGGACATACATCACCTCATCTGCTCCGTGCATCAACCATGAGACGGCCAGGCACTTTCATGCCTGTTTCAAAGACAGAGGCTCTGACGGGGAAGGGGCTGAACCAGCTTCCGTACAGTCCAGTGGCCCAGCCAGGATGCACATGCCAGTCTCAGAACTCACACACCCTCCCAACTGTGCCACAAACTGGCCAGGCCGGCTGGAAGAAGAACCCAGGAGCTCAGCCCCTTGCCAGCTGTAGCCTATGTCTTTTTTATCTCTGTGCCCCAGCACCGGGCACGTGGCAAAGGCCAAGACGGTGATTTCAATCAAAGCACGTCCTGCTGCTTCTCACAGCCATCCTGTTGACAGCCTCCAGGAGGCCCCCATGCAGCTGGAGTTACCCCATGTCTGGCCCCATGCTCTTCCAGACGTCTCCCAAGGGAATGAAGCCACTGTCCCTTCCGAGCTCCTTTTGCGTCTCCACTAGTCATTATTTGAAGGCTACGTTTCAAGCTTCCTCCTTTACAGATCATCATCTTCTCTTAACTGGTTTCTCGGTGTAGCAGGCAGACGGAGGTAAGAGCTTCAGTGACGTGAGTGCTGTGACAGCAAGACCCCCATCTGAGCAGACTGGAGGCAGGCAGGAACCAGGAGCTGCTCCGATGCTGTGCAGCTCATGTAAGGCCAGCCAGGAAAAGAGACTGAAGTTCCCCCTCGTTCTCAGCCTGACCAGATGCTCTCTCTATAACAGGGAATTCAGCCTACATTGTTCCCTGCCGTAGATGGGTCAAGCCCTTCTCCTCTCAGGAACTCCTTTTTCCCTATTTGAAAGTTGAGGTGATTAGACCGAGCTTCCTTCCAGTTTGCACCTTAATGTAGATCTTTTTTTTCTGTGGCACTTGAGCAAATTCTTTGGCGTCTCAGCTAAAGGAAGATTATCAGGCAGCGCCCCCTGGTGGTCGTCAAGAATCATCACATAGTGGCCCCAGTCAGACGGCGTCCAAGGCAATAAATACTGGGAGGAAAAAGCATCCAAGTGTTTGCAGCCAACGAGTATTTTTTTT
>NW_006783115.1:768107-774859 GCF_000442215.2 Lipotes vexillifer | reverse complement strand
CGAACCCGTGTCTCCTGCATCGGCAGGCGGACTCTCAAGCACTGCGCCACCAGGGAAGCCCCCAACGAGCTATTTGACCCCAACTTTTTCCAGCAAGGAGCCTAGGGTTTAGAGCAAAAATACAGCCTGCCACTCAGTCCCTCCTTCTTCCATGACAATGAAGGCAGAAGGTCTTTAGAAGGTAGAGCTTGAAAAACAATCTGTCACCATCACCCAGGGTGTCCTGGTATCCGATTACAAAGCTTGTCCGCCTCATTTGTCCTCCACAAAGTACCAGACGGAGAAGGGAAAAACAAAAGCACTAAAGTAAGAAGATGATCAGATGATGGGGCTAAACCGACCTCTGTTTCCCAAGGACAGGGCTGAGGTGGGGGGTGGGACACATCAACAGGTCTGTGTCACTGGCAGAAGGGAGGCATTTCAGGTTTCCTTTTCCAAGTAGGAGTAGAGGCAGCAGGGAGATCTGGAGTGCAGGCACCCCCGAATTCAGGATCCTATTGGGATGGTGTGACACGTTCCCCAAAGAGAACCACAGACCCCCCCTAAATGAGAGTGACCCTCCGGGGGCACCATCCAGGCAGCACTCAAGAGATAATGAGATGTGATCCCCATCCCCCCAAAAACTCACAGTCTGGTGGGAAACGGACAAGAAAAGTCGGTACATGGGCCACTGCAAGAAACACTAGAAAGCGCGTGTTTCTAGTGAGTCTGGGGTGGGTTTGAGTGCAGGCTCCACCCTGTAGCAGCTGTGTGACCCCGAGCAAGTTACTTAATCTCTCTGGGGCCTGTCCATCCTCCCTGCCTTTACTTTCTTCCCCTGAGGATTTAGTGTAGTAGGTGCTCAATAAAGGGCAGCTCCAGGTGATGCTGTACCACTGTGCAAATAGTAATTCACCCTCATCGAAGAGCTCTCCACTGTCAATGTCCCCCAGTCTCATCGTGTACTTATTTCCCTCCTCCCAGAGGAAGTTCTTCTTAACATCAGACTGAGATCTCTCCTGCCTTAGAGCATCTGTGTATTTGTTTTAGCCAACACTCAGTATTTCTTGCTTGGTCTTTTACAACAAGGGTCAGCAAAACTTTTTCTGTATAAAGCCAGGTAGTAAATATTTTAGGCTTTCTGGGCCATACGGTCTCCGTTCTGCTGTTGCCATGCAAAAACAGCCATAGACAATATAATATGTTGTCAACAAAAAATTAATCCATCGATCTAAGAAAGAAATGGAAAATTTTATTCGAGCCAAATTGAGGATTATAACACAGGAATGGCATCTTGGAAAGCTCCAAGAACTGTTCTGCCCATTAGAAGTCAAGGTACAGTTATATAAGTTTTTGAGACAGAGGGCTGTACGTTAAATGACGTACTGTTGACAGTGTACACAATCCAGATCTAAGCGTCATCATGGCCTCTTAACAAGATCAAAAAGGAATGTTATCTTTAATTTTTTATATTTAAATTTTTCTTGTCTTGCCATTAAATGTGAATTTTATTTCACAATGTCAACAAATGGGTATGGCGGTGTTCCAATAAAACTTTATTTTCAAAAGCAGGCAGAGGGCCGAATTTGGCCGGTGGGCTATACTTCACTGACCCCTGATTTAGAGAGAATTCTCTCTCATTATCTGTTTGTTATCTCCACCACACAAGCCAACCAGTGATATAGACAGAAACTACTCTCTATTTCTCACTTCTCTCTCCTGGGGAAAATCTAGAAATGCTTCAACCTCCCCCTCAATGATACTTCTGCTACTGTGCTAAGTACTCTATAGAAAACAAAAGAAGCAAAAAAAAAAAAAAAAAAAGAGTCTGTGGTCAGCCCGAGCTCAAATCCTGGCAGCCTACAATTCACTGCACGTGACCTTGGGTCACTAGGCTCACCTCCCTTCACCTTAGTTCTCTTATCTGAAAACTGGGGACTACAACAGTCCCTATCTCATGGGCAAGTTCTGAAGACTGAGTGAAGTTACCCTTAAAATCAGCTTAGAACAGTACCTGATACAGAGCATACTTTTAATAATTAATTGTTATTTTTGTAATGGCTCCTGCTATCCAGGAATTTCTTATCTGATATGGGAGATTTATATATCAGAACAACTACAAGAGAACTTCAGGATGAATAACACAAGAGTGGAGCAGGGGCAATCTAGGCAGCCTTCCCGGCAGTGGTGGCATTTAAGTTGCATTTTAGAGCATCGTCAAGAATAGTCTAAGCCACAGGGAATTTAACTTCAGGAAGATGCAGCAGGAAGTTTGCCCTTTTGAACAGGTGCAAGAAGGGGGTTAATCAATGAGGAAATCATAGAAATAACAAAAGGGGTGGGTACAAAAAAAGGTAAACAAACTGGGCTCAAGGAAGATACTTTTTCCTTCTAATTTTTGTTTGTTTGTTTAAATTACATCATTGCTTGTTCCTTGCCCAGAAAGATAGAAAGTGCAGATAAGCAAAACAGAAATAACATCACCTTATTCCAAAAACAACTATGGTAAATATCCAAGTGTATTCCCTTCTAGACTTTTTCTTCCTATGGATCCATCTTTAAAATACTAACTAGCATGCAAACTGTGGTCAAAACAAAGCCTTTTTTTTTTCCTTCCCCAAACAATAGACTGGATACTTCTCATATGAGATTGTAAGTCAGTAATCAGGAAAATAAGTAAACAATGCAAAAAAAAATTGAGTGAAAAGTGTGACTATTATGAACTGGACCCCTCTCGTAGTTTCCAGCAATGCAGTGTCACAATGTTGGGACATTTTAGGGGGAGGGGAAAATAACTTGGTTCAAATAACAATACAAGGTAATAACATTTTTCTCCATCCTCCCTGCCCTTCCTGCTTTCCTCCTGCACATTTACTGAACTTTTCAAACACATTCATATGGCCAAGGGCGCCTACCATTCTCTGTTAGGACCACGGCTGAGAAGGGCAGAAACAGTCACCAAGAAAGACTCAACCCTGCCAGGAGAAGGAAGAGCCTCCCTGGACTCAGAAGCAGATCAAGGGGCTTCTGAGCTTTCCCAGCCACACCCAGCTTGGGGCAGCTCCCGGCTCTCTAGTTCGAGGATCCCACGTGGAGGGGAAACATGGCCACCACCATCATCCCCCAACAGCATACAGCAGAAAGGGCTCTGCGCTGAGAATCAGGAATGGGACGTTGCAGTTCCAATTCCAGCTCTGTGGGGCCATGGGAGGGTCAAAGTGACCTTCTTTTGGCTTCAGTTTTCCCACCTGTGAAATGTGTACTCATCTGCCCACCACTTACAGGGTTGTGAGGATCAAATGGGGTCATCTGTATGCGGGTACTTCCTACAACAGAAGGTGCTCTGTCAACAGGCGATGTTGCTGTTACTTGGTAGTTACATCCAGGCTTTAAGTAATTTCTTTTTATCTCGAGCTCTCTTTTAAGCTGCTACATCCCTGCAACACCCCCATAGGGCAGCCACTTCAGCGGAGATAGATGGACCTCCCAGAGTTAAGGGGAAGCTGTCCCCACCTCTCTCTCTCTCTCTCTCTCTCTCTCTCTCTCTGGTTTTTTATTTTTATTTATTTATTTATTTTGGCCATGCCACACAGCTTGTGGAATCTTAGTTCCCTGACCAGGGATTGAACCCGGGTCCTCGGCAGTGAGAGTGCGGAGTCCTAACCACCGGACCGCCAGGGAACTCCCCCCACCTCTCTCTAATGAGGGAGCCTCAGCTCGACAGGAGTCAGATGGACCCAGGTTCAAACTCTGCCTCTGGTACTTAGTTGCTTTGTGACTCTGAGCTTCAGTTTTCTAACAAGAAAATAGAAATAATAATCACATGGACCTCGTGAGGTTGTTGAAAGGATTAAATAAGCGCTGCATGTCAATTACCCAGGACAGCTGTTGGCCCAGTAAGAACTCAGTATGTGCTGTTACCAGTATCATGGACCACCACTCATTCAACCATTCAATAACTACTCTTTACACTCTAGTTCTGAGCCAGGCCCTGGGACAATTCCGGCACAGTGGCTCTCAAAATGTAGTCCCGACGCCAGGAGCAGAAGCATCACCTGGGAACTTGTTAAAAATGCAATTCCTAGGTGCTGACCTGGACTGGTTGAAACGGGAACTCTGGGAGTGGAGCCCTCTGGAGGATTCTGATGCACATCCAGGTCTGAGAACCACTGTTCTAGTGAGAAGGGGCAGAGAAACAAATATTTAAAACGAAATCATTGTATTTGTGATAGGGACCATGAAGAAATGAGTGAGTGACTGAGATGAAGGTGGGATCAGGAGAAGGTCTCATTTGAGCTGAGACCAAAATGACAAGGAACCAGCCAAGGAAGATTGGAGCAGCACATTCCAGGCAGAAAGAAGGACCCGTGCAAAGGCCCTGAGGCAGGCCTTTCAAGGAAAAGCAGGAAGGTCAGGGTAGCTGGGTGTGAAGACATCAGAAGCCTGGGAGAAGGAGCTGGGATCTGATTCTAAGCTGTAACAGTCCGCCTGGGTCTGACTTGGCTGATCGGGTGTAGTGCACATGGAACCCACAATCCTCAAACAGTTCAGCCCCTGCAGACCATATAGTACAAGTTCAGTGTCAGTTTTGTGCCCAATTCTGCTCAGCACCTGCTGGGTGTAACCACAGTGCTGATCAGAGATGACAGCGGGGAGCCACGTTCCCTTTGTTCTCATTGGGGTGGGACGGGGGTCGGGGTGTGTGTGTGTGGTGGTTCCACAAAAGCCAGAGCTGGCTGTGTGAAGCAGCAGGTGGGCTAGACAGAGGGGCCAGAATGTGGCCCGTAAGAAGGCAGAAATAGAGGCTGTATCGGGAAGGGCAGCTTAAGCCCTGGACTGGGTGCTGACCTGGGGCTCTGCTTCCCGGGCTGTAAGATAAAGGCTGGTGGGGGGCGGAGCGGGGGGAGGGAAATGTCCTGTGTCCCAGGGAGCAGCCAGAGGGTTGTGGGGAAAATACCCTCTTTCAGATTCAGCTTGGGAGGGACGGGGCTGGGGTAGGGTGGGGAGCAGTGTGCAGGAGGAAGCTGACTTAAAAGAATAATAAGGATGGGGCTTCCCTGTTGGTGCAGTGGTTAAGAATCCGCCTGCAGGGGACACGGGTTCGAGCCCTGGTCTGGGAAGATCCCACATGCCGTGGAGCAACTAAGCCTGTGCGCCACAACTACTGAGCCTGCGCTCTAGAGCCTGCAAGCCACAACTACTGAGCATGCGTGCCACAACTACTGAAGCCCACATGCCTAGAGCCCATGCTCCGCGACAAAAGAAGCCACTGCAATGAGAAGCCCACGCACCGCAATGAAGAGTAGCCCCCGCTCGCTGCAACTAGAGAAAGCCCGCGCGCAGCAACAAAGACCCAACACAGCCATAAATAAGTAAATAAATAAATAAATAAGGATAATCATAGCTATCATATATTAAGCACTTGATTTGCCAGACATCAGGCTAAGTGTTTATATTAACTCTTTTTTTGCAACCACGCCATGAGGAAAATATTTTCAGCATGCCCATTTTGCAGATGAGGAAAGTGAGGCAGAGTTAAATAGATAGGGAGGGTTGAGGCCGACCCCAAGGGAAGCAGAACTAAGATGAAGGAGGAGGGAGAGAGACTCACTGATGGACTGAACTTTGCCTAAAGCCAGCTCCATCCATCTTTGCCTTATGAGTGAAGTGAAATCAAATCAAGACGATTCCCTTCTTAAAACCCCCTCCAACAGCCTCCCATTCTGCTTTTCCTGCCATGGCTCCGAGGCTCCCCAGGAGCTGGTCCCCGCCTGCATCTCCACCTGCACCTTCTCCCTGCCACCCCTGCCCCCTGCACTGTACCAGCCTATTGTCGACTTGGCTAGGCTGGTACCACGTTTCCGGAATCCTGTTCTCTGCGGTTTCAGGTCAGAGTTGGCCAAAAGTGAACACGTACCAGATCAGGGCAGAGAAAGTGAAGCAGCACCCATCTTGCTCTGAAGGGTGGCAAGGGCAGCAGGCGGCAGGTGCGGAAGATGGAGTTCATCCTCCATCTTCCCTGCTCCATGGCCAATTTTCCTTCCTGACGTGGACCCTGGTGACCAACGGTGACCTCAGGTCCACCACCAGACACTTCCTGCAAACTCACAGAGGCGATAGCTCCAAAGAACCAATAACCTTCCACTGGCATCTACACCAGCCCCTCTTCATCGTCCCCCTGCAACAACTGGACATGCTGCTTCCAGAAGTTCCCAACAACCCAGGCTGGCTTCCCTTATCAGGGCAGGTTAGAGACTTTGCTCTGAACCTCCAGTTGGTCCTTTCAAACTTTTACTTCCCCAGCTCCTCCTAGCATTGTATAAGGTCTGCACTCTGATGATAAGTTCTTTTTCCATTACCCTCGAGTTGTTCTGCTCCCTGATTGACCCCTCACTGATACAGTCACCAGCAAAAGCAATACTGTACCTGTTCCAGGACCAGCTTCTAAGGCAACTGGTGGCTTCCAATTCCTGCCTCTTGGAATGCTCACTCCAACATAAGAAGCCCAAGCCACACGCAACATGTGGGTGCCCCATAAACAGCCCAGGTTGAACTCCCATCCAACAAGCAGTGTCAACTGCCATCCACACACGTGTACCATCTTGAATGTTCCAGCCCCATCAAGCCCGTAACACACGCAACCAAAGAACCACCCAGCTGAGCCCAGCCAACCCAGGGAATCATGAAAGATAACAATGTAGGTGCTGTTTTGAGCCATTAAATTGTGGAGTAGATTGTTACATAGGAACGGGTTATCAGAACACGCCCCGCGG
>NW_006783115.1:767857-768097 GCF_000442215.2 Lipotes vexillifer | reverse complement strand
GCGGTTCAGCCACGTGGGTCTTCTTTCTGCTTCTTAACAGTGCTTTCGAGATTTGATGACCTGTTTCTTCTGCTCAAAATGTTCTTCCCCCCGTCTTCTCATATCTGTATCTTCTTGTCATTCAAGGCTTAGTTTAAATGTCACCTCCCCCGAGAGGCCCACTGTCATGGTCAGTTCAATATGTCAACGTAGCTAAGGCACAGTCCCCAGTAATTCAGGCAATTATTAATTTATATTCCT
>NW_006783115.1:747722-767847 GCF_000442215.2 Lipotes vexillifer | reverse complement strand
CTGCTGTGAAGGTATTTTGTAGATGTGATTAAAGTCCACAGTCAGTTGGCTGTAAGTAAGGGAGATTACCCTCGATAATCTGGAAGGGCTGACTCGATCCACTGAAAGGCGCTAAGAGCAGAACTAAGGCTTCCCTGAAGAAAAGGAAACTCTGCCCATGGACAGCAACTTCAGCTCATGCCCAATCATTCCAGCCCGCCCTTCCTGACCGCCTACCCCACGGATTTCAGACCTACCCAGCCAGTCACCACAATCACATAAACCACATCCTTGCAATGAATCTCTTAATATATTTAATCTACCGGTTCTGCTTCTCTGGTAGAGCTCTGACTGACCCTCCCTCTGTGGCCACCCCATCAAAGCCGGCCACCTAGCCACCATTCTTATCATCCTATTTTAATTCTCCACATAAAACTGATCACCGTTTGTTATTTCTCTTGTGGATTGTTTCTCTCGACATATTCTAGAAAAGTGCTGTCCAACAGAACTTTCTGTGATGATGGAAACGACCTAGAACCATGCTGTGCCAATAGGGTAGCCACTAGACACAGGTGGCTATGGATCACTTGAAGTGCAGCTAGTGCCATGGAAGAGGTGAAATTTTAATTTTATTTCACTTCAATGAACATAAGTTTAATTCACCACGTGAGTCTAGTGGCCGCCATATTGGACAGCTCGGGTCTGGAACACAAGGTCCGCGGAAGCTGGCTGGCCTTGCCCGCCACTGTGTCCCTAGTCCCCCACCGAGACCGAAACAAAGGCTGTTCAATCGAAATTTATAGTGAATGAATGAGCCGTGTCTGCGGAAGGGTTTCTGTCGCTTGCAATCAGGAGTCCTAACGTGGAGTCACGCTGTGTAAGGGATTCCTGAGAGCCCACAGAACAGGACACTGGAGAACGGGGGAGGACATGGTGCTGGAACACACCAGACACGGCGGCTCTTCCGCCGCCACCCAGCCCAGCCCTCCCAAAGTTAGAAGCAACTGGAACAATAGGGCAATCAAGATGGTTCCTACTCTTTGTTCCCGTGGAAGGAAGGCTAGAGTGGAAGGCGGGGTTCTGGTGGGCTTCATTCAATACCCAAACTGCGGAGATACCAGAGAGCATCTGAGGCTGTCCTATTTCAGGGCCACTCTGCATCCTGTTTTCCTCCTGGCTGCCAGTTCCCTGCCCCTCCACCCACCCCCGAAACTCAAAAGGAGGAGTTGGAGGGGGGCTCAACAAAGCAAGCTCCCGGGACACCTGTTTGCCAGTGGCACCCTGGGCTCCTCTTACGCTTCCTGGCATCTCACTCCAAGCCACCCACCCACTCTGCAGCCAGGGTGTTTGTTTGAAAACTGGACAAGTAACCCAGGCATCTTCTACTCAAAACCCTGCCATGCAAGCTCTGTGCCGTGGCCCTGCCCCCTGTCTGATGCCAGCTCCCACCTCTCTGCCCAGCATTCCCAGTGGGCCAGCCACACTGGTCTCTCCACGCCTGGGATGCTCCAAGCTCCCTTGCAGAAGCAAGGCACTTCGATGCGCTCCCGCCGCCCCCGGGTCATTAAGAGACCTCCCCCTTCCTCTTCTTGGTCTCAGCTCTACCCTGAAGCCCCAAGAAAGTCATCAGGCCCTGGAACCCAGCACAGTACCAGATGTGCAGTGAGTGCTTGATACATGTGTACAGGAGGGAGGGGTGGGAGAGAGGGAGGCAGAAAAGCAGGGTCTTCCATTATGTTGAACCTGGGTTTTTCCTTCAGAAAGTGAAGATACAAATGACCACACATTAGTAGGCTAAAAATAATCAAAAAGCCAAGAAACAGCATAGAAAGAAAGAGCAAATATCAGAAAAGAGACAGTCCTGGCAACAGCGCTCGGATACCTGAGCCACACCCCCACCAGGCTCTCCTCTGATAGGGCAGCTGTGACCCAGGAAAGGAAGTGTCAGGAAGGGAGCCCGTGGTCTTCCTACCTGAGGTCTCCAGGCTTGAAATGCTCCACAGCACTTATTCTAACACACTTTCTAATGTATATGCTTATTATGATATAATTTATTGCCTGTCTCCCCCACTAGAATGTAAACTCCATAAGGACAGACATCTAAGCATACATTTTCAGAGATTAGAACAGTGCCTGGCATACTGTAGGCATTCGATAAACTTTGTTAAATGAGTGAATGAATGTTTGTGGTTTCAGGCCATAGCAGATGTGATAAGGAACGGTTCGGATATCCTGGCTTCGGGGTCCCTGGAGCTTGTTGAAGGAATGATTGCACATTCTTTGGTGTCAGGCTAAGGCTGACCTAACAAGATGTGAGAAGAGATGAAAGGGTTAAGCTTTCCTATCTTTGGGGTTCCTTGGGCACTGGGAAATAAGGATAGCCCCAAAACCCAAGGAGAAAACTAAGATTAGAGTTAACAACTCTAAAATCAAGCTGCCCCTATGCTCTAAGAAAGAGAGAGACTGAGATTACATGCATTCCTGGCCAGACATAAAGCTTCCTTGTCTCCATATGTTTGGTTTCCATACGAGTTTCTCATCACAACTTGTATTCCTTCAGTCCCTCAACAAACGTGCATTGAGTCCCCACTACACACCAGAATTTAAAATATCTGATTTTATCACTGTAGGAGACTCCAGCTTTCTGGCTGAGAGCTGGGAATACCAAGCTGAATATGGTAAGACTCTCAAGAAACAAGAGTCTGGTGCGAAAGACACTTGTTTTTTTCTCTAGTTTAGGATAACATTTTTGGTTAAGGTGAAGGGCAGGAAATGACAGGAACCAGCCAGCTCCCAAGATAGTTCGAAGCTTCAAGAAACCAATTATAATTTTTTTTTTTTTTTTTTTTTTTTTTTTTTTTTTTTTTTTTTTTTTTTTTTTTTTTTTTTTTTTTTTTTTTTTTTTTTTTTTTTTTTTTTTTTTTTTTTTTTTTTTTTTTTTGCAGTACACGGGCCTCTCCCCGTTGTGCCCTCTCCCGTTTCGGACCACAGGCTCCGGACGCGCAGGCTCAGCGGCCATGGCTCACGGGCCCAGCCGCTCCGCGGCATGTGGGATCTTCCCGGACCGGGGCACAAACCCGTGTCCCCTGCATCGGCAGGCGGACTCTCAACCACTGCGCCACCAGGGAAGCCCACCAATGATAATTTTTGAGCGAAGAGAATTTAAAGCAAGAATCCTTTGAGGATGGCTCACTGCTTCCCCCTGGTGGAGATCAGTAGCAAGCATGTCAGGCGGCTTTCCCACAAAACTTTTCATTCAACAAAGTGCAGAAGCTTCGAGGCAGGAGTTGGGCCTGAGAATAAACAGGGATTCACCAGGAGGACAAAGGGGAAGGGAATTCTAGGCAGAGGGGTGAGTACCAAGAGGCAAAATCCATGTCTGACCTAGGAAACCCTAAATAACTAATAGATTAATTGGATATTTAGGGCTTGCGGGGGAAATGTGAACAGTGGGCTTCCAAATGGGAGCCAGATCCTGAGGTGCTTTGCAATCCATAAGAAAGACTGTTCATTAAGGCACTGGGGAGTTTTCCTGGGCTACATGAGCGGGAAGGTGCATTGACTCAGAGATATTTATTGAGTCCCTCCTATGGGCTAGATTTGTAGCTGGGAATAAAATGGCGTATAAAAACAGGTATGATCCCTGCCCTCTTGCAGCTTTAAGGCTACTAAGGAAGAGAGGTATCCATTAAAAAAAAAAAAAACAAAAAACTCCTTAAAAATGTTTAAATTAAACTTAAAATGTGAAGAGTGGCACCATAACATTGAGGAAAGACAGAAGTAGAGTACGATGTTAAGGAGACTCAGAGCTGAGTGGATAGTGCTTTACTGAGCTGAGGTTCTCTCCAGGCTGACCCTGGCGCTGGAGGAATCTGGGCATGAGCACAGCCCTTGGTCACTGCTTTCAAGGTCCCAGTGGCTCAAAGAGTGGCATCAGAGGTAGGACATCATCAAAGGAAACTCAGCTGCCTAGGAAGGGTTGGTGGTGGCGGGAGGATTGATTAATTATATCAGTGTTTTTTTCAAACTGTGGCTCACAGTCCAAAAGTGGGGTGTGAAATCAAAGTGGTGGGTCATCACCAGCATTTGGAAAATGATATGGAATAAAATAGAAAAAAGTGTATAAAATATCATGTATAGTAAGAATGAGTATTGTTTCATGAAACTCCTTTTAGTTCTGTATGTGAATGTGTACATGCATGTGTATTTGTGTATGTGTGTGTGTGTACAGGGTTGCAATATAAATCATATTCGTTACTGTGTATCTTGATTTTAAAAAAATTGAAAAATACCTGATTAGAGGCCCTCTCAAGGTCTCACCGAGCCTAGGATGTTACAAAGGATGATGGCCCAGCCCATGGAGAGGTGACATAAACCCCTCTCTCAGGAAGAACTGGGGGCCAGCTCATTTATAAGAACTTTTCCAAACTCAGTAGCGCAACTCTGAAGAGAAGATATTAACTCTGAAAAGCAATTAAGAACCTAACCTCACAGATGGACCTAGAGTCTGTCATACAGAGTGAAGTGAGCCAGAAAGAGAGAAACAAATACCGTATGCTAACACATATATATGGAATCTAAAAAAAAAAAATGGTTGTAAAGAACCTGGGGCAGGACAGGAATAAAGGACACAGACATAGAGAATGGACTTGAGGACACAGGGAGGGGGAAGGGTAAGCTGGGATGAAGTGAGAGAGTGTCATGGACATATATACACTACCAAATGTAAAACGGATAGCTAGTGGGAAGCAGCCGCATAGCAGAGGGAGATCAGCTCGGTGCTTTGTGACCACCTAGAGGGGTGGGATAGGGAGGGTGGGAGGGAGACGCAAGAGGGAGGGGATATGGGGATATATGTATACGTATAGCTGATTCACTTTGTTATACAGCAGAAACTAATACAGCATTGTAAAGCAATCATACTCCAATAAAGATGTTTAAAAAAACAAATAAACAAACAAATAAAAAAAAGAACCTAACCTCAAATGCTCACTCTCATGCATTGTGGGGGGCGGTGGGAGGGAGAGGCATAAATTGGTACGAATTTTTGGAAAGCCATATGGCGACATTCACCAGAAGTCTTAAAATATGTAAACACTTTGCTGCAGGAACTCCACTCCTATGAATTCACACTACAGGGATCGCCAAGGATGTACCCAAAGTTAACACTCAAAGTTGTTCACTGCAGCAATGCTTATAACAGGAAAAAAAACGGATACAACCTATATTTCTAGAAATAGGAGGCCGGTGGAATAAAGGGTGGCAGATTTCAGGCATTAAAAATGAGCAGGAAATACATTTATTGACAAAGGAAGATGTTTATGATATAACATTGTAATTCAGTGCAATTTTTTAAAGGCGAGAAAATTACCAGCTGCTTCTCACAGTAGGTAGAGAGAAAAAGTCCCCTTGAAGCAGGTTTTGTCTGCACTGAGTGATTGAGAGGCCTTTTTAAACTATGTGAATATTAGGTGAGTCAATAGCATTGTACTAGAGTGAAGAATAACATGACATTTATAGCTAGTCAACCAGGGGTAATTCTGCACCCTCCCTGGAACATTTAGAAACATCTGGAGACATTTCTGTTTGTCATGACAGGGATGGGGCAGGGGTGCTACTGGTATCTAGCGTTACCTCTACTGGTGGAGGCCAGGAATGCTACCAAACACCCTTCAATGACAGAAGAGCCCCCAATTCAGGGCTATTTGATGATGATCGTAGCCATCATTAGAGTCTGCTAGCAAGAAAGAATCCAAAAGGGCATGCATGGGGGAGCTGGGCCAATGACCTGTTTCAAACATGCTCTTTTTTGTCCACTTCTGTATGCCCAGCCCTGCTGGCACACATAATCACTCCACAAATACTCGTTGAATGTTGCATGTTGAATCCAGCTAGGGCACCTATAGGTGAACAGCCACCTGACTGTTTATCAGTGCCCGACTAGTGCTCAACAGTGACTCCTTGTGGTGGGAACTGAAACAACCATGCAGGTGGACCAGTAAGCTTTTCTTTGGCTGTTTGCAGAGCTGATCGATTAGGACTGAAAAGGCCCCAGAGACAGTGGAAAAATCATGAGGCTAGAAGAAAGCAGGAAGCCTCAATCAGAATGATGTTTGGTGTCCTGCTAATCAGGGCAAACAGGTATTTGAGAAATTAATGAAAAATAGCAAAGAAAGATTACAATGTTGGGCCTCAAACTGATAAAAACAAACCAGAGGTTATTTTGTTAGGTGAAAAAAGCAGGTTTCAAAATAATATGTATGGATAATCCTAGCTTCATGGTTTTATCGTTTATTGTTTAGAGAAACTATACACATACCCATTTGTCAGGAAGAATTATACCAAAAATTATACCAAAATGATAACAGTAGAGGGTGGGGACTTGGGGGTTTTTTTAAATCTATTTTCTAATTTATTTTACAATGAATGTATATTATTTATGGAAAAAGAAAAGTAAGAAGTTAGATGCTGAGCCAAAATACAAAGGCACTTCCCAGTGTATAAGGTAAAAAGACCCTAGGGACTTCCCTGGTGGTGCAGCGGTTGGGAGTCCACCTGACAATGCAGGGGACACAAGGCCCTGGTCCGGGAGGATCCCACGTGCTGCGGAGCAAAAAAAAAAAGACCCTAGTCCTTCACTCACGCCCAATATTTCCATATCTGGACCCTAATTATCCAGAACCCCAGGTCCTACAACCTCAGAAGGTCTCCCTTGGGCAAGAGTAGCTGCCCTGACCACTTCTTCTGGCTCCAAATTCCAGGCCCCTCTTTCCTCTGCTCATGAGCGGTACACACCATCCAGAGCTGGCTCTGCCTCATCCTGGCCCGCAGGTGCGGGCACAGGAACCCGGAAGAATGGCGGCACACGTCGGGGACGCGTTTCCATCCCCCTGCGGTTGCTCACCTGACATGTGGACGTTCCGTAGGCAGGAGAGGGAGGCATTGAGGCGGGCACACTCCTCCCGGTTGGCCCCGTATTTCTCCACGGTCTCACACACCTGCTCGTCCGTCATCTCCAAGAGGTCCTCCAGACTCAGCTGGCCCGGGGTGATCTCCTAGCGGAGGGAAGAGAGAAGGAGGGTAAACAGACCGGAAGCACCCCGAGGGGAGGCCTCCATGTCGCCCTCTAGTGGTACCTAGAGGAACGCCAGGCTCTCGGTGGATGTCGGCTTGGCATAATGGTTGGGTCTCCTCACTCCGGTCAGACAGGCCTGCGTTTGAATCTCAGCTTTGCCACTCATTAGCTAGATGATCCCGGGCAAATCACTTAACCTCTCTGAGCCTCACTTTACTCACCTGAAAAGTGGGAATCTTAAGCTCATGTGCTCTGTAAGGTAGCAGGTATGCTTAGCACATAGTCAGAGCTCTGTAAATGGTGGCAGTTAATTACCTGTCTCCCCATGCAGTTTTGAACTCCTTATAGGCAGGGCTCCAATTTACTCATCTTGGAAGGCCTTCCATGCCTCCTGCCCAGCTTGGACTGCAATGATGTGTCCCAAATCCAGGGTGAACTAATAAGAGCAGAGAAAACTGGACAGCCCAAGTCTCCTGATGGCTGATCTCCTTTCCCTTTTCTTCTCTCTTTCCCAGCCACACATTCTAGGGCTCAGATTGGGGGTTCAGGAACCCTAAGGGGAAAGGGGGGCTGGAACCCTGTGGGTGGTTCAGTGCTGTCAATCAAACAGGATTTGTGTCTGAGCCTGATGGGGCAAGACTTTGCAACCCAAGACAAAGTGGAGTATAGCATGGAGTGGGGAAAGGGACACCGCTGAAGAGATGGGCTGGAGGAAAGGTAGGATTGCCGGCTATAACTGTGTTGGTCAGCTGTCCCTTCACCACCGCCAGCAACCATCCCTCCCTTCCCCGAAGCAGTGTGTCCCTATACACCACAATATGGACACACCTGGAAATTGGTCAAACTTCTATATTTACGCATCTACAAAAAAATACCCTTCACATTATAGCACTTATTGGTAACCAACATTTTACATTTATTATTATTATTACTATTATTAAAATAAGAGTTTTAGATAGCAAAGAATGGCGGTTCTAAGGCAATATTACGGAGTACTTCCGCCCTCTTGTGGCCATATCTGTGTATTACAAACAAGTGAGAAACCATCCTGCCCCACCCCGCCCCCGCCTTAATCTGGCAGTCAGAAAGACGAAAACTGCATCGACACAAAAATTCTATGGGAAAAAAAAAAAAACTGCCGGTCAAAAGCTGAAACCCAATCAGTGCCTCTCCAACTCACTAGGTCATGGGCAGAGAAAGAACAATAATGAGTCACATAGCAGCTTTCTCAAATAGGGACTGTTACAGGGAAGTCCACATTAAGAAAGGTGATGCACCAGGATTTGAAAGTATGAAATGAATTACATTTAGAAGGGATGATTCACAACATAAAAGAATTCTCCTCTTTGCTGCAAGATCCACTTGTGCATTTTAATCCTATAATTTACCCTCCAAAATACTCAATTTACACTGAAGTTGACGGTTCACACACACACACAAATCACAGAAGGAAGAATGACAGAAAAAAATGGAGAAGGCTTTAACTAGCTTGGGCCAAAAGAGGAGAGGCACTTCTGTTCGATTTATTCATAATAATAATAATTGAAATAGAACACTGTTTTGCTTTTCATGGATTTTCTCTAAAGGTCACAGAGACCACATAAAGCAGGTACTTTTACCATCATCATCAGTCTGTAACTAGGACATTGGCATTCAGAGAAGTTAGACCATCGTCACCCAGGGTCACACTGTGAGTAAGTGTGAACCCAGGCAGTCTCACTTAGGAGCTTTCTCCATACTGCTGGTTCTTCCACATAAGGGGGCCGTCTGGGGGACACACGCGTGAGCTGCAGACAGAGAGCTGGAAACCCAGCTCCGTCCACACCGCCTGGTTGGTGGCCTTGGACTCGATTCTCATAGACTAAGATAAGAGCCAGAGCCCAGGCACCTGCAGGCCAGGTAAATGTAAATGAGCAAAGCTGAGAACTAGCCTGCGGGATCCTAAGGGGCAGCAGGATTCGGTTCACTGACACCAGACAGGAATTCAGTTCTGTGAGGTCAGCAATTCCGATTTTTCGAGAGAAGCCGCAGATCTGAGTTTTTTATGCAGACTCTTCCGACTTTTAAATACTGGCTCAAAAATAATTTTGAAGACAAACAAAAAATATCTGTGCCTCAGATACAAGATACAGCAGAGGGCCACTAGTTTTCAACCCCTGAAGGTTTGTCTCGGTCTTATTCGCCTCAATTGATAAATAAATGGTCCCGAAAGCCTCTGAAACGTGTATGGAGCCATGCACATAAAATGTACTGTCTGTACTTTTATGGGACCTTTCATTTTAAGGATATTCACACGAAACCGCCATCCTGGGAATGATATTAAGAAACAGAGACTCCTACACCATCTGGTGTGTATGCGCAAGATGCGGGCGGGGGGAGAGGGGAATGTGAGGGTTCTGTATCCCCAGCTCAGGACTGTTATATGTAGCAGCCTCAGGCAATATCACATTGGGAACAAGGTATAAAAAAGACAAAAGGATCTTCCAGGCCTCTTCGAGCAGGAAGCAGGGGTTGCCTTGAGAAATGGCACTTGGTCCTGCAGGTGAGGGGGGCGCCCAGAACACCCTCTCCCCAGCTCAGGGAGGCCCCCCAACAGGAAAACAAGGAGAAAGCACCGTGCTTCCCACTTCACACTCTGGAGTCCATCTGAGCTGGGTTTCCCTGCTAGCCCCGCCCACTCACGAGCAGGGTAACTCCCTCCATCTTCTAGCCTCGGCTTCCTGCTCTGTACAATGGGGTAAAAGTCATACCTACCTCAAAAGGTCGTTGTGAGGGTCTGAACAGTCTCAAGAGTTGAGATCCTGCATGTAAAACCCTCAATACTATGCCTGGCACTGAAGATTCAATGAATGAGAGCTGATTTTATTAGGAAAGTTTCCACCCAGTCACTGAAAACAGGGGGGACCCAAGATCCCAGAGGGTAAGGAAATCTCACCATCCTTGAAACCTTAAGGATGTGATCCACTCCTGGAGCGTGGACACAAGACAACAGGTGTTCTGGTTTTGTCACTAGAAAACCTATTACTTCCAAAGTTTTCAGTAACAGCAACAACAATAATAAGTTGACATTTCCTGGGTACTATTAGGTTCCAGACTATGGGCTGAACATTTTACACAGATCATCTCATTTTATCATGCCAACTACTTAAGAAGAGGAGACAACCATTACCCCATTGAACAGATGAGAAAACAATGTCCTAAGATATGCTGCCCAGTATGGTGGCCACTGGCCACATTAATGAACATTAAATACAATTAAAAATTGAGTTCCTCAGTCACATGCTCTAACCACAATTCAAGTGCTCAGTAGCTACATGTGGCTGGTGGCTACCGCATCAGGCAGCACAGATATGAAATATTTCCACCATAGTAGAACATTCTGCTGGACAGCACTTATCTAAGAGGTAAAGTGATTTGGCCCAGGAGACTGAGTCCTTAAGTGGCAGAGCTGAAAGAGGGTCTATCTGACTCTAGATCCACACTCTTTTTTTTTTTTTTATTGGCCACACCTCACAGCATGTGGGATCTTAGTTCCCCAACCAGGGATCGAACCTAAGCCTGGATTCTTAACCACTGGACCGCCAGGGAAGCCCCTAGAACCACACTCGTAATGACCCCATTCAGACAGCATCAGCGATGCTCCGTGCCTGCATCCAACACGTATTTAAGTCCTACTATGAGCCAGACACAGCCAAAAACCCACTGCCTGCGGGCGCTGGCTGCCGGCCAGTAAGGGGCCGAGGGCAGGGGCCGCCTCCAGTCACCTCCAGGACTTCCTTCCGCACGTCGACGACCCGGAACCAGTGCCGGAGCTGGGGGAAGCCGTCCAGCTCGGCATTGCGCTCCTGCAGGGCTACCTTCTTTTTGCAGGACAGCTGCCGGCTGAAGTATTTCACCAGCTTGCTCTGCGGAGACACAGAGAACAGAGGACACGTCTCAGAGGCACTGCCGCAAGGAGGAGAGGCAAGCATCTCCCCAATGTCCCCGCCGCACCCCCCAACTCCGCGTTTTAAAGACCGCTTCAACTGCAGTGAGACCCAGTTTCCACTCATGTCCCAACTGTGTTGGTGAAGATGGGCACGCAGGCAGGTTCCAGGATTCTGGTGGGGAGGACGGCGTGCGTTGTACCCGTGTAGTGGGGGCGGGGTTTGGACTGTATCCATCCACATCTCCACTGCACCAATCCTTTGACCTTCACAGTTGCACTTGTAGGAACTCCTCCCACAGACACCCCATCCTGTGCCAAATGACTGTGGAGAAAGATATTTCCTGCAGTTCTGTTTGCAATGGCAAAAGACTGCAAACACCCTGAGGAGCCATCGGTAGGAGACTCATCATACATGAGGACACACACACACAGCGGAACTCTATGCAGCTGTAAAACAAAAAGGGGAAGTGTGCTGTGTACTAAGACAAGATATGCTGATAAATAAAAATAAATACTCTCTTATTCATGTGGGAAATGTTTACATTTGTGTATCTTTGTAAATGCAGACGCTCTCTGGAAAGATCCCTAATCTTCTAGGGAAGGAAAGAGGGAGGGAGGGGGACAGAGGTGAGAGGAACATTTTGTTTAACCCCTTTTTTACTATTTCAATCTTAAGTCACATGCAAGTATTCATAAATTAACAAATACTTTTAAAGTGAGGTGGACCCCGGGACTTCCCTGGAGGTCCAGTGGTTAAGACTCCATGCTTCCACCGCAGGGGGCACAGGTTCGATCCCTCATCCAGGAACTAAGATCCGCATGCCGCATGGTGTGGGCAAAAAATAAATTTAAAAAATAAAATAAAATGAGATGGACCTGAACCCATGCTTCCAGAGGGATGCCATGCCATGAAAAAGGAAAGGTTTTTTTTTTATTGCCTATCATGTAAAAACTAACAACATTAACAAAAGAAAGGCAATAGGTGTGCATGGGCAGAGAAAAAAGTGTGCAAGACACACCCCAGCCTGCTAAGTTGGGATGGGGAAGCTCTATAGACGGGGTGAGGAAAAAACGGTTGTGTTTCTTTATATATTTTTGCTTTGTTTCAATAGTTACTCAACGCATGTTATCATTTTTGTGATTTAAAAGCTATTTAATAAAGATAACTCAATGAAACAAAAATAAAAATCCTTAGTTATACAAATGCCTTTGACATTTTAAAGCACCTGTCAGCCAATATTTATCAAGAAGGCGGTCCCGGAATTCTAGGATCACATCATTTGGAGCAGGGCATGACAGCAGTGGGCACCTGTTTCTGTCTAGCTGGTCTCCATACAAAGACTATTTCAGCTTTCTTCTGGGGAACCTCCTTCTTCGGCTCCCAGTTCATATGGCTGAGGTGAGGCTGGCTTCACCCACCCACCCCACCGCCACCAGGCTGCAGGGTGGGCATGTGACCCAGGCCTGGCTGCAGCCTTTGGAGCAGCCAGGCTGGGCCGCCGAGAAATCTCCCCATCAACCCTTCCCAAGCACTCAGAGGACAGCTCCCACTTCCCACTGGAATTGTCAGGAGGGCGCCGGCGAAGCCAGGAGCTGCCGGAGCATCCCTGTTGCCGTCTAGGAGAGCTCACCTGACACTGAAGCCCACTGGAAGAAATCAGAAAACCGGTGTTTAAGTTAACGTTAATTTTATTCACCTTACTAGTAAAGAGAAAGTTGCCATTCTTTTTTTTTTTTTTTAAAGGAGAATTTTTTAATTAGTTTATATTTTTGGCCGTGCCGCGCAGCATGTGGGATCTTAGTTCCTCAGCCAGGGATCGAACCCGTGCCCCCTGCAGTGGAAGCATGGAGTCTTAACCACTGGACAGCCAGGGAAGTCCCAAAGTTGCCATTCTTGATCAGCCCACATTCTATTGCAATAACGGCACAAAAATCACCTTATGCTAATGTACCTAGAATGCTTTTCATTTAGAATCTCAATTTCGAGTGTTAGAATAGAAAATGTCAAAAAGAATATTTTTTTCTCTAGCTTATTTCTGAATGAATAGGGTCTGACCTACTGAGACTTCAAAGCTGGGCTCTCAACTAAGACATCTATAGATCTCTCATGTCTGTCTGTTGTTTTATTTTACGACTTGTTTTAACTATTCTCTTTATGCAGGTATGGAAAACCACACAAAAGAAATAAGTACACTTTGACACGTTCCCCATCATTCTTTGAGCACTTCCTTACTCTCTGACACAACAAAAATTTCTAGGGTCATCTTATTCTTTTCCTGCCCCAGCCCTGGAATCCATCATTTCTCCAAGGAGTGAGTGTTGGTTCCTCTGAGCGGAATATGGTATTCAGAAGCCAAGATCTGGGTACTTGGTGAGATTATTGATACTGAGGTGTCATCATTTCCAGTCCCCTTAGTAGACAGCCTAGGCAACATATGTATGTGCAATGCATATGTGAATACGTAGATACATAAATCTGCACCTATATTTATTTTGTTATTTATATGTATTGATAACTGATACCTGTAATCCCAATCCAACACCATAGGGTTTATTCTAGCATTTTCCCTCCCCACATTTGTATCACTCTTCTCAGGCAGTGAGAAAAACAATCCTCAATATATTTACTTATTGGCTCCGTCTGGTGAATTTAGCGAATTCCCTAACTCCACCAGGCCACTGCCCTGCCAGGGTGCTGCCCTCATGAACCCTGACCCCTGCTGGGCTGCCCTCTCACCCTAGTTCTGCTGCCTGCCTTGTTTTTGTTTTTGTTTTTGTTTTTTGCGCTACGCGGGCCTCTCACTGCTGCGGCCTCTCCCGTTGCAGAGCACAGGCTCCGGACGCGCAGGCCCAGCGGCCATGGCTCACGGGCCCAGCCGCTCCGCGTCATGTGGGATCTTCCCGGACCGGGGCACGAACCCGTGTCCCCTGCGGACTCTCAACCACTGCGCCACCACGGAAGCCCTTGTTTTTGTTTTTTTTTAAATTGAAGTGTAGTTGATTTACAGCGTTGTGTTAGTTTCTGGGGAATAGAAAAGTGATTCAGATATAGATATAGATAGATATAGATATGTATATATCTAGCTATATATATTCTTTTTCATATTCTTTTCCATTATGGTTTATCACAGGATATCGAATATAGTTCCCTGTGCTCTACAGTAGGACCTTGCTGTTTATCCATCCTATATACAATAGTTTGCAACTGCTAGTCCCAAACTCCCAATCCATCCCTCCCCTACCCCGCCTTGGCAACCATAAGTCTGTTCTCTATGTCTGTGAGTCTGTTTCTGTTTTGTAGATAAGTTCATTTGTGTCATATTTTAGATTTCACATATAAGTGATATCATATGGTATTTGTCTTTCTCTTTCTGACTTACTTCGCTTAGCATGATAATCTCTAGTTGCGTACATGTAGCTTCACCTGACATTATTTCATTCTTTTTTATGGCTGAGTAGTAGTCCATTGTATATACGTACCACATCTTCTTTACCCATTCATCTGTCAATGGACATTTAAGTTGTTTCCGTATCTTCGCTATTGTAAACTCTGCTGCTTATGAACACTGGGGTGCATGTATCTTTTCAAATTACGGTTTTCTCTAGATACGTGCCTAGGAGTGGGATTGCTGGATCCTACGGCATGCCTTGTTGTTGTTGCCGTTGCTTCAGATGTTGATGTTAGCCGATGGATTCTCAAATCCGATATCCAGGCACCACCCCCAACTCTGCTCTGGTTTCACACGTTGAGAAGCAGACATGAGTGAAACTGACTTAATCTTGGTGTCAGATGTCCAAAATGGTCATTTCACCAGCTACATGTGGCTAACTGAACACTTAGGGTATTGCTATAGGGTGATTAAGGAATGGAATTTAAAATTTTATTTAATTTAAATTTGAAAATGGAAGCCACGTACAGTATTTTTCTGTTAAACATAAACTTATCGTTTTGACAGAGCTACATTTTACTTTAACTTTGACATTTTAGGGTCTGAATTGAGATGTGCTGTAAGTGTAAAATTCACATTGGATTTCAAAGACTTGATAGGAAAAAAATAACATAAAATATCTCATTAATATTTTTACATGGATTACATGTTTCAGTGATAATCTTTTGGATACATTGGGTTAGATAAAATATATTACTAAAATGAATTTCAGTTGTTTCTTTATTAATGTGGCTACTAGAAAATTTTAAATTATACATTTGGTTCACATCTGTCACCCTCATTATATTTCTAAGCTCTAGGGCTTTATCCTAAAGAAATAAGTAAGGATATTCATGAAGTCTTGCCCCAGGTGGATAATAGCCATGAAAGACTGGAAACAATCCAACTCTTCAGTGATAAGAGCTGATGTAAATAAATTACAATGTATTCATATAGTAGCATACCATTTAAAGATGTACAAAATATGTATAATATTTGTAGTGTATAAATAATGTATTAAAAGTTTTATAAAACTATATGAGTATAGATGCAAAAAGCCTTGGGAGGGTATATAACAAAATTAAGATTACGGGTGACCTATTTTTTTCCTGTTTGCACATCTGTAGCAATCTTAGAAAATACGATGTATATGCATTAGCTGCTTATCAGTGGAAAAAAATGTTTGGATAGGGTTGGCAATATTTTTTAACGCTGATGCTACCCAATGTCAGTGAGAATGTGAGAAACCATTGAGAACACCACCAGAGAGCAATTTGATTTGGAAGTGTGAACTTTTCTTTTCAATCGAAGTATAGTTGACTTACAATGTCGTGTTAATTTCTGCTGTGCAGCAAAGTGATTCAGCTGTACGTATATATATATACATTCTTGTAAAAATTCTTTTCCATTATGGTTCACCTCAGGATACTGAATATAGTTCCCTGTGCTGTACAGTAGGACCTTGTTGTTATCCTTTCTACCTATAATGGTTTGCATCTGCTAACCCCAAACTCCCAATCCATCCCCAACTCCCTCCGCCCTGGCAACCACAAGTCTGTTCTCTATGTCTGCGAGTCTGTTTCTGTTTCATAGATATATTCATTTGTGTCGTATTTTAGATTCCACATATAAGTGATATCATATGGTATCTGTCTTTCTCTGACTTACATCCCTTAGTCTGATCATCTCTAAGTTCATCCATGTAGCTGCAAATGGCATTATTTCATTCTTTTTCATGGCTGTAAGTAGTATTCCATTGTAAACATGTACCACATCTTCTTTATCCATTCATCTGTCAATGGACATTTAGCAGGATTGATGGAACCATGTCACTGCTCAAACACCCATGCTTGAAGAGCAGCATTTCCCAAGTGTCGGTACCACTGGTAACTTGGGGTGGTACCCAGGCATGGCAACATTGGGTCCCATAATGAGCACATACTTTCCTGTCCTAATCTCCCTGCAGCCATCTAATTATATATCAAAGAGACAGTCTCAGTTCAATGATATTATGTCTTTAACACCTAACACTGGCTAATCTCTCTTTATAACAGACAGCAGGACACAGACTCACAGCCCTGGGCAGGTAACAGTATTTAACAACTTAATGATACATTTTCATTGTATTTATTTTCTTGATTGTCTTCCATTTATGGCAAATGATACTAGTTTTCCATTACAATAGTTGTACATAGCTTTATTTTTAGATACATGTATGTTTTTAGAAAATTGGGTTCGGTTGATAGCAAAATACACAGATATGACAAAAAGTATGATGGTGATACAAACTGAAGAGTTTGGGCAACACTGGCCTATAGAATAATGTTCAAACTCTTTTGACTATTATTTGGGGCTCATCTCAACTCCATTATTCTCCTTGCCTCTCATTTCCATGCAATTCCCTAAACACGTCACCTCAATGTCACCTCTCTATGCATTTGCTCAGGCTCCTCCTACCTAAAAGCCCTTTGCATGTCCCCCTGTGGTAGATTGTAAAGACGACCTGAATCCTTTAGCCCTCCTATCTCCACATCCTTTGTGACATGACCTTGCAGTTAACTCACTAAACGGCAGAATCGGTGCCAGCACCCAACCAGTGTGACTTGCCTCCGCCAATAGAAAGAGGCCTTGTGTGTTTCTGCTTGCTCTCTTGAATCTCCATGAGTATGTGCCCAGGCTGGTCAGCTAGTCACTGAAGGATGAGAAACTACACAGAGCAAAGTCAAGTTTTCACAGACATCCAAGCCAAAGCCATCCTAGCTCAGCCAAAAGCAAATTGTTTCCTGGGGGTGGCTATGAGTGAGCCCAGTCAAGATCAGAAGAGCCACTAATCTTCAGGGAACCAATAAAAGTTTATATTGTATACAACTAAGGTTTTGTGATTGTTTGTTATGCAGCATTAGTGGAACCCATAGCTAATTGATATAGCACCCCATCAACTCATGAAAATCTGACTTTCTCTCCAAAGCCCATCTCAGATGTCACCTTCTCCAGCAAGTCTTTATCGATTCTCCTCTGGCATTTTATTTGTACATACGCTATTATAAAATTTATAACTGTTTTCCTTGCATTATAATTGGTGAGTAATGAAGACACAGGAGTCTTAAAGGATTAAGGAGCCCTTTTCAGATTTGGAAGAGTAAGTGAAATAAGCATAACGATAAAAATAAAAGTACCGGGGCTTCCCTGGTGGCGCAGTGGTTGAGAGTCCGCCTGCCGATGCAGGGGACACGGGTTCGTGCCCCGCTCCGGGAAGATCCCACATGCCGCGGAGCGGCTGGGCCTGTGGGCCGTGGCCGCTGAGCCTGCGCGTCCGGAGCCTGTGCTCCACAACGGGAGAGGCCACAACAGTGAGAGGCCCGCGTACCGCAAAAATAAATAAATAAAAATAAAAGTACCATTATTGAGCACTTCCATGTGCTCTTACATGTATCATGTTAATATATCCTCACATCCCCCGGAGCTAGGTGCTGTCAAGATCTACATTTTACAGATGAAGAAATGATGCCCAGAGAAATTAAGTCATTTGCTCACCATCACACAACTTAAGTAGAGAGCTAGGATTCAAACCCAAGTCTGATTCCAAAGCCCCAATATTGCAGAAAAGATAACTTTATTTTAATTTACTTTACTTATTTAATAAACACATCCACATATTTTCTATGTAGAGAAGAAGCTAGAACACTTCAGATAAAGCCAAAGCTACCTGTGGCCACTACTCCCACCGATGCTGGCCTCCTTCTCCCTGAAGATAATGGGGGTAACTATTGAGATTTGTTTGGTGTCCTTCTTTCCATACCTTTTCCTATGTACTTTCACATATATGTACATACATGTAGAAACTCTGCAGTGTTGTTTGATGGGTAGGGCTGTGGGTTTTTTCACATAAATTGTATCATACTTTTTTCCCTTGGTAGTAAGCCTCCAGGATCTCTCCCTGTATTTTCGTACTTTTTCATACTACCTCTTTCTTTTTAATCTTCTGCATGAGGCATTCTTTTGATACCAGGGTCAAAAGCCCATGATGCGAGCATCTCTGGGATGTCTGCTGGGGGCATCTTTGTCAGTTACCATAAAGCATTCTGGGGAATAATGGCCATGATCGCGCAGTCACCGTGCACTGAATACTCACAGTGTGCCCGTGCTGTGAGATAAATGCTTTGAATGTGTTTGTTTGTTTTTAAATCCACACAGCAATGCTAGCTGTGAGGCCGGTGTTCTGAGCCCATTCTGTGAACGAAAAAACTGAGGCATCAAAAACATGAAATCACTTGCCTGGATCCACAAAGCTAGGGTATGATCCCAAAGTTCCCTCTCTTTACCAGGATGCTGCACTCTGAGTTGTTTATAGGTCCTTCTCACCAAATGGGAAATCCAAAAGTTGGCTATCAACCCCTCAAGGGCAGGGAGACAGTCTCACTCGTTTTGGGAAGCCTACTAGGTGTTGTGGGAGAAGTGTGTTTCTGAATTCCAGTTCTGAGGCTTGGGCAAGTCATATCAGCTCCCTGGGCCTCTACTTTCTCATCTGTAAAATGGGCATATATCACCTTTGCTCACATGCCTGCTGAGGCATCACATGAGATAATGTCTGTGCAGAAGACAGGCTGAGCCCCACCCCACCCCACCCCTCACAAAACACCGTGTCCTAACTATTTGTTGAAGGAATGTTTGGATTCTGGGGAGGAGTTTCCAGGGTCACCCAGAGACTGGACCTACACCTGCCCAGAAGCCAGAATCAAGGGGCATCCCCACTATGATGCATTAGAATGGAGGAAACAGATGGGTGTAGGAAGCAGATGGAGTGTGAGGCGGCAGCCACAGGTCCAGGGCTTCCCCTTGAGCCAAACAGGAATACAGATCACCTTTCCGGACAAGAGCATGGCTAGTCCAAGCAGGGAAAACCCCAGAAAACTGCCCAGAACGTGAAGTTGGACTGGCCAGAGATGGAGCAGCATTTCCCAAATGGGGACCCTGGGGATCAGCAGCTCTTTCCACCAGGTCCCCAGGACTGGTGCTGCAGGATAGTCACAGCTGTCAGCTAACAGGGGCTCTCTCTGAGCCAGGTGCCGTGATAAGCACTTTTTATGAATTATTGATTTAATTCTCACAGTGACATTACAACATAGGTCCAATCACTGCCCCACTCCACAACTGAGAAAATCAAGGCTCAGAAAGGTTAAATAACTTGCCCAAGGTCACCGAGCTACTAAGTGCATGAATCAAGATATGAACCCAAGTCTAACAAACTCTTATTTGTTGACGCACAAAGAATGTTATGATCCACTGCCAAGTGCATAAACACAACAGGAACAGTATAATCCCATTTTCTGAATATAAACTGCATGTATGTATAGGCACATGCACACACACAAGACTAGAAGGCAATGCTCCAAAATGTTAGCAGCTGCATCTCTGGGTTATTATCTCTGCATCTCTGTGCATGTGTATCTTGGAATTTTTCTAGAAGCTTGAATTATCTATGTAACAATTAGTCAAAAATGTCATGAAAATCAGACACTTGCCAACAATAAAGATGTGGGTCATTCACAATGTTAGCCATTTCATTAAATAAATTTTAAAAATATCTATATAGTATATATAAATATTTATATATAAATACACACACATACATATCCCCATTTTACAGATGAGGAAACTGAGGGCCATGGAGCTTAAGTAGCTCTCCTATGGCACTAGAATATTTTACAAGGTAGT
>NW_006783115.1:734515-747620 GCF_000442215.2 Lipotes vexillifer | reverse complement strand
CTTTCCCTAATTTCCTGACCATAAAAACCACCTGGAAGTGTTTGCTAAAAAATCAAACTTCCAGACCCATGCCCTAGAAATTCCAATTCAGGGAATCTGGAGAAAGCCCAGGAATCCATAGAAACGCAAGCACCCCAATGGTTCTGAGCATCAGGCAAGCATGAGAAACATCCATCTACTGTCTGAATTACGTAATTAAGGCAGTTTGTTTCTCAGACAAGCTTAAGCATCCAGATCCTTGGGCAACGAAATCAGGGCAGAAAACCAGTTCTGGAAGCTGGGGTGCAGCACCCCTGCCAGCAGCACCCTTCAAGGGCTGTGGGCTCATCTGCACAGCAGGCCTTTACCAAGCAGCTCTGAGGGAGGAGTCCTCATCAAGGCCCAGGGTATCCAAAGAGCAGGCCGCACCAGTCCAGGCCTGAAGGGGCTCCCAGTGGGGCAGATGAGACAGCCGTGCAAACACAATCAAGAGGCAGAGGGCAGGAGTCAGAGCAGAAGGGCAGCCAGGGTTCAGCACAGGCACCAAGGATGCAAAATTACGAGAACGGCCACTTACAAAGCAATGTTCCAAGATCACAGGATGACGAAGATGGGAGAGTTCTACGTTTATCCTAAGAGAAGTAAGACTTCTCATTCGTTCATTTAAGTTTGTTTAGGTACTTTCTAAATACAAAGAGCTGGCGGGTGTGGGGAATACGAGATCAATTACACACACACACCCCCACCCCCGCACCTGCCCTAAGACAGGACTATTCAAGTGCCAGGAAGGCCCTGAAGGCCAGCCCCCTTCAGTTAAGGACAGAAATTGAGAGCAGTTAGACACTTTAATGGCTATTTGACAGGGCAATTTTATGTCTGTTGAATCTGATAGTTTTAAAGTGAGGCTTCTATTTTGTTTGGGGTTTTGGGTCCATTTCATTTTTCTAGTAAGCCATTTTTATCATAGTTTATAAGAGTATTGGCTCCAAAGTACCAGGAAGGAAAAAAACTGACCCTTCCCCACACAAGGTGTGAGAGGCACTGACCTCCACTTGAGGAATTTTCAGGGACTGATCTTAATCTCCCTACATCACTAACCAAATTATTTTCCAAAATAGTTCTAAAGATACTGCTTTATAAGAGCATCATGACAATGCTGAAGTGGGTGTTGGATTGTTATTAACAAAATTCTGCAGATGGGGAAACTGATGCTCGGAGGCTTGGGAACTGTGTCCAAGCTCATAACTAAAGAAGCAGGAGGGTCGGGATTTGAACTCGGGCTCTGATTTCCAGTTCCGTACCCTCTTCACCATAACACTCTGCTGAAGTGGAGAGTCTAAACCATCTAGAGGTCAAGGTTGTGAAACACAATCAGTAAAGGGCTTTGGTAGGTCCTCACCCTGCCAGGTGTCCTAATTTATTTTTAGGTCACCCTCAATTCAAGACCATGCAGAGCTGAACTGCAAAAAGTCCAAAGAAATCCCATCTTCAGGTGAATAAACACTGGACTCCTGGAAATAGCACATCCAAGTTGAGCCCACCATGGGCCCCTGCACTGTCCCGTACAAAATAAGGACTCCTGGGCTTGGGGTCAGAAGGATCACAGGACTTTGAGAGTAGGAACCCAGAGATGTAGTTCCCCATCTCTCCACCAGGGGGAAGCCTGGCACTTTCCACAGCAGATGGAAAAATTTTTGCGACCTCACTGGATCTGAGCATCTTCAGTGCCTTATTACTGTACTTGGTATTAGCATGACGGTAAATTTAGCAGCATAAACAAAAAAAATGTTTAAAGTCAAGACATGTGACAGAGCTATAACTAATCATGTCTGAAATCTCTAGTGTGAAAACGGGTAACTTTTCACTCAGAATCTAAACCTAGATAAACCCAGAGACCCATGGGCAAGCCCTGGGGTTTGGTTTGCCGGAGTCCAAAACCTTCACCACTTAGATGTTTAAAAAAAAAAACAGAAAAGACTAAAGCAGAGTCCGTGGAAACTGGAAAGGAGTGCAATACAGATTGAGGATCTGTCATCTTTCACGAATCATCTCGTGTAAACCTCATGGCAACGGCCATTTTACACATTAGGAAACTGAGGCTCAGGTATGAGCTGGCCTTAAAATCACACAGATGAAGAGCCCTCTGTAACCCTCAGGGCTGCCTGTCAGCAAGCACCCACACTGCTGCCTTCTCTTTAGCAGGAATCCACCGCTAACGGAGAGCTCAAAGCCCTGAATCTGAACCGTCCACGTCTCCCCACTGCTCAGAGTTCTTGCCCTCCGGCGTTAAGACATAAACGGCATTTTCCTGTCTTCCGGGTGTCATCCCTTCCCAACTGTCCCCCAATGTCACCGTCACAACACCCTGTTGTTTCCTCGGGAGCACTCATCGCTATCCCATAAATTATCCTGTTTATTGGTTTCCATGGTTACCCCCATCTCACACACCCATCAGAATGTCAGCTCAAAAGAGCACGGGCTTTGCCTGTCTCTCCCCGCAGCGTTCAGATCAGTGCCTGGCACACAAGACATTTTTCTTGGTTGTTCTATGAACCAACATCATTGGGGGGCGGGGCGGGGGTGGGTCAGGCCTCTACCCAGAAATCCCAACTCCTTTTTCAGCCGGCGCTGCACGTTCAGAACCGATCCCTGGCTCTGCGGCCCAGGCTCTCTGAGGGTAAAGAAATCGCCAGCGGCCCGACGCCTTCCCGCGGTTGCCAGGGCGACCATTGTCATAACATCTCCGGCGCTGGGGGGACCAGCTGACAGCGGAAAGAATTGACTCTCTAACGTCTCAAGTAACCGGCGACTTGCAACCGCAGGCAAATTCGCTGCTGACGGCTGGAGGCCTGGGAGACGCGCCCTTCTTCTTCTGCCCACCCCATCCCAGTAAGAACAGGATCCCTCGGGCGGAAGCCAACCCGACCCACCAGTCCGGCGCTGGCCTCCCGGAATGCCGCACCGCGGCCGGCTCCCTCTGCCCGAAACTGCCCACTGCCTTTTAAAGCCCTCAATGCACCTGGTGGCTTTTCCTTTTCTTTACATTATTACTGCTAATGAATACTACAAACAGCAGGGAAAAAAGAGTTGACCTATTTAATGAGCACTTACTTAGATGCCAGCCCCACTGGTAACTTCCTCACATAATGATAATTACAATTTTAATATTTTTGCTATAACAATACATTTTGCTATAACATATTTATAGTACATCTATATACTATATAACATATACAATTTATTATATATTAATATATGTATTATTATATATTATTGTATATTATATATAGTATATCTGTATAATATATATCCATAGATAAGAGTTCATAGATATATAATACATAAGATAATTTTAGACATAATTTTATATTATACAGCATATATTATATAGTTATAATAATAAAATTGACATTTGTTGACACTTTTTATATGCCAGCCCTGTGCCTACTGCTTTAGTTATGTTGAGAACAATATTATCAATAAACTATTATACAATAATATATTCATAATCATAGCTAAATTTAATTGAGCACTTACCATGTGCCAGGCACTGCAGTAAGTGCTTTGTTAATGTTATTTGATTACCATATGAACCGTAAGAGCCAAGAACTTTATCATCCCCATTTTTATTTTTTAAATTTTTAAATTTTTTTTGGCCGCGCTGCGCTGCTTGCAGGATCTTAGTTCCCCAACCCGGGATCGAACGCGTGCTCACTGAAGTGGAAGCGCGCAGCCCTAACCACTGGACCACCAAGGAAGTCCCTATTCCCATTTCTGAGATGAGAAAATGGAGGCACAGAGTGACGATGTAACTTACCTAAGGTCATGAGGATAACAAGTAGGTGCTGAGTTTGCCCCTGAGCCTGTCGCGTTCCTTATTTTCATTCCATTAAGCGACAATACTTTACACTTGTCAACCTTTAGCTCCCTTAGGGGAGCTTGTTAAGAACACACAGGCTGAGCCCTGCTCCCCCCGACCCACACACGCGGAACCAAATACTCCTGGGGACAGGGGGCTTCTCATCTCATTTCTTTTAAACAAGGTCCCCAGGTAGTTCTGACAGACGCAAGAAGTCCAGAACCACTGCCAAGGGGTTCTTTATCAGTCATTGCCACTGCAGTGCCAATTAGGTGATCTGATTAAACGAGGGAGTCTTGAGGGGTTGAAATTCCAGAGAGGGCAGAGTGGTGTATGTAGGACCAATCATCCTGAAAATGAGAAGAAGCAGGGGGAAAAATAAGATTGCAGGGTTCCCTCAGGCAAACTTGGCTTGTGCCCCAGCTGTAACCTCTCCCAACCTTTCTGGAACAAGGACAGCCTGCATGAAGAGTAGTAAATAATAGCACACATTTTTGTCCAGGGCCAGCTTTAGGGGGGCAAAGCCAGACAGTTGAAAAGACCTCCCCCTGCCCATTCCCCTTCTTCCCCCTTAATCATCTACCAAGGACCAAGCTGTACAGAGAAATATAAGCTTGCAGAGTGGGGACCCACACTTTGTACCCACACTTTGAGCATGAAACTTCCTGGCAAGTGACAAAGATAGATGAAGTTGCCAAAAAACGAAAAAGAAAAAAAAAAAAAGCCAATGGGTGGGCACTGCACAAGAGGAGGCGTGGCTGGGAGGAATCCCACAGAAGTTCTGGGAGGTGATGGCTGTGGTCCCTGGGCAGCTGGGGGGACAGAGCCAGACTTAAAAAAGTAGCAGCCAGACCTGTGGAAGGTCTGCCCTAGGCCAGATGTTGCCTGACTCTTCACTGCCCGAACGAGAGGGAAAGTAGAACTAAGACCCCAGGCATAAAGCAAGAACAGATGACACAAGGTAAAAACACAAAACCTGCGTACACTGAAAGCACGTCTCATTTGGGCAACCACTTCACCTTGACCGTGGAAACCTATTCCATCTAGAGCTGTGCTTTCCAATACACCAGCCACTGAGCACACGTGGCCCTGTAAAGGTAAATTTAAATTAAAGGTAAAATTAAATTAACTTTAAATTACCTTTAAATTTAAATTTAAAGGTAAAATTAAATTAACTAAAATTACATAATTAATCAACATAGTGACTAAACAAGGTTAGGGCAGTTTATGGGCACCACTGACAAAAATCCAGAAAGCAGCCTTACTGGACATTAAGTGACCTCAGGCAATCAGAGAATTCACCTCCCAAAAATGTCATTAGACTTTAAGCTGAGAATTGTGTGAGATAAACTAGTTTCCTGAATGGGTTAGCATCTTTAAGTTCTGGGGAAATCTAGGATGAATTATAGACGTATTTAAGTAATCAAACCCATAATAGTAATATTTGAGTCTGTGCCTTTGGAGTATTTATTTTACATTCTCTTAATGTTTTCTATAATTTGGCCAACTAGAGGAAGACTTCACCTTTCTAAGGCTAATTTGAAATGTGTAATTGAATAACTGGTTCAGACGTACATTTTAAGTTAAAATTGTATTCCATTTATGTACTATGATAGAAAGTGGCTTAAGGCTCAGCATATTTATAAGTTTATTTTTTTAGATTTCTATGTGCTGTGTAAGTAGTGGGACGGCTTGTCTGTCAACTGAGTCTTAAAAAATTTTTCTGCATATCAAATTTCTAAATATAGTTAAATTATTTGAAGGTGTTTAATTCACTAAGGTTGTCAATGGAAGCAAAAACTATGCAAACTCCCCTTACATGTGATTGCTAAGATTTCCTGGACTTACACGAATAGAATAATACTGCCTGTAAGCTGAATTTAAAGCATAAGGAGAGTAAGGGTATTGAATTTCTTTTTTGCTTTAATAAACTGTTAACTTCTAAAGCCAACAGATAATTACATAAAAGTGAAAATTCAGTTCTTCTTGTGGCACTAACCACATTTCAAGTGGTCAACAGGCACATGTGGCCAGCAGAAGTAGACTATGTCCATCATTCATAGGGTATTTCCTCTCTAACGCACGTCCAGTTTTTAGCAGATCTCTTAGCAAGCAAACACCCCAAAGCCTTTTCCCCCAGATAGACTACATGACTCCTTCAAAGATGTTCAGGATTGGAAAATGCGAGCTCCTGAAGGAAAGAGACGAGCTCCAGAGTGGACCTGGGATGGGAGAGGCAGAGAAGGGAACAGGGAAATTCACCTCAAAATGAATAGAATCCATCAAAATCTGCAGCAGGAAGCATAGAAGCGATAGACGCATCCTCTAACCGCTCTCTGTTTTATTTGATGATGGATTTTTGCCAGTTTCTTGATAGTACTGTCACTCTGATCCCTGCTCAATACTGGGCAGTTCTGAGTGGGGAATCAGGGAGGGGCTTAATCGATTTTGATTTTTCCCCCCATTTGGTAAATTTCACACACCAGCTAAAGGATCCTGACCCCAAAATAAACTTGGAAATTTTCAAGTGAGCCAGAAAATGGTCTGGCTAAGATGAACCGTATGACATCACCATGCCCTTTGAATGCCAGGGTGAAAAAGGCTAAAATTAAAGTCAGGGGCTCGCATTCATTCAACTCTCCGCTTTGCAACTAAGAAGCTATGAGGCACCAGGGAAGCCCATAACCCCTCACAGACTCGTTTATATACCCATTCAATGAAAGATTAAAAAATACTCTCCAGAGTGACCCCAAGTTCAAAGATTTCAGGATTATTCTTAGAAGTGACACTGATGAAGGAAAAGCAAAAGCTTCCTACTAAGTTTTACACACTAGTCTCGGCTTTGTTTGGCAAGGAAAACCATTTTTGTGTCTCCTTGTGCTGCACCTGGGGTCTTGGCAACAGGGTCAGTGTTCAGAAGAGAACGCTGGCCAGGCAGGTGGGGCTCGGGTTTGGGCCACCAAGCCTCCTGGTCTTGCGCGCAAACAAACAAAGCCGAGAGCGGGGAGACTTCAGCACATGTGGCGGCCCACGTGGCCACCATGGAAGTGAAATCATGGAGCAAAAACAGTTGCAGGCTGGGAGCTCTTCTGGAGACCAGGTTCCCACCTGACTCTCTCCTAAACAAGCGGATAAAACCTCACTTAAGGCAGCATTGTCCAATAGAACTTTCTGTGATGATGGCAATGTCCTATATCTGCTGCATCCAAGATGGTAGCCGTAGTCACCTGTGGCTGTTGCGTACTTGAAATGTGGCTACTCCGTGTGACTCTGGGGCTGAATTCAAAGTTTTAATACTGATTAATTTAGTTTTCAATAGCCACATGCAGCCACTGGCTACCATCTTGGACAGCACAGATGTAACACTTTCTCCACAGTTTTTCTTCTCCCCATCCTCCTCCCCCTCAGCAAAAAGGCATACCTGCTCCTCCCTCCCTTCCAGGTATGTTTAGAGATTGAACAAAGGGATTACTATGGAGGGTTGAGGGTTTGCTAATAGAAGGTCCCTTCGGAGGTGTGAGCTGGTGCCGTCCAGCCGAGCTCAGGGCAAAGCCTCCCACTCAGATCTTGCTGTGGCCATGGATGAAGGTCCAAGGTCCTGAGACTGTCATCTAAGACCTTCCTGTCCTGTCGCCTAAACTCTCTCCACTTCTCTCCCAAACGTGCATTTGCTGGATACCCAATGCACTCTGAGTACCATCCAAATGCCTTGCCCTGGCCTTGCCCTGCCCAGGGCTCTGCCCACTTCTCCGCCATCATGAACCCCACAACTCTTTATTCCAAGTCCACGAGAAGGTTCTCCCACCCCTCAGATGAGCCAAGCTCATTACTACCCCAGGGCCTCTTCATATGCTGGCCCCTTCACCAGGAACCCTCGCCACACACATCTCACCAGATCTTTCTCATTCTGCACAGCCCCCCTCACACGTCATGTCCATTCCAGCAAGACAGATGAGACCCCGCTCTGTTATTCTCTCCTATATCACCATGTTCTTTTCCTTCATAGCACTTATCACAGCTTCCAGTCATATTCCCCTGGCGTCTCTCTGCCTAACATCCTTCCTTCCCTGTCCTGGCCGCAGAGTCTCTTTTATCCTCTTCTGTATCCCTATCACCTAGCACAGGGCCTGATGCGTAGTAAGTGCTTAATATTTGTTCAATGGGGAAGTGAGTGAATGAATGATCTCCTACACTTTCTTCCTCTGCCACTTTGCCTTCACCAGAGGTCCCCAGACCAGGGCCATCAACATCAGCTGGGAACTTGTTAGTGATGCAAATTCTCAGGCCCCACCCCAGACCTGCTGAATGAAACGCTGGGTGTGACGGAGCAACGTGTTTTTCACAAGGTGATTCTGATGCACGTTCAAGTTTGGGAGCTCCTGCTCTGGGTACTTCTGTGCTTCTGAAATGACCTCCCTGCCCTTTGACCTCCTGTTCGTCCTTCAGGTTCTAACTCAAATGCTCACTCTCCCTGGAAGCCTTCTTTTTCCCCAATCAGAGTACAATCCACCAGCCTCCACTCCAAGACCACGATGTTTATGCTTGACAGCTAAAACATATTCCCTGGTATTAGGGCTGTTTCTAGTCATGTCTTAATTCTCCCACCAGATTTCAAGTATCTTAAGGACCTTTGCAGTCTCCCACCGATGAACACAGTGATGTCCCCCTAGGAAGTAATTAAAATGGTAGAATGTGGGGGAAGGGACAAATCGGGAGATTGGGATCAACATATACACACGACTGTATATAAAATAGATCACTAACAAGGACCTGCTGTACAGCACAGGGAACTCTATTCAGTCTTCTGTAACGACCTATGTGGGGAACGAATCTGAAGAATAGTGGATACACATATATGTACAAGTGATTCACTGCGCTGCACGCCTGAAACGAACACAACATTGTCAATCAACTCTACTCCAATAAAAATTTTAAAAAATAAAAAATAAACGACACCTACAAAAAAATAATAAATCAAACAGTAGAATGCATTCATGAATGAATGAGAGATGCACAAAAATGACCAAAGGAAGGGCATTCTCTGTTCACAAAACCCACAGCTGCCTCATAGGTCCCGGGTTCGGATTACCAGCCTCGACTCCGGATTACATTTTTGTTTTGTTTGTTTTGGTGTGATTTGGGGTGTGGAGGGGGTTTAGTATACAAACCCAACAGATTGGCAACTCCAACCATCTGCTACTAACCTAGAGATGGGGTTGTTGTCAGCAGAGAGAAGTGGAAAGCTATTCTTTCCCAAAAGAAAGAGAGAGGAGAGATTCTGTTGATCATGTGGCCCTCTTTAGTACGGTGACTGTCCTGCAGCCCCTGCTGTGTCATTTCTCCCAATCAACTCGGCAGCTAACAAATGGCAACAGCAGCCTCCATTTCTCGGGATTTTTATGTTTAGTCTCAAATCCTTACTGCAAACCTGCAAGGTTGGCCTCACTGTCTCCATTTTACAAATGAGGAAAATAGGGAGTCAGTGGACTTGCCCGGAGCAAGTCTAGCTGGGCAGCGGCAGAGCTGACCCCAGGGCTGCCTGCTTCAAAGCTGCAGGCATTCCACAGCTGTGGGGCCAGCTGAGCTGGTAAGAGGTAGAACCAGAGGCCAAGGCTGTGGTTAAGTCCAGTAGGGTTAGTAACTCTATGCATCTTAGCCCAATTCATATCTCTCAAGGTTATGAGAAAAGAGAGATAACAGGACACCGAATGGCTTAGGGCTCCACCCCCAGGACCACAATCCTATCCAGAGCCCCTCAAAGGGAATGTTGGGGTGTCCTGGGCACATTTACAGAGGACATACATTTCCCTGAAAGCCCAGAGGCAGCTATAGGCCTCAGCAAGGAAAAACCATGGCGGCTAGAAAAGGCCAGACAAGCTCAAGAGGAAAGCACCTTGCAGCTCCCAACCAGGCCCTGCTTTCAAGGAGCTCAGAGAGTAGTGAAGTGGCCGGGTACAGGCACAGCTCCTTCAAATGACTGCAGGGGGAATGGGCACTAGAGTAGAGGTAGCAGCCTCGTGCTCCAAGGACAGACAGATGACTGCTGGAGGGACAATCTGAGAAAATTCCCCAGAGGAGGTGGCATCCAAGGCAGGCCTTGACAGACATTCATAATTTCCTGTGTTCCAAGTCGCCATTCACCTGTCCCCTACACACAAAAAGACATCCACACCAGCTTCCATTTGAGCGAAGGGGGATCATTGTGGATGGGGGATTGAACTGGATGAATCGAGGTTCCTTTCAACCCTGGAATCCTTTGATTGCAGATATCTGGAACCTAACCATTCTTCTATCCATCCATCTATCCACCCATCATCCATCCACCCAACCATCCATCCACCATCTACCTATTCACCCACCCACCCCTTTATCCATCCATTCATCCACCCACTCATCCATGCAACCATCCATTCATTCATCCACCTAACCATCCATTCATCATATAAGCATTTCACTCATGGTACCTGCCTAGCACCATATAATGAAAACACAGGGAAGCTGGGATTGACTCCCATCTTGAAAGCCAATGACATCACATTGGGCATATCAGGCTTTGTGTAGTTGTTATATCCAAGTGATATAAATTTCTATTACTAGTCTTGACAATAAAGTTAGTTTACAACCAACTGCAGAGTAGAATAAGATGTTGTTTTAAAAGTGTTCCTCATACTGCTTGGCACATAGTAGACAATGAATAAATAGTTGATTTCCTTTAAGTGCCAACCACTGTGCTAAGCCTTGGGATAAAATGGTGAACAAGGCAGACTTGATCCCTGCCCTCTTGGAACTTCTATTTTTGTGGGAAAGAGAGACAACATGTAAGCAATAAATAAGATAAACACAGATTGTGATAAATGCTACGGTTGCAACGAAGAGCTTAGAGCACGTAACAGGGAAGGATGATTACCTGCACCAGCTAAAGGAAATCTCCCTACATCAGGGGCAATGCAGCCAAGAACAGCATGTGCAAAGGCCCTGAGGTGGGAAAGCACTTGGCATGTTTCAGGATCTGAGGGCTGGATTATCATGGGCAAAGGGAAGATAAGGAGGAAATGAGGTCAAAGATGTAGGCAGGGGCTAGATCATGTGCATCCTACTAGTCATGGCAAGAAGCAAGGTTTTATTACTATGCAGTAGGGAGCTGCAGACATTTTTTGGGTTTTGTTCGTTTGGGTTTTTTTCCTTGAAGTACAGGTGATTTACAACATTGTGTTAGTTTCAGGTGTACAGCAAAGTGATCCATTTATATATATTTCTATATTTTTCAGATTCTTTTCCATTATAGGTTATTAAAAAATATCGAATAGGACTTCCCTGGTGGCACAGTCGTTAAGAATCCATCTGCCAATGCAGGGGACACAGGTTCAAGCCCTTGTCCAGGAAGATCCCACATGCCTCTGAGCAACCAAGCCCCGTGCACCACAACTACTGAGCCTGTGCTCTGGAGCCCGCGTGCCACAACTACTGAGCCCACACGCCTAGAGCCCGTGCTCTGCAACAAGAGAAGTCACCGCAATGAGAAGCCCGTGCACAGCAAGAGAGTAGCCCATGCTTGCCACAGCTAGGGAAAGCCTGCGTGCAGCAACAAAGACCCAATGCAGCCAAAAATAAAAATAAAAATTTTTTAAAAGATATTAACATTAAAAAATATATATATATATATTGAACATAGTTCCCTGTGCTATACAGTAAATCCTCATTGTTCATCTAGTTTATATATAGTGTTATGTATCTGTGAGTCCCATACTCCTAATTTATCCCTCCCCCTCTTGCCCCTTTGGTAACCATAGAAAACCCTTTGTTTTCTATGTCTGTGAGTCTGTTTCTGTTTTGTAAGTAAATTCATTTGTATTATTTTTTAGATTCCACATGTAACTGACATATAATGATTTGTCTTTCTCTGTCTGACTTACTTCTCTTAGTATGATCATCTCTAGGTTCATCCACATTGTAGAAGTTTTTTAAGCAAGGACTGACATTACCCGATAAAAGAAATAAACAATCTCATTTGCCCCATAAAGCAACCTTGTGAGAGATGGGTACGGCCAATGCTATTATGCCCATTTAACAAATGGGGAAACAGAGGCACCAGGGCCTCTCTGTCTCTCCTGGATCTGTAACTCTGTAACCCTCCCAGCTGGCTATTGAGCCTCGTCCCGCCTTCCAACTGTGAAGACCCTTCTACAGATTACACCCTGGCAAAGTCCCCAATCCCCGAACAAAGGATACAAGCAAAAGAGAGAAAGAAAGAAGACATGAGACCCAGGATGAGGGGGGATCCTGTCTCTGGCGAGGCCTTAGCACAGCGATCGTTAACGAGCATGTACTTGAACTGAGATGGACATTTTTGGCTCCATATTGCACAGGCAAAATCCTCAACTCTGCCAGCTATTACGAGAACTAAAAATGGTCTTCTCAAAGGGAAATTTCTGAAAACCTATCACCTGTGGTGGTGGGGAAAAAATTAAGGGCCTTCCCAGAATCCTGATGACCAGCCAGCCTCATATATTCAGTTTCCACCAAAAGATGATACTCAGAAGAGATGCTGCCAAAAATCCTGCCTTGGGGCTTCCCTGGTGCCACAGTGGTTAAGAATCCGCCTGCCAATGCAGGGGACACGGGTTCGAGCCCTGGTCTGGGATGATCCCACATGCCACGGAGCAACTAAGCCTGTGCGCCACAACTACGCAGCCCACGTGCCTAGAGCCCGTTCTCCGCAACAAGAGAAGCCACCGCGACAAGAAGCCCGTGCACCGCAGCAAAGAGTAGCCCCCACTTGTCGCAACTAGAGAAAGCCCGCGCGCAGCAACGAAGACCCAATGAAGCCAAAAATAAATGATAATAAATACAAAAAAATCCTGCCTTAAAACTAAGGAAACAGTTTCTGGTCTCTTTTATTTCTGGTGATGTGCAAGAAGTTATATATTTATGAAAAGCAATCTGGCAGGAGTTATTAAAAATTCAAATTATACATCCTTTGACCTCTGTGGCTGTTGTGTAGCTAGTGAGTGGAAAGGAGAAAGGCAGACACAAAATACTGCACTGAACAGATCTCTGCAAAACCCAGTGCAGGGAACGAGGCACTAGATTTCGCCAGCCCTGTCTGTCTCCATCATCTCTACCACCCACTCTGGTCCTTCTCTTTACTTTAAGCCTCACCGGCAACAAATGGGGGTAGAGGCAGCCATAGCATCTGCCATGTAGAAAAACTGCATGTGGGCTTCCCTGGTGGTGCAGTGGTTGGGAGTCCGCCTGCCGATGCAGGGG
>NW_006783115.1:671758-734443 GCF_000442215.2 Lipotes vexillifer | reverse complement strand
GACCGCAAAAAAAAAAAAAAAAAAAAAAAACAACTGCATGTAACTAACGCCTTTCTGTCTTCCCTCCCAACGTTCAATAGGTAATGCCAAAGGATGCCCAGGCCCAGAGGAGGGAGGACAGAGCTTAGCTGGGTGTCCTTGTACATGTCACTTCGCCTACCTGGGCCTCAGATACCACTGCAATGGGCACAATCATAACAACCTGTTGGATGCCGATGGCCAAGGCCAGGCTCAGAGAGACAAAAGGACTCCTTTGGGGTTACACAGCTACGAGGTGGCACAGCTGAAGCCAGAATCCAGGTCTTTCCAATGAAGGTTATAGGAGTCATTACTATCCCTAATCATTGAGCGCTAACTACACACTGGGCATTGTGCTAAGCACTTTGCGTGCATATCTCGTTTGATCTGCACCACAAACTTATGAAGTAGGTATTAATATTATTAATCACTTTTTACAGATAAAGAAACTGACACAGAGAGAGGTTAGTCAGTTTGCCCAAGATCACACAGCCAGAAAAGGTGGAGCCCGAAAATGAATGCAGGAGGTCTAGCTCAGAGGCCAGGCACGCAACCACTATAGTACCCTGCCAGAGTTATCTCTGGGGGAAAAGTTGTGTGAGTGTGTGTGTGTGTGTGTGTGTGTGTATGCATGTGCACAATATGTAAATTATCTATATAATATATATGTAATCATACAGGTATATATACACATATATAATATACATACATAATTACATACACACATACAGATGTGTGTATATGTAATTGTTAAGTACATCCTTTTTTGGTTTTGTTATGTATATTTTATGTCATAAGCATCTATGACCTGGATTATTAAAAACGTAGGGTCGGGACTTCCCTGGTGGTCCAATGGGTAAGACTCCACGCTCCCAATGCAGGTGGCCCAGGGTTCGATCCCTGGTCGGGGAACTACATCCTGAATGCATGCCGCAACTAAAGATCCCACATGCTGCAACAAAGATCCCGTGTGCCTCAACTAAGACCTGGTGCAGCCAAAATAATAAAATAAATAATAAATGTTTTAACAAAATAGGGTCATCCCCTGGGAAAGAGAAAAAATACCTTGTCTTCTTTTTTGTCAAGGTCCTAAGAAGAGGTGTGGGGGGAGGGTAGAGGTGCCTATGATATTTACATGCAAATCCATCTTGGTCAAAATCCAGTATACACAGGCCTCAATGCAACCACCGGAGTAAGAGGGCCCATAACCAATTCCTGAGAATCTAGCCTATCCATGGGATGCTCTGTCTTAGGGAACTAAAAACCCTATCAAAATTGGCTTCAACAGAAGCAATCTTTTAGTTACAGAGCAAGAAATCCAGAGGGCAGTGGCTTCCAGGGTTGGTTCATTCAGTGGCTCATTGACACTAGCAAGCACCCGTGTATAATGATTTCTCTCCTAGTGGGCACCAAATGGCTGCAGCAGTTCCCTGTAGGTGACAACAAAGGGGCAGCATTTTCTCCAAGGGGTCTCTTTCCATCAGTGAGACAACTTTTTCCATGAGCCCGCCTCCTTTAGACCTCCCCTGCATCCCACTGGCGAGAAGGGGAGGTCACATGGTTAGGACAAACCAATCATTGCAAAGAGAATGCCATTGGTTTGGACCAGTTCTGAGTGACCAACTGAAGGGCAGTGTCACTCAAATGAACACAAAATCATATTAGAATTCAGGAATCAGGGAGGAAGATGGATGACTTTGGATAGGCAGGCAAACAGGAGTGTCTGCCACACCCAGTGCTTGCCTCAAAAAAGGGCTGAATGCTTGGGGCAGTATTTCCAACAAGTGCAGCCTCTTTTCCAGCCCCAAATAACATGTGGACTAAACCCCTATGGAGGATAATTGGAAAACCACCAGCATTTTTTAGTTTTTATTCAGCTGTTTGACCTTTGGTTTTTCCCAAGGGCACTTCCAAACGTTCCACCAGAGTTCAGATTCAGCCCTGAATAAGGCTTCTCAGAAAACTTCAGAGGGTCAGTGTTACAAATAAAAGCTTCCACCGTATCAAAAGTATGTTCTCTAAAAGGACAAATATTGGATGATTCCACTTATATGAGGTACAGCATAGTCAAATTCACAGAGACAGAAAGTAGAGGTTTGCAGGGGAGGGATGGGGAGTGGTATGGACTGAATGTGTCTCCCCAAAATTCATATGTTGAAGCTCTAATCCACAATGTGATGGTATCTGGAGATGGGAAATTTGGGAGGCAATAAGGTTTAGATGAGGTCATGAGGGGACTGTCTGCAAGACAGGAAGAAAGCCCTCACCAGAACCTGACCATGCTGGCACCATGATCTTGCAAGCAAGGTTAGGAGGTCCCTGGAGAAAGAGAACCAGGCATGGCTTTCTTGACATAAGAGAACTCATTTTGGCCTAAGCCACTTTGTAATCTAAGCCTGGCCACAATACTTGCTCTTGAACAGGTCTCAGTAATTAACGATCTGAAGGGAGGGAATGCAGAGACAAGGGAGGAGTGGTCAAGAAACAACAGTGTAGCCTTGGGGGAGAGGCCTGGATCCTCAAGGGATATACACAATGATATACCTTTGAGTTCTGCAGAAACTCAGGCCCCACCCTGGTGGAGGATGGAATGATATGTTGACCCTCCTGACTTCAGGAATCTGTCCACCTTTGCTCCAATTCTATGCCGAGTTCTCCTCTGCTCAAGCCCCTTCATGAATATGCATGTACCCTTAGCTTAAAACTTTCCCAATTTTGCTGTTCGGAGAGACACTGCTTTGGGGAAGATCCCTGGTGTTCTTCTTACTTGCTGCAAGTCATAATAAATCCTCCCTTCTCCTGCTCTTAGGCTTGGCTGTGTCTACTGGCTCAACACCCACCAAGAGGAACACTCAGTTTTCTGGTAACAATCTTGGACATCCAGTCTCCAGAACTGTGAGAAAATGAACGACTGTTGTTTAAGCTGCCCATTCTGTGATATTTTGTATGGCAGCCCTGGCTGATAGGGAGTTATTGTTAATGGTTACAGAGTTTGAGTCTGGGATGATGAAAAAGTTCTGGGGATGGACCACGGCAAGGGTTACACAACATGCCAATACACTTAATACTAAACTGTACACTTAAAATGGTAAGTTTTATGACATATATATATATATATTTTTTTTTTTTACAACAATAAAAGAAAAATTATGTTCCCACAGAAGCCCCAGGTATTATAGTGTCCATTTTACAGATGCAGAAACCGAATGACTTGCCCAGCATCTCCCATGCAAGTCAGTAGCAGAGGCAGAATTAGAACCAGGGTCACCCACTTCCATGGCACCACACTGGGACGATGCCCCCTTCCCCAGGCTCAGATGCCTCTTCAAACTAGGGTCACATGTCGAAGGAAAATCCAGGCACAAGAGACAGTTAACCAGCAAAGGGAAACAGATCTCCTCTGGTTATTATTAGCAGGAGGAGGCAGCCAGGTGTCGAGAGCACCAGCTGTGCGGCTCTCTCGGGAGAGGAACCCAAGGTGAAGTGCAGGGACATCGTGCCCGCGCATCTGGGCAGCAAGCCCTGCACTCACAACGACCTAAAACTTTCCACCAAAATCCCCACGTGCAGCCACTTAGCTTTGGGGGAGAATTAATGCGGGTCCCGGGCGCTGAGATTTTCCATGTTTAGCTTCAACCCAAAGGAAAATTTTGTTAGAAAGTTTAAAGGGTATGACTATTTTTAAATGAGACATCAGGCCACGATGTCAGCACACCCACAAAAGTTTAAAAAAAAAAAAAAAGAAAAGAAAAGGCTTGCATCTTGCCTCTTTTCTTCTTTGTTCCTACTACAATTCAAATGGCTAAACCACAGAAGAAAGTAAAGCAAGTTAATGCTTAATTAACAGCCTACCATAGTTCCAGGAACTCGCTTTATACTAAACTAGTGGTTCCCAACTAGGGGCGATTTGGGCTCCCAGGCGACATTTGGCAAAATCTGGAGACGTTTTTGATTGTCACAAAGTACAGGGGAGGGTTTGCTACTGGCATCAGGTGGGTAGAGGCCAGGGCTGCCCAACATCCTACAGTGCACAGGACAGTCCCCCCTTCCCTCCCATCACCCCCGCCCCTACAAAGAATTTTGCAGCCCTAAATATCAGCAGTGCAGAGGCTGAGAAACCCTCTCCTGAGCCAGTGGTTCTCAAACTTGAGCCGCGTCGGAATCCCCTGGAGGGCTTGTCAAAACGTAGATTGCTGGACCCCAACCTCAGAGTTGTGATTCAGTAGGTCTGGGGAGATCACCAACTTCGCACCCAACCAGCCAGTGCTGATGCTGCTGGTCCAGGGACTACAGTGTGAGAAGCACCATCCTGGGTCATCCTCACCACAGTCTTGAGGCACCAACACTTTTCTTCCTATTTTATAGCCGTGAGAACAGAGGCTCTAAAGGGGACAAGCGTTGCCCAAAGGCACTCAAGCTATTCAGTGACAGGATCAGTATTCAAACCCAGATGCATACAATCTCCAGCCTCCATGGGTACCCAAAGGCTTTAGTGCTCAGCCAAGTGTCCTAGGAGCCCAGGATGGTACCTTTTGCACGTGTTTTCTCCAACCACAATCATCCTCTATCAATGGAGCTTGTAAGTTTCAGACTAAGGGGACCAAGCTCAGAATTCCATAATTGTGTTCTCCTGGAAACGCTGCTTATAAACCTAGTATTTTTAAATAAGATCACTACTTAAAGGTCTTCTCTGTGTTAAAGCCTTTGCAGGTTGTAGAAACTTTATAGAAGAAATATTTTACCCATGATTTCATGCCCGATTTACTTTATGTGGGGACCCCTCTCCTATGCTTCATTCAGATCCATTTTATGGCATTTACAGTTGTTTATATATCCATAAACCATAGGGTTTTTTTCTTTTTTTCTTCCCGCTGGGATCCACCATGGGACATTTTTCTGCCAAATCTTGCATCACACTTGAATGGTGTAATGGAAATAGCACTGGACTGGGAGCCAGGAGACTTGGGTTCCAGCAGATGGGAAAAGGAAGTCTCAAAGTGCAATTATGCAACAGCCCATCTTCCCCCTCCAAGGGCTACTGGATTCCCTTGCTGACGAGGAATTACCCACTGAGTCACCTTACTACGTGGTTAAGCACTGTCACCCCTTTAAATCATTCAAAGGTCACAGGAGAAGTGTGCATGGGGAGGGAAAAAAGTATAGGGTTGGCCAAAAAGTTCATTCGGGTTTTCTATCGCATCTTATGGCAAAACCCGAAAGAACTTTTTGGCCAACCCAATTAAGTAAGGTTCTCGATTCTTAGGCCTCTAGTTCCAATCACTAGAGCTCACATCTTTTATTAGAAATGTCTTGTTACATCTAAAGTGATTTATTTCAAAATTGGTTGGGGGAGAAACGGGGAATTGCTAACCAATAAATATAAAATTCCAGTTACACAAGATGAGAAAGTTCTAGAAATCTGACATACAACATCATGACCAAAGAAATCTAACAGTACTGTACTACACAATTCAAACTCTATTAAGAGGGCGTGTCTCATGTTAAACGTTCTTACCGCAATAAAATTTTTGAATAATTTTTTAAAAGACAGTTGAGAGTCAAGTGAAAAAAAAAGCAGTTTATATGTCCTTTTAAACATCTCTGTTCTAACTTACATTCTCATTTTCCCCCATTTAAAATTCAAGATTAAATTAAAAGCTAACCTCTCCTGCCCCCCAAAAAATTGGCATATCTTTTTTTTTCTTTCTCATTCCCCCTCACGCCTCCAAGGCTGAGGACTCTCACAACACAATATTTCCACCTCTTCTATTTCTGCCTTTTAGAATTCATTTCGTTTCCAGCCTTTCGAGATTCTACCTTCAACAGGCCAACTTCAGACATTTCCAAGCATTTTTTTTCCCATACTGGTTTCTGGTGAAAGATACACCTTCCTTTACACCTGGGGTCAGCAAACTATTGCCCACAGGCCAAATCTGGCCCTCAGCTTGTTTTTGTAAATAAAATTTTATTGGAACACAGACACACCCATTCGTTTACTGCTTTTGTGCTACAACTGCAGAGTTGAGTAGTTGCAACAGAGACTGCAGTTCCTGGAAAGCTTAAAATATTTACCCTCTGGCTCTTTACAGAAAAGAGGGAACCCCTGCCCTACATACAAAAAAAAAAAAAATCAATTTCATGAGAAGCTGCTTATAAAGTGAATTTTTATGAACACTACCACATCTCTACTCCAGATGCAGAACTTTGGCTGTCTTGTCCCCTACTCCACAACCAATATGACAGAGCACACATAGCTGGATTCAATAATTATTTGCTAGGCCAAATAAATAAATTGCCAATGAAATTTAAAGGGAAAATGGAATGAGATTCTATGTAAACTAAAAAACAACTTTTCAGAAAAAGTGACCAAATCTCCAATGAATTAGTAGTGACTAAGGCTCAGTTTTCTCATCTGTACATGGGGATCCACACTTCCCATCCTTTGTAATTTGCAGGGTTGGTTTAGGCTTATGAATTTGAGCATGTCAGAAACCCCAACACAGAGCTGTGCAAAAAAGCATCATCTCAGGCACAAAGATCTGGGTCCAAATCCAGCCTTGTCACCCACGCTACCTGTGTGATTTGGGTCACGGTCACTATCTCTCTGAACCTTGTATCTTCATCCATAAACTGAGGATTCTATCACCTACTTTAAAGGGCTTGCCGCGAGAATTAGGTGTGATAAAATGAGATCACACAGAGCATCTAAAAGTAACCGGAACATAGTAGGTGCTTAATTTTCACCGTATGTGGAGGCAGGTAAAGGCAGAGCTGGGAGAAAGTGGAGAAGACTGAGGCATTCGCCTTCGGTGCAAAATTCGAGGAGGCACCAAACACCCAAGATGGATTCTGGTTTAATGCAATATTCTGTAAAAATCAAAAGTAATACCAAAAAAAATCTACAAAGAACAAAAGCTCACAATTTTAAATAAAGACAGGATCGAATAGTGCCAGGATTAGGGTGAGGGGAGTGAGGTAAGTCATGCCAATGAGGGGTCAGAGGCTCTTTCTTTTGTTTATCAAGAATTTGTTGCATTAATTTTGATTTTTAAATACTGCATTAAAATGTTAAATATCTTGATTACTGACTTTTTTTTTTTTTTTTTTACCCCTGGCCCTTAAACTTTGTGCACAAGGGGAATGCCTTGCTTACCTCACCTACTCCCAGCCCTGGGTAGAGGCCTGCTAAATATCTACTAATGTGCTAAAACATGCTCCCAGCCTCACGGTTTTCAAACCTGGCTGTACAAGACACTCAGCTGAGGGAATTAAAAAATACAGTAATAATAAAACCAATGCCTATGCCCAATCCCCAGACCAATTCATCAGAATGGAGAGAAGTGGGGGTGGTATAGGCATTTGGTATTTTTTAAAAGGTCTCCTGACCACTTCACACCCACTAAGATGTCTATCATCAAAAAGACAGACAAGTGTCAGTGATGATGTGGTGAAACTGGAACTCTCATACACTGCTGGTGGGAATGTCAAATGGTGCAGCACTGTGGAACACAGTTTGCGGGTTCCTCAAAAGCTAAACACAGAGTTACCACATGACCCAGAAATTCTGCTAGTAGGTACAGACCAAGAAGATTGAAAACATATGTTCAAACAAAAATCACACACGAATGTACACAGAAGCACTCTTCACAACTGCCCAAATGCAGAAACAATGTCCATCAACTAAGGAATGGATAAACAAAATGTGGTCTAGCCATACAGTGGAATATTATTTGGCCATAAAAAAGAATGAGGTACTGACACAGGCTACAACATGGATGAACCCTGAAAATATGATGCTGAGTGAAAGAAGCCAGACACAAATGGCCACATACTGTATGGTTCCATTTGTATGAAATGTCCAGAATAGGCACATCTATAGAGACAGAAAGTAGATTAGTGGTTGCTAGGGGCTGGGGAGAGGAGGGGATGGGGCATAACTGGGCATGGGTTTTTTTCTGGGGTGATGAAAATGCTCTGGAATTGGATAGTAGTGATGTAAATATGCTAAAAGCAACTGAACTGTACACTTGAAACCTTGTAAATATGCTAAAAGTAACTGAACTGTACACTTGAAAAGGGGGGATTTTATATTATGTGAATTATATCTCAATTTTAGAAAAAAAAAGGTCCCTGCGTGATTCTAACATGCAGCTAAGTCTCCGTCTTTATAAAATGGGTGTGCTGGTAGTTGCCCGTCTCAGCAAGGTCAAGGCTCCAATAGTGATCAGACTAGGAGAGCTTGACAGGGCAGGGCTGTGCCACTTCCTCTGCTAACCAGGAGGTGTTAGAGAGAAACAGTTTCTTCCCCTTCACCCTGTTCCTCTTTGCCCAAGTCAACAGGGACTGGTCTTCAGCTTGGGGAGGGGGAGGGCAGGAAGCATCCACCCTTTCGTTACCAGGAGTTATTGCCTCATTAGCATCCATCTCCCAAGCTGTGGCAGATGCCAGTTTCAAGCCACATTATGTACAGCAGAAATGATCTGGAGGGAAAAAAAAAAAATACCAAGGCACAAGTGCCAAGGAAATACACTCAAACTAAGAATAGCTTTGGCACTCAGCACGCTGTGCAGAAAGGTGAGAAGGTTGCTTTCCCTGACCCAGCAAGTCTGAGATCTCCACTTCTTTTAAGAGAAAAAGCAAGCACTCCAGTCCGCCCAGTAGCCTCCATTATCAGCAGGCATGAAAGGTTGACTAGGAAAGCACATCAGCTTTGCAGTGTCCAAAAATACAATCAAAGCTTAGCTGGTGTCTCCTGTGATTCCCACGCAAGGGGCTTCTGTCTTCATGCTTGTCCCCATTACCTGGCTCAACAGACATGCCTTTGAGGTAGCAACGGCCTTCAGAAGGGAGGAAAATTCTCCCCCTGTGGAAATCCCCTTTGGTACAAAAATAAGTACTGGGTTGGTAATTTTCCTTTTTTTTTTAATGTGAGCTAGGTGACTTGGGTGCTAGCTTTTTGCAGGGCAAAGAAACCTGGTGATGCCAGATCATTAACGCAGCAGAAACCACCAAGCAGATACCCCCACAAATATAATGGGCTCAAGTCCCCAGATTGTTGGGAATATTGTCTTATTTTGAAGTCTTCTATGAAAACACCCCCGCAGAAGTTTCACTTGGCTTGAGAATATGTCCACCCACACAAAAGTGTTGGCAATTTATTGTGCACGATGTGAGAGTGTGTGTGTGCGTACACGCACATTTGCGCACGTCTATGCACACAGTCATATATTACCCTCGGCTCAGCGACTTAGCACCTCTCCCAGGTGGCTTCCTGCGGGCTCCTGTCTTGCACATCGACCTCCTGCAAACTAGTTGCCCATGTTGAGGGTTAAGACACTCAATGCACTTCAAAAGGGTGATGGGATAGTGAACACAGACAGTGATGGTCAATCTCCCCCCTCTCAACAACTGTCTTCTTAGTACAGAGCCAAATGCAATCATACTTCAAAAGTTCTCCAGCTTGAGAAGAGGTCAGTGAAGGTTTTCTTTTTCCACTCTCTTTTAAGAAAACAGCAGGAGGTGTTTGTGGGGCTGTTTTGTCTCCTGGGTTGTTTTTGTTTGGGAGGGGTAAGGACTGACTAAATTCCTGCTTGGAGGCAGGAAGCAGGATCAGATGACCTCGGGCTCTTCCTTTTGTGTAAACTGTTGTTGAAAGTCCCCCCTTTCATAAAACCTTGAATACTCTGGATCCCAACATAAGCACAGATTTTCTCAATAGCTATATAAATTTGACTGGTATATCATGGATACTTAGTGTGTGATAAAAAAAAAAATCTCTACTTATTCCCAGACCACACTTCCAGCAACTTCCCCCCCCTTTGGGGACACAACCATAAAGTAAACTGTAGATGAGGTCTTATGAGAAGTTAAAAGTTTTCACAAAGCCCATGCTCTAACATGTAAGTGTTTCTCCAAGGAGGCTGTGGTAGGAAGAATTCTAAGACGGCCCCATGATCTGTTATGTCCTTGTACAACCCTTGCTCTTGAGTGTGGGGAGAATATGCAACTTGCTTCTAACCAACAGAATATGGCAAAGGTGATGGGATGTCATTCCAGTAATTAGGACTCATTATATAAAACTCCCATCTTAGCGGAGTGGGGAACAACACTTCCCTGCTGGCCTTGAAGAAACAAACAGCTATGTTGTGAACTGCCTACAGAGATGGCCATATGGTCAGGGAACCATGGGCAACTTCTAGGACACGAGGGTGGACTCCAAGCAACAGTCAGCAAGAAGCTGGGGTCCTCAGTCATAAAGCTGCCAGGAAATAAACTCTGCCAGCAACATGAATGAATTCAGAAGCAGATTATTCTCCAGTCAAGCCTTCAGATGAGAATGCAGCCCAGCCAACACCCTGACTGCAGCTCTGTGAGACTCTGAGCACAGAACCCAACTAAGCCACTTCTGGATGTACGGCCCATGGAAACTGTGAGATAACAGATGTGTATGTTTCAAGCCACTAAAATTGTGATAACTTGTATGCAGCAATATAAAACTAACATAGAGGTACTCAATTCCCTACTCAGAGGTTTATGGGACTCTCACCCAATATCCAATACAGAGGCTTATTAACTCTAACTCAGTACATAAATTCAGGTGTATATTTTTCTAGAACACAGCTAGTAAGAAACATAATACTGGAAAGACATAGTCAGCAGGATCAGATCCTATATGAAAGAGACTTTGACAGCAGCCAAAGGTGCTGTGGTCAGTCTTTACCACACAGTGTGTAATCAAAGAACATTTCACAGATGCATCAAGGGAAAGGAAAGAAAAACAGGAAGATAGACATAAAATTCAACTGGAAAGACATAGTCAGCAGGAACAGATCCTATATGAAAGAGACTTTGACAGCAGCCAAAGGTGCTGTGGTCAGTCTTTACCACACAGTGTGTAATCAAAGAACATTTCACAGATGCATCAAGGGAAAGGAAAGAAAAACAGGAAGATAGACATAAAATTCAAAATAATAATGACCATCATTTATTGAAAATTTAGTGTGTGCCAGGCACCGTGATAGGGACTTCATATGTTTCATCTTCACAGTAGATATGACAAGTTGGTTATTATTCACTGGGCTTTTGAGATGTGACAGACATGCAAACCCAACTTATAACTTGTAACCCACTGCTTTTTTTTCTTCCTATTATAAGAAGATCAGCATCATAGCCAAAACCTGTATTTAAGAATGCATCCAGGGGCTTCCCTGGTGGCGCAGTGGTTGGGAGTCCGCCTGCCGATGCAGGGGACACGGGTTCGTGCCCCAGTCCGGGAAGATCCCACATGCCGCGGAGCGGCTGGGCCTGTGAGCCATGGCCGCTGAGCCTGCGCGTCCGGAGCCTGTGCTCCGCAACGGGAGAGGCCACAACAGTGAGAGGCCCGTGTACCGCAAAAAAAAAAAAAAAAAAGAATGCATCCAACATTGATAAGGTATTGAATAAACTGGCATTCGACCATACTATCCACTGTGACAAGCAAATGTGATGGGCCAACGCATAAGGTGGACAAGCTCTGGGTTGAATGCATGCTTGATCGGATACAATAAATTCACATGCCTCCCAGCTAATCGTGATATTGGCAAAGACATCCTTTCTCTTCAAAATGCTTAGAACAGCATGGCAAGACATCAAATCATTAAGACCAAAAGATGGTTTCATCTTTCCCAGGGGAGAACCTGTTGGCAAAATAAATTCAGAAGCATCACGGACTCTTCCCAAAAAGGCAGCTTAAAATCAGTAAAGAGAATACCACTGCGACAGATGTTCAAGAATGAAACAGTGTGCAACGGGGTCACTGAAGTTGAGGGACCAGGGCTAGGGTGAGGCAGGTGAGGCATTTGCCTTGGATACAAATTTAAGGGGTACCACAGACACAGAGGACGGTCTTGTGGTTGCCAAGGGGGACAGGGGATGGTAGAAGGATGGGTTGGGAGTTTGGGATTAACAGATGCAAACTATTATATAATATAATAGCATGGATAAACAACAAGGTCCTACTGTATAGCACAGGGAACTATATTCGGTATGCTGTATTAAACCATAATGGAAAAGAATACGAAAAAGAATGTATACATATGTATACCTAAATCACTTTGCTGCACAGCAGAAATTAACACAACTTTGTAAATCAACTATACTTCAATAAAATAAATTTTTTTAAAATTGTTTGCCACTCAAAAACAAAGAGTTAAAGGGGTGCCAAAACACCCTGGAAATCATAAGTATATAAGAATGTAAATAAAACATAAAATAAACATACAATAATAAATATATTCAAAAATATAGATAAAATACCTAATATTTTAAGGCAATACTTTACAAAAATGGAAAAAATGATTCATGATGAACAAAATATTCAAATATTTTTAAAAGACCGGCCATGGTTGATGGCTCATTTTAAGACCCAGAGTTACTGTGCAATAGGAGTTGTCATTTCCAATGAGCCTTAGACCTGTGAGGTCATCATGTCCCCTACTGGGCAGGTTTATGAGGGTCGACAATGACATTCAGATATTGGACAATGCAGGCTTTACGTGTAGTCATGTTTTGTTTTGTTTTGTTTTGGCCGCAACTCAAGGCTTATGGGATCTCAGTTCCCTGACCAGGGATCGACCGAACCCGGCCCCCCTGCAGTGGAAGTGTGGAGTCCTAACCATTGGACTATCAGGGAAGTCCCGATGTAGTCATGTTCTTTTATTGTAGAGCTTTTGTTGGGGAAACACTGACTGAAACCACCCGGGCAGGCCCAATAGTAACCACTGGTATGAGTTATCTTACAACAGGAGGCCCTGGTAAGGAACGTGGAACCAACAAGCTACCACCAACCAGAAGAATTTGGGAAAGGTCAAAAGGAGAGAGGAGACGCCAGCCCATATGTCCTGCCAACCTCCCAGAATCTTTCTCTGTGGAATCCATCTTGGCTGAGTGATGCACGCACCACCAGGAAGGACCCTGAGTCAGAATGATTGGCCAGAGACAACCCGGAAACTAACCCCATTACCATAAAACCCGAGACTGCAAGCCACATGGCAGAGTAGTTCTCCTGGGTTCCCTTACCCTGCTGCTCTCCACCCAGGCACCCCTTCCCAATAAAGTCTCCTGCTTTGTCAGCACGTGTGTCTCCACAGACAATCCATTTCCGAGTGTTAGAAAAAGGCCACTCTTGGGCCCTGGAAGGGGTCCCCCTTCCTGTAACACTTTTACTAACTTTCCCACTCAGCTCAGAATATGGGCAGATCTTTTGAGAAGGACATAGAGGGGCACCCATTTTTCCTGCCCCTCATGCCCCAATGTGGCTCTGCTCACTACTGTCAAAACTACCTTTCCCCAGCCAGCAGTTAGCAGTCAAAGCCTTTCATTTTTATATACCCTGAATGGCCAAACATAATGAACGTAATTTTGAACTTGGTTTGAAGATTTGAAAATTCTGGATGCAACAAAGTTTGTTTACGCTTGCTAAAGGTGAATTGCCAGGAAAGGAAAATGAAATCTTTAGTACAAATATCAATAGACTCCTATTTTAAGGAGTCTCTGCTAAACCAACCTGATGGAAAAATTTCTCCGAAGGTTCCAGAAGTTTTACTTATGGACTCATCTCAAACGTATACCAAACGATGCAGAGAGGTCAACAATAGTCTCTGGAGCCAGACTGCTTGGATTCAAATCCTGACTCTACTGCCTATGAGCTGTGTGACCTTGGGCAAGTTCCTTAACCTCTCTGAGCTGAAAAATAGAGGACAATCATACCATTCATATTAACATTTTCTACATCAACCCTTTGTTTAATTCAGACCATCTTTAAGAAACTAGAAAACAGATTCCCATGGCATTATAACCCCCTTCCTCTCCTAAAGATATTAGGCTTCTGTATATTGGGCCTTTACTAAGTGCCAGCGCTCTGCTAAGCATTTTGCATACGCTTCTCACTTAATCCTCCCCACCACCCTGTGAGGCAGGAAATATTCCCTTTTTATGGATGAGAAAACAGTTGCTTAAGGATGTTTAATGGTTTGGTCAAGGTTACAGAGCTCGTAACTGGCAGATCCTGAGCTCAAACCCAGCTATGTTTAACCCCAAAGATGATGCTCTCGGCCCCTGGGCTAGTTTCCCAAACTTGTCACCTGTATACCGCCTTGCTGCCCTATGCCACAGTCACTGCTGTTTCTTTAAAATCAGCAACTGGGGACTTCCCTGGTGGTCCAGTGGCTAAGGCTCCGCGCTCCCAATGCAGGGGTCCCCGGTTCGAACCCTGGTTAGGGAATTAGATCCTGTATGCATGCCACAACTAAGAGACCGCATGCCGCCACTAAAGACCCCACGTGCTGCAACTAAGACCCGGCGCAGCCAAAATAAATAAATAAGAAATATTAAAAAAAAAAAAAGTCTGCTTTGCCCCAAGAGGGACATGGAGGTGATCACTGAATAAACTGCAAAGATGAAAGTGTTCCACAAAAAAATCAAATCAAATCAAATCAGCAATTGTTATTTCTTTAAAATTTGTCTTCAAGTTAATGCAAACCTAATAACACTTCTCATTTTGGCCTTGTCCTACATCATAATATCTGGGAGGCCATAATTTTGATATGCTAGTATGTGTATTTAATACAAATAAAATTAAACATGTAACTATTAAAATGCAAAATGTTTTGCCAACATGCCACACCCCAGCCCCAAATCACCATGTGCATCTACCATTGGTGGTCCAATTGTCACAGTCTGGGATGCCTGAAACACTAGAAGCAGCAAAAACAATCAAGGGAGACAGGATTCCAGAAGAGGAAAGAGAAAAAGCTAATGTAATATGTAGGCTACACACAGCAGCTGTGGAATATCGGCAATGAAAAGTTCTGCGGAACTGAGAATGTATTCTCTTCCCCATAAGGATAGCATCTTGCAGCAGAAAAACATTACCCTGAGAAGCGGGTGACAAGGGTTGGAATCACAGCTCTGCCTTATGCCTGCGGACTAGACACTGAGCCATAATAAGAGGAAAATATAAATAAAATAACCACAAAATGGGAATTGTATACCCTTATCTTTCTGAAGAGATCTGGACTAAATTATACCACCTTCCCCTTTTTTCTGATCTGATTCCATGACTTTAAAAGTAGGAAGATAGCATGTAATAATTAGTAATAAAAATGATAATTGAGTGATGATAACAGTTAACATCCATTCATTCATTTCACAAATGTTTGTTGAGTACCTACTATGTGTTAGGCCTGGTTCTAGGTGCTGGGGACACATGGATGAAATATATTAAAAAATCATTGATCTTCAAGAAGCTTCTGCTCTTCGGAGGTATAAGCTTATGATGTGCTGACGATTCTCTCCTTGACTCCTCAAGGCAGTGGTTCGCAAAGTGTGCATCGAATTCCCCGGAGGGCTTGTTAAAACACAGATCCCTGGGCTCCACTCTCAAAGTTGCTGATTCAATAGGTCCTGGGGTGGGATCTGAGAATCTGTATTTCTAATAGGTATCAAGGTGATGCTAATTCACACTGCTGGTCAGGGGGCCCACTCTGGGAACCAATGCCTTTCAGCAATTCTATGAGACAGGTACTTTTATTTTCCTTGTTGGACAGACGGGGAAACTGAGGCTCAGGGAGGTTAAATGACTTGCTCAAATTAACACAGTAAGTAAGTGACAACACCAAGATTCACACCTGGTTCTTTCTGACTACAGCATCTATGAGATTTGTCACTGCGACAAACTGTCTTGGTTGAGGATGGGGAATCCTGCCGTGCTGATTCAGCAGAGATTGAACAGGTGCACTTTCTTTCAGCCAGAATGTATAAAACTCAAAGAAACGAGTCCTCCAGCCTGTAAACATGTGCCAGGTCTGGGAGCTCAAGATGACACTCGCCAGGCATCTCAGGTGAGATCTGGTCTCCAGGTGAAGGTACAACAGCTGCACCTCTCTCACAACGCCCTCTGCTAACTAATCTGCAGGGCTGGATTGACGTCAGCCACAATGGAAACTGCTCTCCTGCCCTGACCTGTTTAGAGATTAAGAGAGCACAGAACAGAGAAAGGAAGTGGGGGGGTGGGGAGAGAGAGAGAGGAGAGGGAGAATATCAGAAAAAGTGAATGGAAAAATCTGCAAGCAAACCAAGCACCTGTAAGAGTTACAAGGTCAAAGTAAGCTGACTTCACGCTGTTTAGTCATGAAATGCAAATGAAGAGAAATTCATGTCCAAGGTTCCAGAAATATCTGGAAGGGGGACTGTAGCCACATTTTTTTTTAAATTATTTTTCCTTTTTTCTTCCTATAAAGCTATATAATGCTGGCTTCATAATAATCCTTTCACTGCCACTCTTTGGGAGCTGCCAACTTACTGAAAAGGTATTCAATATAATCACACTGCTTATCTTTTAGAGAGAAAAGAATCAAGTGAAAGCATCTGGTGAGAGCTGGAAGATACTGGAAGATTCAGGTTGGGTAAAAGTAAAGAGAGAATTAGTTATAAAGAAGAATGTAATGAGAAAAAGAAACATTTGGGGTGGGTATTTGCAGGATAGAGTGGTTGACAGCACTCAGTTTACAGTGTGGCATCAATATCTTCCATTTCTATCTCATGTTGAAGTGAAAACAATCCATATAATGGAAAAGCAAAGCATGGACTATATTTAAATGAACATGTCATATATCCATTTACATACATTTCCAAATAAATATCCGGAAAAAAATAACTAGAAAACTCATTCACTTTGGCTTTATGCTTTCTTGCAAGACTAATTCTTTACTGAGTTTGGCTTTCTTCTGGATTACATTTTAGAATCCACTGGCATGTTTACTTAGTGAGGCTGCCTTGAGAGAAAAACAAGGCTTCTGAAATCCGAACAAATGTGGAAATGCACACCTACCTTCACCTTTAAGGGACTTTATCAAGGCAAAATATTCCTAAGCAACCAGCCTTAGGAATAGAACAGTAAACAGAGGCACAATTCATGAAAGCTGCTCTTTCTACTAACTGAAGGATGTCTATAGTTTAGTATCTTTAAGTATCTCTAGGACACAAAAATCATAAAGATAATCTTCAGTTTTGGGATCTAAATCCACAGAGGTCAAGGGTCAAAGAGATGTCTATGTTACACAGCATCCCTGAGGTCAAAGGAACTTTAATGTGCTGTGACTCTTACGAGAATGTGAAGTTATGTGCTATATACTTACTGCAAGTAAACCACGGTTTTAACACAATACAGGGAACAGTTACATACTTTGCATAAGTCCCACTTGAGTTTCCAAAGCAAGTTACAGAATTTCTTTTGGGCTATTAAGGCAACAAAGTAGTTGGGCAATGAAATATCCCTTTCGGTTCCAGTATTTAATTCACTTCAACTTATAACTATAGAGAATACTGAAACCAAAAGTGAGCCTCTGAGGGCCTCTCATGCAATCCAACTTTGTAGGTGAGGAAAAGACATAGAGCGGTGGCATAAACATGCAAAGCCAAGAAGCAAGTTAATCCCAGCACCAAGACTCAAACTCGGTCCTGCCTCCCAAGACCAAGAGGCATGTCCTTATACCAGTGGTTTTCAAAGCACGTTCCGTGGAACCCTCAGGGTTCTAATAGCCCCAACAGCTTCAACCTAGTAGCCTGACGGTCACCTTCCTTGTACATTGGAGTCTTCAGGAAGATTTCACTTGGGAAAAGGGTCTCCACGGCCTGAATGAAATCTAGGCACTAATTCACTACCCCCGCTGTTGTCTCTTATAAAACAAATTCACTAGTTCCCTCCCTACCAGGTCTAAGTCACCTGACACTGTTTACCAAAAGGATGCTGATAGAGTGGGAGACAATACTTCTCTACGCCTCCAGTTCTCCTGCCACTGCCCCCCACCCCAGCTCCTATGGCTTCCAACTGGCTTTACCCTCCAGAACAATTACCTAAGCTACAATTCACCAAAGTGTGTGGTACGTGTACACCTGTTACTATCAGGGAATATTTAGCTGGTGCCTGCACATGGCATTACATAACCCTGAATCACGTGGTATGAAACTTACTCACTTTCTCCAATTCTTCAACTATATCAAGATTATAGCAAGAGAGTCTCAGCTTAGTGCTACTCTATCCTTAACAACTACCCAGTGCCTGCTAATCTCCTTCCTCTAACTAAGAGAGAGCCTCTATCTCCTCGTTTGTAATAAGAATACTTGCCTCATAGGATGGCGTAAGGTTCAAAAGAGATACTGCGTGAAAAGCGCCCAGCTCGGTGCCTGGCGTAGAAAATAGCCAACGTTGGCTGATGGGCTCTTGCTTTTGCCTGTTTCTGTATACGGCTCGTGAAGTCAGGGTTCACTAGTCCCCCTGCCCTCAAAGGGCACGACCCTGGCCACTGCATTATTTTTCAGTCAGCTAACACATGCTGCATCCAGACTGCCCTCCTCTGGTATGGCGGTACTTGAACACGTCTATCCAAGGACTTCTTATCATACTTTAAGTGCTTCTCTTTACAATTCCATGTCCACATGGGACAGCTCCTTGAGGGCAGGAATGACATCCCTTCCAGTTTCTTATACGGCAGGCATTCAGTACACTTGCTCAATAAATTACAATGTTGACTGAACAGATACCGCAATTCCCGATGACTACAGGCGTAAGTTAGCAAACGTGAGTTGGACTTTTAAACATGGCAACATACTGCTTGGCATGAAGTCTTCTTAGGTCCAGAGGGCCACCTGTCCTGAGCTTTGAATCCAGAAAGGACCTCGAATCCAGACATCCAACACCATCTCAAAAAGCCATGAATCTCTATATTATGAGGGTAAAGCATGTTGATTTCCTAAATGAAAACATTTAAACCAGCTTGCATAATTCTCTTTGGGCCTTTTGTTATTTTTCTTCATTTCCAATATGCCAGGAAACTAAAAGGGACAGTGACCTAGCTCTCTCTCAACCCTTAGGATGTGTTGTAATAAACAAGAGTCTTGGCTGTTCAATGGCATATGATATATTAAATATGAAAATTAAGTTCTCCCAAGACCAAATGAAGCAGCCGAGTTGCCTGTGAAGAAGCTATTTTGCTGGTACTTAGCTATTTGGATCTGTAACCTTGTTTAATGCTTTATCTTAACATCCTTGTTAAAATAAAAGTAGAGGTTAACGTTATTGAAATGATAGTAGGTTATATACTTCTGGGAAACACAAAAAAATGTATCTGTGACCTTAAGACCATTTGGAACCTTGGAAACTTATAGCAAAATCTTGCCAGTACAGGTGACTTCTGTATTAATGAAAACAGAAACTTAGGGAAAACTGCTGATCTGTTTGCCTGCAGGGATCCAAAGTTGTCTGAGAGTTCTGAAATGACAGAGAAACAGTCAAGCAAGAATATAAGGTTAAGCAAGAAAAGCAAGATACAGAGCATTATATGCAGATGACCTCTATATCATAGAGGAGAAAAAAATATTTAAAATGTCTCAGTGAATTTGAATGCTTTCGGGTGGTACCGGTATTGGACTGTTTTGTACTCGTTAGCACTTTTGCATACTGTCCAAATGTTCAGCAAGGAGCCAGATTTAAAAATATAAAATACAGGGAAAACACACATTAAAAGAAAGAGTGATTTGAGCTCAACACTCCAGAGGATAGAGTTTTCTCTGATCTTGGCTCCCTGGATGTTGTATTTCAGGAAGACAGCAAGTGGGGACCTGTAAAGATAGTGAAATGCCAGCTAGGGAGGCTTACCTAGTTAAAAAAATTCATTGGCAGTCAGTCCCCTCAGGGCAGACACTGTTTCCAGCAGTTCTGAAAACAGTTTGTTCCAAATTAACCTTTTGATGAGAATCTCCAGCAAGCCCAGAGGTGAGAGGCCCTACCCGGGTCAGGGGAGTCAGGAACAGAGGTAGGGGGGACATCTTCGACCAGGAAATGAACGGCATATCTTGTCCCCGCCCCCAGATGGCTTCAGAAGCAGAGTGCTCAATCCCCACGTGGCCCAAAAAGAGAAACATCCTGGGATTTGGGCAGTGAGTTTCTAGAACAGGACGCGGGGACCTGGTTTCTTTCAGCTGTGAGATGGTCACATGTCGGTGGGCTGGGGGAGCTTTGAAAGTCACCCCCAGGGAAGCAGTTACCACCGCCAAGTGCCATGGGCCAGTGATGACACCTGGCCTTTCTGCTCCCTGCCCCATTCCAGGCCTCTCTTTCTCTAAACCTGTCCATCCTACTATAGTAGTGAAGAGTGTCTCCTCCAAAATTCCTGTCCCCCTGGAACCTTAGGATGTGACCTTATTTGGAAATAGAGTCCCTGAAGGTGTAATTAAGGTAAAAATTAAGAGGAGATCATACTAAATTAGGGTGGGCCCTGAATCTAATGGCAGTGTCCTTATTAGAAACAGAAATAGGACACACAGAGAGACACAGGAAAGAAGGCCACGTGAAGACAGCAGAAGAGACTGGAGTGATGCAGCCACAAGCCAAGGGACACCTGGAGCCACAGAAGCTGGAAGAGGCAAGAAGGATCCTCCCTTCAAGCCTTCAGAGGGAGCACGGCCCTGCAGATGCCTTGATGTGGACTTCTGATCTCCGGAACTTTGAGAGAATAAACTTCTATAGTATTAAGCCACTTGGTTTGTGGAATTTTGTTACAGCAGCCCCAGGAACCTAATACAGCTACCACCCCCATGTTCTCCACCCTGGTCCCGTGAATCCAGTTCCTATGCATCACCCTCTTCCTGTGGCTTTTCTTCTCTGCTCCTCTCTTCACTCCAAATGGGGCAAATGACCTCAAAATGGTTCTAAGGGGGTCCTGCCATTTACTGGCTGTGTGACCTGGATATAAATTACATCAAATGCCTGGTGCGTCAGATTTCCCATCTCAAAACTGGGAAGAATAATGTGCTGGGTGTATCCTGTTATTAGGAGGATCAAAGAAGCAATCCATGTTAAGCACCTCACACTGATTTCATCTGTCATAAATCGGTAATGCGTTTACTCAGCTGCTTATGCCCCTTTTGTTGGCACTTTCTCTAAGTTGATCTGAACAGCCTTGGATGAAGGTGGAGCTAAGAGAATAATGAAGGATTCTGAGGTTCCTGGACCTAGGCAGAAAAATTAGCAGTTGCTGGATAACAAATTCCAAAAATGGTGCCACTTTACAGTTTGCAAACTACTTTCACTTTGTGATTTGTCTGAGCCTCAGGATAACTTCGCCAAGTAGAAGTTATTACACTCATTATATAGACGAAAGAACAAGGCTCACAGAGTTGAATTCCAATTACTGGGCACTGAGCCTTTATAGGACCCCTGATTTGTCCCTTTCTATGCCTGTGTCTGTCTCAGGGCCTGGTGGTAGTAAGTGCTGGATGACTGATGAAAACGACAAGAGATAAATTCTCACACGCGTAAGCTAGATACAGAGTGAATATAGGGATCTGAAAGTATGGGGGCCGTGGGCTGGCAGAGCATCTCAGAGAGATGAGGCCAACAAAGGAGACATTCAGGTACCTGTGATTTCGGTCACATAGTGAAGGTCTGCGACCCCAAATGTCAGTTGGGGTGCAAGGTCACCCGAAGCCATGACTCTATCGGTAGCAGTCTGTATCTGCAGTGGCTTTTTTCCTACCTCAAAATCAAGATTTGAGATCTGACAAGCCCCAGTGCACTTAGGAGGATGCCGGGGCAGAGGACTTTCAGCCGAGATGACCACACACTCACCGTTTTAACAGATATTCAACTGCATCCTTGTACATACCAGACCAGTGGGGAAACAGTGGAGAGGAACACACATGTGGCTTCTGCCATCAGGCTGATCACAGACTAAACCTATCCTGGCAAACACAGGGGAAACTGTCATATCTGTGTATTTTCCATAGATCCTGACAAGTTTAGAAGCTTTGGCTTGAGATACACCCTAAAAAAGGCGTCCTCTTTTTTCAAGACCTGATGCAAATAGCTCCTTCACCTGGAAACCTCTTTCAGCCTTGAGGAAGATTTAAAATCTATCACCTGCACACCCGGAACACCGTCCCATCATCTCCCCCACACCCAGAATTACCAAAACCTCCTCTACCATTAAGCAGACTTTGAGGAAATGGCCAATTTATCATTTTGCCAACTGCAAGGTTAGCAAAATAATTCCACTTCCGTTTCTCGCTTTTTCCCCAATCCAACGCATTCTGATATCATCCACATTAGTGGTCCTCAAACTAGGATACAGGAAACCTTGAGGGCCCTCAGATGAATTCTTCAGGGTCTATAAATTCCACATGAGAATTTTTTAATTTTGAGTTTTCACTTCAAAGCTAATATTTTAAAATGGCACACGATACACATACCTACTGGATCATCTGGATGCCCACCATGGAAACCAGTCCTGCCTGGCAATTTCAGTGCTTGTAATTTATGAGCCTTTCGGTGCCAAGCTGTTCTGCTTTAATTATCTAATGAGAATCGGACTGAGGCAGTTTTAACACAGAGATAACAGGTTCCTCCTGAAGGCCAAATCCTACCATTCTTCCTTCCTCATAGGACAGGAGAACTCAAGCAGGCACCAAGGCGCACACCTGAGGCTCACTGAAGACAAAACAGCGATACAGGAGTAAGATGGAGCCACACCAGGCTTCCAACGAACAGCTGACTTTCAGTAAAGTACTCTTTGCCCCACTAACATGACCCACTGGAATACACTGGGTTTGCAGAACAGTTTGCATTTAATTTTTGCAAATTTGTGTGGTCTTCATCATTGTTTAATGTCTATAAGCATAAGACATTTACACCTAGGTTTGTGCAAGGGGGTCTCCATATGGGCACTACTGATATCTGGGGCCAGACAAGCCCCTGTTGGGGGGGTCGTCCTGCACATTATAGGGTGTTGATCAGCATCCTCTCTGCACTGGATGCTAGTGGTACCTCATCCTCCCTGAAGTCATGACAACCAAAAATGCCTCCAGATTTTGCCAAATGACCGCTGGGAGGGGGCAAAACCACCCCTGCTTAAGAACTAGTCTTGTGTTGGTAGAGATTTAATTAAATAATTATTTACTTAAAATAATTAAGTCTATATAACATATCTAAAAGTCTTTTTCCTTTATAAGAGGAATATTCCTTGAGTTTGTGAAACCCCAACTGACAGAGCACCTGCACCCATGGATGGATATACCTGTAGATATACTGGAATGTAATCAATACTCGGAATCCTTGCTGTATCTGGCCTCTCTTTGCTCCGTTCTCTCCTCAGCACCAGAGGATGAAAACACGCAACTCACAGGTCAGATCCAGCCCATAAAAGTATCCTTTCAATTGTGCATTATCTGCCAAACTCTAAAAGTTAGGAGAAATCAAGAAAAATCTGAATGTCTGACTTCACTCGAAAAACAAACAGAAGATTCAGCAACTCTGAGCCCACATTCGTGCATGGAAACCCCAGCTGGAACACAGTAATGGTGTCTCCACTTTCCAGTCCACCCCGTCTCCTTCCCACCCCCCATCCCCCCACTCCTTATTATCTCACATCCAGTCAGTGGCAACTCCATCAGGGATGGCTTTCTGATTGAAAGAGGAGGCTGACAAGTGACCTGAAACGCCCTGAACTAGCAGGCAAGCTGTTGTTACTTGGACTGTATGTTTATTTCAGGGGACACTGCCCCATTCATTATGATAGCCTCTTTGGCACCTCCAAGCATTTGAGTTTGCAAACCTGAGCCCTATGTGGTACCTCGTGCAGCATCCTAAAACACGCCCCTGATCATGCCACTTTCCTGCTCATGAACTTTCACTGGTTCCCACTGCCCACCAAACTACGTATTCAAAGTTCTTGATGATACGGCCCCAGTCTCAAGGGCCAACTTCTGCACACTCCACTACAAACCCCAAACTTCCTTGCCCTGTCACCTACTAACTCACCCTATTACTTCTGCCCTATCATCTCCTAACCACCTTTCAATACCCATTTCAAACACTGTCTCTTATAAACCTTATCTGGTCCTTCAGACCAGGCGCGATCTTGTCCCTGCTTTGAACAACTCCCGTGTTTTATCTATACCTGGTTGATGAATAAGTCCCAGAACCCCAAGGAATAGGTAGGAGCATGAACAGCTTTAAACACAATGTGGCAGAAGGTAAATCCTCGAGTAGGCATATACTAGGTTCTTTGTTGCAGTAATTATTGTCAAAACAAAATAGTCAAAAATATCCTAGGGCTTCCCTGGTGGCGCAGTGGTTGAGAGTCCGCCTGCCGATGCAGGGGACATGGGTTCGTGCCCTGGTCTGGGAAGATCCCACATGCCGTGGAGCGGTTGGGCCCGTGAGCCATGGCCGCTGAGCCTGCGCATCCGGAGCCTGTGCTCTGCAACAGGAGAGGCCACAGAAGTGAAAGGCCCGTGTACAGCAAAAAAAATATATATATATATCCTAGATGACTCTTTTTTTTTTTGGCCGTGATGTGCTGTATGTGGGATCTTAGTTCCCCAACGAGGGATCAAACCCATGCCCCCTGCAGTGGAAGTGCGGAGTCCTAACCACTGGACCGCCAGGGAATTCCTCCTAGATGACTTTTGATAGTAAAATGGTTAAACTATGGAACATCCATTTCATGGCTGTCAGTGCTACTCTCTAGTTCCACGTTCACTTGTCACAAAAGACTATACCTCTTCATATCCTTTAAAGTAAGGCATGGCCATGTGACCTGCTCTGACCAGTGAAACACAAGCAGAAGTGACATGTGTCACATCCAAATGGAAGCCTTCAAGGGCCGGTGTGGCCATCTCTACATCCCCCTTTTCTGCCTCAGTGATTGTGAAGTTGAAGCCTCTGTCAGCCTATGCCCATGAGTGACACTGATTAACAGAGATCTCTGCTGGCCTGCACTGAACATGTAGCATGAAATAAAGATAAACTTCTGTTGTGTTAAGCTACTGAAATTTGAGGGTTATTTGTCACTGCAGCATTTCCTAGCCCATGCTGACTTGTACACGTTCTATAGAACACAATGCAGCACTCTAAAAGATGAGATTAACAACTATACAAAATACACACCCCTAACAACAAGGCTCCAAAATACATGAACTAAAAACTCACAGAATTGAAGGGAGAAAAAAACAACTTAATAATAATAGTTGGAGGGACCTCCCTGGCGGTCCAGTGGTTAAGGCACTCCCAAGGAAGGGGAACAGGTTGAATCCCTGCTCAGGGAACTAAGATCCCACATGCCTCATGGCAGGGCCAAAAAAAGAATAAATAAATAAACAAACGAATAAATAAATAAATAAAAATAGTTGGAGACTTTAATATCCACTGTCAACAAATGATAGAAGAATTAGACAAAATCAGCAAAAACAGAGAAGACTTGAAGAAACAGGAACTAATTCATATTAAGTGAAAAAAATTACAGAATAATATATACAGTAAAGGTATATACTTATATACAAATAAAACAATGATATGTATTTCCTACAAGTGCATATATGTATATGTAAATACACAGAAAATAGTCTAGAAGGACACACAGTAAACTGATCATACCAACTAGCTCTGGGGAGCAGGGAACAGGCCCCAGAATTGGAGGGGTGCTTAAGGGCATTTTAATGCTATCTGTAATACTCTAATTTTTTACCAAGAGAATGAGTCATACATTATATGAATAATTTTTTAACAACATAAATGAAAGAAACATAAAGTAGGTCCTATGACGGTGGCTTTGACCTGGAATAAAGGAAGAATAAGAAACAACTGCCTAACCATGCTTTTTCTTATAACTTCATTAAGATACATTATTAAATTAGTAGAGACCAAAACTTCTATGATTTTAAAGAGTAATTGATATTTTCATTAAATTTTAGCACTTAAAAAAAAAAGGAAACAACTGCCTAGATTAAAATAAGACAGATGAATAATAGTAATATATTGATGCCATTTACTGGGCACTTCCTATATGCCAGGCATTAAATCAGCTACTTTGGATGCATTAACTTGAAACCTCACAAGAGTCCCATGGGAGAGGTACAGTTATGACTTCTCATTTTTCAATAAAGACATGGTGACCCGCAAAGGTAAAAGGCCTTTCCTAAGATTATACTCTGTAATGCAGTCTCTTAACTTCCGTAAGTAAACACAGGGCTCAGGGTGGAGATGGCAGAATGGCTGCCCACACCACAGAACAGGGTGGAGAGAAGGGAGAATTCGAGCACAAAGCAGCAGGGTTTCTGAACTGGGTGCCCACCTGGCTTCAAACTGGGTTTGCAGCCCACAGATGGCAAACTCCTGGGGAACAAACACAAACCTGGGGTAAAACTGTGTACTCACAGCGGGTGGAAGCACAAAACCCTCCTCATTCTAAATTATAGCTTTTTAGGTACTGTTCTTACTCCCATACTGGTGTTTGATTTATCTTTGAGAGGCAGTAAGAGTGTAGTGGTCCAGCTCAGGGACCCTGGTGCCCGGGTATGAGTCTTGGCTGCTATTTACTTACTGTGGGACTCTGACTTCTTATTTAACTGGTCTAGGCCTTGGTTCCCTCATCTGTAAAATGAGGGTAATAATAAAACCTACCTGAAATGGTTATTATAATGATTACATGAGCCAATATATGTAAAATCTTCAGAATACCATGGGCACATTAAATACTACATAAGTACTGCCTGCCACTGTTATTCTTAATTCCACAAACGCCAAGTGGGGTGTCTAGCATATGATACGTGTTCAGTAAATATTAAGCAAGTTGAATAAGACTGTCTCTGAGGCCACACAGTGAGACCTTATCACAAAGAGACTTTTAGAGACACTTCTAACTGAGGTGGTTAACACACAGGCTTTGGAGTCGGGCTGACTTAGGCTCTGCCACTAACAGGTTGTGTGACTCTGGGTAGATGGCTTCACCTCTCTGAGCCTCAACTTCCTTATCTGTAAAATGGATGTTGATACTATGCCCTCAGAACTGCCGGGAGAATTAAATGCAATCAATATAAAGCTCTTAGAACCATGCCTAGCACGTAATAAATAATAATGCCCATTAAAATAACAGTAGTCACTATCAGCAACTAAGTCACTGCACTGGGCTCACTTAATCCTACTCCTTTTCCATCACAAATAACGTTATAGTGTCACCCACAAGAGGATGCATAGCTAGTAAAGTGGTTTGAACCTTACAAAACAACAGGAAGTGATCGGTAAAATAGTAGATGCTCTTCTTAACATATATACATGCAAATCCCTAAAGATCTTAGCAAATGTATGTTCGTGTGACAGCTATTTATGGCGGTTGCATGCTTTTATTTGCCTAGAATTTGATGCACTAAATATAAACAAATTATGATGAAGACTCTAATAGAAGCAGTCCCCAGACAGAAGCCAGGACTCCTTCCCAAGCTCTCTGGAAGCTTAGCTCCTCTGCAGGCAGGATGATACAGTATATTTAGGCTGCTAATCACACCCAGAAATGTTCCCACCTATCTGAAGACAGGGCAAACCCAGCGAGTCTCAAATTAGCAACATCCAACAGAATCTCATCAGCCAATCTAATGCAAATGATTTAACTTCTCCTCAGAGAAATTCTTCCTAACAGGCTAAAATTCATGGCTCAAGATCACCTACCAGGACAATGCCTGTGTGGCTGAAAGAGTACATATCAATCAACTTGGGGTAAATGAAAGTATGGTTTGCACATATTAGTAGAGTTCTCTATTTAAAGAAAATCTGGGTAAATCGTATGGTAGGGTGACCAACAGTGACAAATGAAGCACTTGGGAAATTTTACATGAATCTGACTTCACTCAAGATATTTCTGAAGACCCAGAACCAACAGAGTTGATAGACTTGACGACTAATGTGCCAGGCCAGTGCCTTATTGACAAAAAAACTACTATTTCAGAAGAATGGAAACACATCTAAACCAAATTAAACACAAATATTTAGAGCTATACGACCCAAAGTAGAAAATACCCATTCTCACTTGGGGATCCATTCATCCCCAAGCTTCTACCATGTCCGAGACACACACAAGCAGGGTCTCTCCCATAATAGAGCTTACAACAGTAGAGAATGAAGGAGAAAGAAAATAGAGATAGGCAAATAAAATACAATCCACCCTCATTATTTGCTGATTTCCTGTTGCAGATTTGCCTACTTGCTAAAATGCATTTGTAATCCCCAAATCAAAACTCACAGCATTTTCATAGTCATTTGGGAACATACACAGTGCAGTGAAAGGTTTGCACTGCCCACTGTACGTTGCCAGTTGAGGTTGAACAAAGCGACATTCTGGCTTCTTGTTTTAACTCTGGTTCTATAAACTAGTGTCCTTTTCATGGTCTATTTAGAGCCACGTTTTTGTGCCTCTCCTTTTTTTTTTTTTTTTTTCAGATTTCACTTTTTTAAATGGCCCCCAAGCATAGTGCTGAAAAGCTGTTTAGAGTTCCTAAGGAAGAAAGCTGGGATATGTGACTTATGGAGACAATACGTGCGTTAGATAAGGTTCATTCAGGGTGAGTTATAGTAGTGTTGGCTGCGATACTAAATAAGGCATCTTTAAACAGAAAACAAGGTTATGTGCTGATCCGTTGGCAAAAACATGACCAGAGGCTTGCAGGAACCTGACCCTGTATCTCCCCTGGGGTAATGGTTCAGTATTTGTGAACTCAGTGATGACTTTATAGAACATAACTACCGTGAATAATGAGAATCAACTCATTCAAATCTATTAACGCAATGAAGCAAAGAACTTAGCTGAAATAGAACTAAACAGGGGAGCTCTACTTTAGATTATTAGGGTATATAGTGTATATAACATTCTACCTTTTGTGTAAGAAAGGGGCTAATATTAACGAATATATTTGTCATATATGCACATATGTATACATGTACATATTTGCTTTTTTGATGGAGGTTAAAACTAAAATAAAAATTTAAAAACAAATGACTCTATCTGTATATCAAGTTGATGACATAACTACACAGAGAAAAAAATTTATGTGACTTTAAAATACAGTGTTTCAATTGTAAATATTGAGTAGGACATATCCTAATGACAAAAAGAACTGAAAAAAATCTTAATTATATTCAGTATTCTTAGTCAATAGTAGCAGTATAAATATCATTATTTTGAAACATATATAATTAGTATTAAGGTCAATAAAGTTAGAAACCAAAATTCTTAGCTTAAGAGAAATGAGATACAAATATAAAATCAAAAGCTAAGTAAAATCACATAACCTTAGATTTAAATTATGAATTCATTTTTCTCTCTCTAAAAAATATGTATCTTCTATCTACTGAAATGATAACCCAGTAGCAATGAGCACCCCCAGTGCCCACCTGTGGTTTCTAAATATCATTTTCTCTCAAAGGAATCAGGGCTTCTTTGAGAAATGACTGATTTCAGGTCTGGGGAACAAAACAAGAATTCTGGCACAACTTGTTGTGACAGAAGGCATGGAAGCCATTCAAGACAACTGAGACCATGTCCAAAGAACTTGGGAGACAACTTAAAGTGGCTTTGAATGGTCAAAGATGGGGCATTTTGAGCTTCAAAAACAGTAATGGCTACAATGGACTGTAACACATCAAGTAAATTTTTTAAATCCATGATTTCAAAATAATATTCTTTAAAACAATCACTGGCCATTTTTACCAACTCTACATTTGAAAAACTGGTAAGTAAAGGGAAAGAATCAACATTTATCCTGTCTCTTCATATAAACTGGATTTCAGAGTAACCATATAGGAGATATGCAAAAGTTATTTATAAAATAATTCTAGCTTAAAATGCAGAAGGAATGACAGAATTAGAAAAGCATGATATTGCAACTCCCTAATGGAATAAAGGATCTAGATATGGTCGCCAGTGGATGCCAGTCATTAGGTGAAAGACTGTTGGGACACATAATGCATACATCGGGTCGACAGCACGTGATCCTGCTAGATGCATGTTCACATCACTAAAAGTGTAATATCCAGATGTTGTGTGCTTTCTGGTGTGATCATTACAAAATACTCAGCAAAAGATAAATAAGTAAGCCTGAACTTAATCAAACACCTCTAGATTTAGCTATCATTTGACAGGAAACATGGGGATATAGGGACAAGTTAAACCATACCCTGAGGAAGCATGCAAACTCTACAAGACAAATGACTCAGCTTCATCAACAAATAAGTAACATGGAGAAAAAGGAGCAGGAACGATGATGATTAAGAACTTAAGAGACACATAAACCAAATGCAATATAAGATCCTCATATGGATCCTGATTCAAACAAATCAACTGCACAAACACATTTTCAAAACACCTGGAGAAATCTGAACATGGACTGTGTATTAAATTATATTAAGAAATTAGTTTTTATTTTGTAAGCTGTGGTTAACAGCTTTGTAGTTATATTATTTTTAAAGGCTTAACCTGTTTGAGGTGCATACTGAAGTATTTACAGATAAAAGTCTACAACCTTTGGGATTTGCTTTAAAATACTCCAAAACACACACACACACACACACACACACACACACACACACACACACACACAGATAAATGAAACAAGATTAGCAAAATGTTGATTACTGTTTGATCTGTTAAATTTTTCCATTAAAAAATGATTAAATAAATTTTCTCCTATTTACCTTACTCCTTAAAGGAAAAGGTAGTTAATGTTGACAATTTTTAACACATGGTAGTATTTTACATAATAATTACTATATAATAATGATAACAGCAGTAGCTATTAATATTATTACTTCCTGCATGCCTGATATAAGGCATTTTACACGTATTATCTCATTAAATCCTAACCCTGAGAGGAAGGTCCTGTTATTATCTGTATTTTATAGATGATAAAACTGACAGAGTTGTTCAAAGACACACAGCTAATTAACAGCAAACCTGAGATTTGAACCCAGGGCTGATTCTGAAGTGTGTGCTTATCTGTCTTGGGACACTGCCCAACGTAGCCTTTTCAGAAACAAAGTACTGGCTGCCCATCTATCTTTCTCATATAGATCTGGAAGTAAACAACAGAGAAAATAGAAGAAAAATCAGCTGTCTCCCCATCCTTGCCTTGGTCTCCTTCTTAGGGAACCAGGCAAAGCTTCACTAGCCTATCTTGTTTTCTGCTACAGACAGAAGTCCTGATCACTTGTTGACAAGGATGCTGTGAGCACCAAACATCATGTGCAAAGCACCCCAAGGATGACGAACGCTCCATAATTCCTAATTAGCATCTCTCAGTTAGGAATCTGGAAGCTGCTGCTTTGGAGGTGAATGATAAGTTTGATTTGCATATGTCAGGGCTGCTTTAAACAGAGGAAACTGGTTGATCCCTCCTGGGAGGGACTCTACTGGTGCTGTTCCCAAGACCTCTTTCTGGCAACAAGGAAGTCTCCCTGAACATTCTTTCTCCTGCCATGCATTCATTCCCACCCAGAGGAGAAATATCCCTCAGCAGCCACTGGTAGTGAAAGCCACAGACGGCCCTGCTCCTGGCAGAGATGGCCCAGTGAACCCCACCACCTACCTTCTTCCTGCAACATAGGGGCACAGTTACGATCTAAGGGTGCCCTTTGTAGATTACCTTTGGGATGCAGCACAGCTTGGCCTGTAGATCAGCAGGTCCCGAGGCTCTCAAATCCTGCCTCCACCAGTGACTAGCTGTGTGTCCTCAGGAAAGTTATTTGATCTCAGTTTTTTCATGTGTCAAATGTGATGGCACCTACCTCCCAGGGTTGTTGTGCAGATGAAAATAGAATAACAAGTGGAAAGGGTTTTGCCTAGTCTCTGGCACACTGTCAGCACCCAATAACAACCCTGATCACTTATGGGTAATGTTTTTATCATCACTATATCATAAAGAGAAAAAAGGATCCAGCCTTTCCTGGACACCAGTCAAATACTGGCATGTGAAAGCGAGGTGATCAGGGTATATACACCAGAAAAAGATTAGTACCTGGAAAAGCACTTCTCTTCCTTTTCTTCATTGTTTAATAATGTAGTAAAATATATAGAACAAAGTATATCATTTTAGCCATCTTTAATGTACAGTTTAGCACATCCATATTGTTGTGCAACCATCACCACCATCCGTCTCCAGAATCTTTTCATCTTCCCAAACTGAAACTCTGTACCCATTAAACAGTAACTCCCCATTCCTCTCTCTCTCAGCTCCAGGTGACAACAATTCTACTTTCTCCCTCTATGAATTTGACAATGCCAGGTATCTCATAAAAGTGGAAAAGGGGGGCTTCCCTGGTGGCGCAGTGGTTGAGAGTCCGCCTGCCGATGCAGGGGACGCAGGTTCGTGCCCCAGTCCGGGAAGATCCCACATGCCGCGGAGCGGCTGGGCCCGTGAGCCATGGCCGCTGAGCCTGCGCGTCCGGAGCCCGTGCTCCGCAACGGGAGAGGCCACAGCAGTGAGAGGCCCGCGTGCCGCAAAAAAAAAGTGGAAAAGGACAGTATTAATCATTTTGTGTCTGGTTTATTTCACTTAACATAATGCTTTCAAGGGTCATCCATGTTGTAGCATTTATCAGTACTTCCTTTTCATGGCAAAGTAATATTCTGTTGTATGGATATACCACATTTTGTTTATTTATTCATTCGTTGATGGACACAGGTTGTTTCTGCCTCTTGGCTATTGTGAACAATGCTTCTATGAATATTCATGTAAAAATCTGTTTGAGTCGGTGCTTTTAATCTTGTTGGGTATACACCCAGAAGTGAAATTGCTGGATCATATGGTATATCTATGTTTAATGTTGTAAGGAACCCCTTTTTTTTTTTTTTTGGCTACGTCACACAGCTTGTGAGATCTTAGTTCCCCGACCAGGGATTTTACTCGGCAGTGAAAGCATGGCGTCCTAACCACTGGACTGCTGGAGAATTCCCAGGAACCTCCTTATTTTTAATGGTAAACAATATTTGTTGAATATTTACAACCAGGCACTTGAATTACTTTTTCCCATTTAATTCTCACAGCAATTTCCATTGTAGGCATTTTGATTTTACAGATTGAAAAAATAGAGCTTAAGACTGGATAGGTAATGTGTCCAAGACACTAAACTTAGCAACAGCAAATGGTGGGATTTGAACTCAGATCTGGAAGACCCCAAAGCCCAATATTTACCACCAGGCCACGTTGTCATCCCTTAGAAAGGAAGAAAAACACTTGTCTTTCTCTTTAAGGATGCATGTGGCCTCTGGGTTCAATGGAAGGGACCAAATAAATGCAGAAACCCAGCACCGCCACCCAGCAGCTGTGTGACTTGAGACGAGTTCCCTTCACATCTCTGCATCTCAATTTCTTCATGTGTAAATGGAGTTAATACTCCTAGGAATACATCCTAAAGGACTGAAAGCAGGGAAAGTACAAACAGATATTTGTACATGAATATTCATAGCAGCATTATTCACCATAGTCAAGAGGCAGGAACAGGGGACTTCCTTGGTGATCCAGTGGGTAAGACTCCACACTCCCAATGCAGGGGGCCCGGGTTCTATCCCTGGTCAGAGAACTAGATCCTGCATGCATGCTGCAACTAAGAGTCCTCATGCCACAACTAGGAAACCCGTATGCCACAACTAGGAAACCCGTATGCCACAACTAAGAAGCCCGCATGCTGCAACTAAAAGATCCTGCATGCCGCAACTAACGATCCCGCATGCTGCAACTAAGGAGCCCGCATGCCACAACTAAAAGATCCTGCATGCAGCAACAAAGACCTTGCATGCCGCAACTAAGACCCAGCATAGCATAAATAAATAAACAAACAAATAAATAAATATTTTTTAAAAAGAGGCAGGAACAACTCATCAGTGTCCATCAACAGATGAATGGATAAATAAAATGTGGTCTATCCATATAATGGAATATTATGCAGACCTGAAAAGGAATGAGGTGATGATACACATAACAACATGGATGAACCTGAAAGGCATTATGCTAAGTGAAATAAGTCAGACACAAAAGAACAAATATTGTATGATTCTACTTATATGAGATACCTAGAATGTGCAAATTCATAGAGACTGAAAGTAGAATAGAGGTTACTAGGGACTGGAAGAGGCAGGGAAGGGGGAGTTATTGTTTAATGGTTACAGAGTTTTTCTTGGTAATGATGAAAAAGTTTTGGGTATAGATAGTGGTGATGATTACACCATACTGTAAAGGTATTTAACATCACTGAATTGTACACTTACCAATGGTTAAAATAATAAATATTATGTATATTTTACCACAAGAAAAAAATTTTAATGGAATCAATAATACTGGGGTTGTTCTAAGGATCAGACTGGTGCTTCACAAACTTTTATGTGCATACAGATCACCTGATTGTATTAAAATGCAATTCAATTAGTCTGAGCCAGAGCCTGAAACTCTGCGTTTTTCTAACCAGCTCTCAAGTGGCACCGATGCCACCTGTCTGTGGGCCACACTGTGGGGAGCCATGTACCTGAAGCTCAGGTGAGTGCTTAGGATTCAGTATGCACCAGCACATTTTTTTTCCCTCATATATATATATATATATATATATATATATATATATATATATATATATATATACACACACATATATATTTTACATCTTTATTGGAGTATAATTGCTTTACAGGGGTGTGTTGGTTTCTGCTTTATAGCAAAGTAAATCAGTTATACATATACATATGGCACCAGCACATTTTGATCTGCCTCTGAAATTTCATAGCCCCCAAGCATGCTCTTTTTAAGAAGCTACAAGAGTCTTGCAGAGCAGAGACTTCAGCCGCTGTGTCTCCCACAGTCATCTAAAAACTTTTCTCTCACAACGGCATTTGGATAAAAACACCAAGCTTGAAAACATTTCCATGTTAAATAATCCTGAGGAGAAAGAAGCATGCATAACACACAGCATGAACCTTGGGTGGGCCCTGTCCAGACCCTGATCTTGGGCAGCCCTCAAACACTTCTGATGACCAGGAGCTCATCTGTACTCAACCCCGGCATTTGCCCAGGGTTTGCAGGTGAGGAATGGACAGAAATAGTTAGAAACAGGAGCTGCAGAAAATGACTCAAAAAGGAGCACATCTCCATGGCCTGGATCAAAATCATGCTCCTACACCCAACCCCCCTGCTAAACAGGGCATGCCTGCTTGAATTTGGGGCAAAATCTTGAGCTACGACTGCCAAAATCATGCCCACCAAGCCTAGGAACAACAGTCCAAATCACTGTTAGTTCTCCCTCCTCATTTCTCCCCCTTCCCCCAGTTTGGAGCTCATAGCTGCCCGTATTTGTCAAGTTCAAGACTGCACCTTGTTATTCTGCTTCGATCTGGTAAGCATGAAACCCGAACCATAAGGACAATTCAACCCCAAATTTTCCACATGGAGCTGAGAAGTTAATTTGGAAAACCAAACACAAATTATTCTGGACCAGCCAGATTAATTTCTAGAGATTTGCCATAACTGCAGCAGCTAACACTTAGTGAGCTCTTGTTATGTGCTAGACACTGAGCTAAACATTTTGCATATATTATCCAATCCTCATAACAACATTATGAGGTAAGTACTGTCATCTTCCTATTTGTACAGATGGGAAAACTGAGACACAGAGAAGATTAAGCCCACAGTTATGGCTCGTAACTGGAAGAGCCAACACTGTTACCCAAAACTTAAACCTACCTTAAAATGAGAATTTCAAAATGTGGTATTATAGGATGGACATACATGAATTTGACATAGTCAAATTCAAGAATTCAAACTTAGCCATAAACCCAGAGTCCAAAAAGAGAACAAAAAGTTCATTCATGTCCAATCCCTAAACACTAGTGATATCTACAGTTTAGAGAATGTTCCTGGTCCTCGCATGAATTGTTTGTCAGGAGATAGTCATGAGCAATCAGTAAGAATAACACGTTTCCCTTGTCATGATCACCCAGCACTGCCAGGTTTAGCAAATAAAAGAATATTCAGCTAAATCTGAATGTCAGATAAACAATGATAATTTTTGTAAGTATGTCCTATACAACATTTGGGCATACTTATACTGGAAAAGTATTCATTATCTATCTAAAATGCAAGTTTAACTGAGCATCCTATATTTTATCTGGCAACCCCATGATCAGCAAACACAAAACAATACAGCCAAGGCCCTGACTTGTGGGTCCAGTTTCCCAAGTGCTTTATTTTATTTATTTATTTATTTATTTATTTATGCCATGCTGCATGGCCCAGGGACTGAACTCGTGCCCCCTGCAGTGGAAACTCAGAGTCCTAACCACTGGACCACTAGGGAATTTCCCCCAAGCGCTTTAAAAAGTGTCTGTCCTTTGATCCTGCCAATATCCTCTGTGGCTCAGTAAAGTTATGTAATTTGTCCAAATCAGCAGCAAGAGGGTGGCGGAGCTGGGACCCATACCTTGTGTTCTAGCTCTCCATCTACTCACTGTCCCATGAGAGATATACGGCCCACCTTAAAAGGGAGGCCAGTCATGAGAACACACTGGAAGCAAAGTTTCTTGGTCCCAGAGTAGACTCACAGAGTAAGGCTATTAGGTAAATCCACTGATTTTGTGAACACTGAGTTAAAAAATCTCTGAAACACCCCACTATGAGCATCTCGACATTCCCAGGGTATGTTTTACCCTTTTGCTCCTTATACCCTCCTCAGAATTTCCTACATTTGCTGGAATTCTGGATTAAGGATTGGGACAGAATCTAGCGTTCCCTCCATCCAAGCTTTTGGTTAGAACAACCCTGCTTGGTCCATGAAGCTTGGGAAGAGCTGACCTTCCGCCCTGGTTCCAGGATCGATCTCTGAGAATGCTGTGCCCTCTTGTAGAGAGGAGGAGTAGAGAAATGAATAAAGCCTGACCAGTGAAAAGGATACCCCAGACATTTGTTGCAGCTCCTGGGAAATAATGAGGCTCTTCCTCCATAGTAGCTAAAAGTGATAGAAAGACTGGATGAAAGCAACAGAGAAAGAAAGCAGAGCTGAGAGGTGGAGATAGAGCCCCTTGCCTGTATTCTTTTAAGTATCTGGATTCAGCCATGCTGAAGCTAATAATGACCCATAGACTTCTCAGTTACATAAGCCAAAGAACTCCCAATTTTTGCATAAGCAATTTGAGGTACGTTTCTGTCACTTGCGACCAAAAGAGTTCGGGTTAACGCAACCAGTAAACATCATAATTTTTTACATCAATCAACAGGCAGGGTCAAAAATATCTGGAAATCCTATTTGCTGTAATTTCTAAATATATCCAAAATCCAACCATGGCTCACCAGCCTGGTGTAAGCCACCATCGTCTCTCTCCATGATACTCTTCTAACTCATCTACCTGCTTCTACTCTTGCCCCCTACAGTCTATTAGTTAGAAGGATGCTATTAAAACTCAAGTCAGATCATGTTACTCCTCTGCTCAAAATCCTCCAGTGCACCTCACTGCACTTAGTAAAAAATCTTTACACTGGTCTAAAAGACCCTACTGATCTGGTCCCACTCTGCTGCTGTGACCTCATCCTCAACACTCCACTCCAGTCACACAAGCTTCCTCCAAGACCTCAGGGCCTTTGCACGAGCTGTTGCCTCACTCTAAGTGCTCTTCCCCTGCCCCAGACAGATTCATGGATGGCTCCCTTGTTTCCTTTAAGTCTTTGCTCAAATGTCACCTTTTCCATGAAGGTGGAAAAGGTGACATTTCCTTTTCTTCATGTTTATTTATTGTCTGTCTCCACCAACTAGAATGTGAGCTACCCAACATCAGGGCTCTTTGCCTGTTTTACACCCAGATGTATCCCTAGCACCTAGAACATCGCATGGCATGTTGTATGGGCTCAACACTAGGAAATCATGAGTTGGGATAACACAGGCCCAGGAGGAAGGAAACAGGTCTGAAAAATAGAAGGGCAGCCTCCGGGAGATTAGACAAAAACTGGAACACACAGTCCAGAGACTTTTCCTCCATCAGACCCAAGGTTCAAGGTGGCATCTGGGTTCAGCCTACCCTCTGCCGTCCTGGTTCTACCTTTGCAAAGACCCTAGTTCCCATCTTAGCAGAAAACTAAGGGCGACTGGCTGTGAGGAAATGTGATTATACATATATGACTGAATAGTAGGGGGAAGAGTCCTCCTCTTAATCTGAGTTAATATAAGACTGCTCTCATGGTCATTAATCTGATCAATGGCCAGCTTCTCGGACCTGTAGCATGCTACTAATGAACTTTTTATAACTCTGTGGAGACATTTTCTGCACTGCTGTTAATAATAAACCGCAAAGCATGGGATTGAAAACGTATTTCCATTTCACCACCTCTTTCTCTCCTGGCTTTATTTTCCCTCCCTCCAGCCCACCCTTCCCAAGGCCTTGCCCATCCGTTATTATTATGGGATGGCTTGTGTTTGTTATGGAGTTAAAGAACCTGCCTCGACCTTAGGGGACCAAAAAACTCATGTTATGCTTTCAAAATGTACTTGAGAAATGGTCATCATAGAGAGTTTTATTCAATTTGGCAAATGAGACTGCCTCATTTTTCTATAATGAGGAGGAGATGAGGCAGGAAGAAGATGCAAAGGAACCCAGTTTAGAGAAAGGAAAAAGTGCTGCCCCATCCCCTTGCCTTCAAATGGGCCTGAAGCACTCGGTACTCCAGCCATGTTGGGCTCCATCTGGTCCCTCAGAAGACCCAGGCTGTCTTCTACCTCTAGGCCTTTGCACATACTGTCCCTCTGCCTGGAACAGCCTTTCCCCAACTCAAGGTAACTCCATTGTCCTTCAGGTCTTAGCTTTAACATCATATCACTAGATCCATGAGGCAGTATATTCCAGGTCCCAGTACCCAGAACAGTACCTTATGTGCTGTACATACTTATATAGCTTAAGCCCCATATGGACAAGACGTTGTTCCAGTCTCCTTCGTCTGTCTAATGCATGTAACACAAAGTGGAATGAATGAATGAGTGAATGAATGTTGAAGCTAATCAACCAGGTCCCCTCTCAGGGCAGACACCGGAAACGGCTGAAGGCTGATCCTACCTCACCCAGGTCCCCTCTCAGGGCAGACCCCGGAAACGGCTGAAGGCTGATCCTACCTCACCCAGGTCCCCTCTCAGGGCAGACCCCGGAAACGGCTGAAGGCTGATCCTACCTCACCCAGGTCCCCTCTCAGGGCAGACCCCGGAAACGGCTGAAGGCTGATCCTACCTCACCCAGGTCCCCTCTCAGGGCAGACCCCGGAAACGGCTGAAGGCTGATCCTACCTCACCCAGGTCCCCTCTCAGGGCAGACCCCGGAAACGGCTGAAGGCTGATCCTACCTCACCCAGGTCCCCTCTCAGGGCAGACCCCGGAAACGGCTGAAGGCTGATCCTACCTCACCCAGGTCCCCTCTCAGGGCAGACCCCGGAAACGGCTGAAGGCTGATCCTACCTCACCCAGGTCCCCTCTCAGGGCAGACCCCGGAAACGGCTGAAGGCTGATCCTACCTCACCCAGGTCCCCTCTCAGGGCAGACCCCGGAAACGGCTGAAGGCTGCTCCTACCTCAACCAGGTCCCCTCTCAGGGCAGACACCGGAAACGGCTGAAGGCTGATCCTACCTCAACCAGGTCCCCTCTCAGGGCAGACACCGGAAACGGCTGAAGGCTGATCCTAACGTCAAAGCTATGACTCTTCTCCTTGAGTTTCCTCCCAGACACGGTGCCCAGAATGCTGTCAGGAGAATCTTCAATGGCAACACGGCTTGTTCTTTGAGTGCCTATTTATTTGCTTTAAAGGGACGAAAGTCATCAGGAGTGGGTCAAGCCAAGTCAAGATGGTAGCCTTCCATCTTGAGAGCCACCATTTAGGGTCAAGAAAAAAATAAAGAGACTTGTTTTCTTGTAAGGTGACTCTGAAGATGGTTTTCAAGAATGTCTTAAGTAACGCCAGCAGAGCTGGGACAGACAGATGCCTTCTACCATGGCTGCTTTGAGAAGTACAGCTCTCTTTTGTGTATAAATACTTTGATTTGTTGTTTAGAGAAATATCTGACTAAGGAATTATTGGTGTGATAATAGGAGTCTGGTTATGCTTAAAACAGAGCACTTGGTATTTAACAGAAATATACATTTGAAATATCTGGGGATGAAATGCTACAATGTCTTAGGAATTGCTTCAAAATAATCCAGGGAGGATGGGGTAGGGGGAGAAGATTGGCCATAATTTGATACTTGTTGAATTTTTGTGATGGGTACATAAGGGTCCATTATGCTACTCTCCCTACCTTTGTATAGGTTTGAAGAGTGTGTGTGTGTGTGTGATTGTCTGGTCCCAGTCATATCTCTAACTTTGCCCTCACTGGTGATTGAGAACAGCCCCCCAATAAGCAAAGATCATAAAATCAACAAGTAGTTGGTTACCCCATCTTCTCCAGACTAAACAATACAATCTCAATTTTTTCAACTTATGGATGGGTAGAATTAGAAAAAATAATTTGAAACAGCAGTGAGACATTACTTCAATAGCATTGATTATCTGTACCTTCCTTATCCTTATCCAACATTGTTTAAACATATTAAGGGAAAGAATGGTGAGGTTCTTAATCAGATAATAATGAGTCAATGTCTGCTTTTTACTTATAGCTTTGATTTCTGAGTTCTGCTAGAAAATGGAAATTCCATGATAAAATGAGGCTTACCTACGACCCATTGGCAACATTGACATCTGTAGATGTGACATATGCTCTCCAGTTCACCATGACCCTTATGTCTCCTCCCAAGTATCCTGCCCCTGGCCTATTTTTCTTCTGTGGGTTCCCTGCCTGGTCGCTGGAAATCACACAGCCTCATCTGTAAAACTCACATCACTTTCTGATGTCACTTCAGAAAAATTTCATCTTAAATTAGGCTTCCTTGTCATTGACACGATTCTAACTCTGTATTTATTTCAACTGAAAGTATGTATTTTTAAAAACCAAGCCTGCCCAAAGTTTCTTAGCTCATCACAAGTGGATTCACTAGTAAAGTGACTTTACATATTTTTTATTAAGTCACAGATTTGCTGGAAACATTTACCTCTCACAGTTGTCATTCCTGAAGATGCAAAGCCACAAACTCTGCTCTCGTAAAGTCTGAGAGGGTTATAAACGGGTACACTCTTCCTAAAGGACCATTTGGCCATATGTGAGAAAAAGCTTTACAGGCACGCAGTAATTCTACTTCTAGGTATACTTCTTGAGGAAACAAATAAGAATGCTTTACAAAGACTTCATTTCAAAAGGAGTCACTAAGGCTGTGTTTATGAGAGCAAAAAACCAGAAATAATCTAACTCACTAAAGGGGGTTGTTTAACTCAATTATGCTACATCTTTATGCTGGAGCGTTACCAGCCATTTGAAATGCTATTTAAAAAATGGTTTTGGCAGGGAAAGACATTCATGTCTTAAGTCAAATTTTAAGAGGAAAAAGAAACAAATAAGAGGAGACTATGAAATAAATAAAATATAGTTGTTCTTAAAAGTCATATGAAAGTACATGTTTGCATGCAGAAAAACCTATAAGACTCTATAACAAGATGTTAACAATGTTGATCTGTGGGTGGTGGGATTATAAGTGTGTTCACTTTTCTTTTTGATTAAATGCATATTCTCTTTTTTTTCTAGAGTGAATATGCTTTGCTTTAATGGCTATAAATGTCTTTTAAATGACTATTTTATTTAATGAGTTCCACTTCTGAAGTCAGCGTGAACGATTCATCACCTGGCATGTATAAACTGAAGAGCCAACCGAGTACCTGCAAGAGCTCCAGGGAAACGTCACAGAGACCATCACATACAGCCACAAAGGGTGTGGAAGGAACTTCCAGCTCTAGAGTTCCTAACTGCATGGCAGCCTGAACCTGGGGACACGTTTCTTTAGTTTTTAGCAGAAGCAAAACAGTTTCCTCCCCAAATGCCCCCATCCTCTTAACCAAACAAATGATCATGGCAGCACTATTCACAAATAGCCACAAGGTGGAAACAACCCAAATGTCCACTGGCGGACGGATAAACAAAATGGGTTTATCCATATGGTGGAATATTATTCAGCCATAAAAAGGAATGAATTACTGATACATGTTACACCATGGATGGACCTTGAAGACTTTATGTTAAGTGAAAGAGGCCACACATAAAAGGCCACATACTGTATGATTTCATTTATATGAAATACCCAGACTAGGAAAAACCATAGCAACAGAAAATAGATTAATGGTTGCCAGGGGATGGAGGACAGGAACATTGAAATTGACTGCTAATAGGTACAAGGTTTAGTTTTGGTTTTTTGGTTGTTGGGGGGTTTTTGTTTTGTTTTGTTTTGTTTTTGCATGTGTGGTAATGGAAATGTTCTAAAATTAGATAGGGGAAATGGTTGCACAACATTGCACATATATTAAAAAGCATTCAGTTGTATACTTCAAAAGAGTTTAAATGGTGAATTTTATGTTATGTGAATTTTACCTCAACTTTTAAAAACCTAAAAAAAGAAACGCTGGGGTGGCTATATTAATATCAAAGAAAATAGTTTGCAGAGCAAGGAAAATTACCAGGGATAAATAGTAACTTTACATAATGATGAAGGGTGAAGTTGCCAAGAAAACAACCACCCCAAATGCATATACACTTAACAAAACAGCTCAAGACACATGAAAGCAAAAAGTGATGGAACTACAAGGAGAAATGGACAACGCTCCCCTCTGTGTAATCAATAAAACTTGAGAGCAAATCAGCAAGGATATAGAGGACTTAACACTATCGACCAACTGGATCTAATTGACATTTATACAACACTGCACCCATCAACTGCAGAATTCACATTCTTTTCAAGTATACCTGCTACATTCACCAAGAGAGAATATGGTCTAAGTGATAAAATAAACCTTAAACATTTTAAAAAGAAGTAAAATAATATAAAATGTGTTCACTGACATAATTGAATTAAACAGTTAGTCAAAGATAACAGGAAATATCCCCAATACTTGGATATTAAATGACATCAAATATCATTTAATTTGATGAATGTATGCATCAAAGAAAAAGCCTCAAAAGAAATTATAAAATACTGTGAGCTAAAGGGAAATAAAAATATAATATATCAAAATTTGTGGGATGCAGTTAAAGTGATCCTTCAAGGGAAATTTACAGCAACAAATACTTATATTAGAAAAGGAGAAAGGTCTCAAATCAACAATCTAAGCGTCCACCTCAAGAAAACAGAAAAAAGAAGAGCAAAATAAACCCAGAGCAAGCAGGAGAAAGGAAATAAGAAGAAGAACAAAAATTAGTAAAAGTTAAAACAGAAAAATAGAGAAAATAAATGAAGCTAAAGATTAGTTCTCTGAAAATATGGCTAAAATTGATAAACCTCTAGCCAAACTAGCACAGAATAAAGGAGAAAGAATATACATTACCAACATCAGGAATGAAAGAGGTGACACTACTACACACCCCACAGACGCAAAAGGATAATAAGGGGATACTATGAGCAACTCTCTGTACGTAAATTGAACAATTTAGATAAAATGTACCAATTCCTTGAAAGCCACAAAGTCCTAAAATTCACCCAAGAATAAATTAAAGAAATTGAAGTTGTAGTTTAAAACCTTCTGCAAAAAAATTAAATTAAAATAAATCTCTAGTCCAGATAGTTTCACTGGGAATTCTATCAGCATTTAAAGATGAAATAACACCAATTCTACACAGTCTCCTCCAGAAAACAGAAGTAGAGGAAACAATTCCAAACTTGTTTTATAAGGCCAGTATTACCCTGATACTTAAACTAAACAAAGATGGCATGAAAAAGGAAACCACAGACAATATCCCTCATGAACAGACACAAAAATCCTCAAGAAAATTCTAACAAATCAAATCCAGCAACATATTAAAATAATAGTATAGCAACATATTAAAAGGATAATATTGTTTTTTGGGTTTATCACAAAGCACTGTTTCTCCAAGTCAGATAAGCGTAAAAATATAAAAAGTGGCATCTAACCTTGCTCTGCCTCCTACCTAATAAAAATGAAGCCACTGGATGTCCCACTTGATGGGTTCTTTTTTATACCTGTCTATTCGCCTCATTGCTCAAGTGCCTGCCACCCAACCCTGCCCAAGGCACCACTGCAGGGCCTTTGTGGATGGGCACAAAGAGACACATTCATGACTATTTCTGATGGGCATGATACTCTGGGTAGGATTGGTGCACAGACAAAGGGAAATTTATCATCGCCAGAGACCCCAGAATCCAAAATTCTATAAGAATGGCACTCATACAGGACAAAGCAGGGAGACAGTGGCTGCAAAATTTGGGTTGGAGACTTGTCAGGAATCTGTGGACATGGCTATCTCTCGTCTCTACTTGGTAGGTTCCAGATCTAAAGGCAAACTCTACTTGAGACTTTCGTCAGCCAAAGGAAGGACTGGCCTTATTCGCTCTCCTCCGAAGAGTAGAACCAAAGGATAAATGACATCAGAGAGCAGATCCAAGTCAACAGAAGGGGGATAATTCTAACCTTTATAACTCACCCATATCAAAAGGCTGACTTATGAAAGGACTTGAATAGACATTTCTCTAAAGGGGATCTACAAATGGCCAATCAGCTCATGAAAAGATGCCTACCATCATTAGTCATTAGGGAAATGTGAATCAAAACCACAATGAGATACCACTTCATACCCACTACGATGGCTATAGTCAAAAACCCAGAAAATAGTAGGCATTGCCAAGGATGTAGAGAAATTGGAAACCTTGTGCATTGCTGGTGGAAATATAAAATGGTGTAGCCACTGTGGAAAACAGTATGAAGGTTTCTCAAAAAATTAAGTATTCAATTACTTAAATACCATATGACCCAGCAATTCCACTCCTAGATACATAACCCCAAAGAATTCAAAGCAGGGAATCAAACAGATACTTGTACAATAATGTTCATAGCAGCATTATTCGCACTAGTCAAAAGATGAAAACAACTCAAGTGTCTATCAACACAGGATGGATAAATAAAACATGGTCTATCAATACAATGGAATATTATTCAGCCATAAAAAGGAATGAAACATTGATACATGCTACAACATCGATGAACCTCAGAAACACTGTGCTACGTGAAAGAAGCCAGACACAAAAGACACACCGTGCACGATTCAACTTACATGAGGTAGTACCTAGAATAGTCCGATTCATAGAGACAGAACATAGAATAGAGGTAACCATGCGGCTGGGGGCAGGGGAAGATATTGTTTAGTGGGTACAGAATTCCTATTGGGGGTGATGAAAAAGTTCTGCAGATGGATAGTGATGATGGTTGCACAACACCGTGAATGTCCTTAATGCCACTGAATTGCTCATTTAAAAATAGTTAAAACGGTAAACTTCATGTTATATATATTTTACCACAATTTTAAAAAAAAGCAGTTTTTAAAAGGCTGCCTTGTAAATCACAAAGCCAAAGCTGGACGCGAGGAAGGAGGGGCGCCTGCACAAACACTTAGGGTCCTCTGAAGCACTTGGATATCACAGCTTCTGACTCTTCCCTTTACCGCACAAGCTTGAGACAAGTTCAGGAGTTGTAAGGCCCAACCCCATAACTTGCACTTTGTTATCCAACTTGGAGTTTATGACGAGCAAATGGTTTAAAGACTAAAGCCTGCCAGGCACTGATGGGAAGTGAGTCATCTGTGAGCAGTTCGAAGATGCACACCTGGTATGAGAATCTTGTTCGCTTATGTCACCTGCAGCCGAGCAGGTGTGCCATTATCCCATAGAAGGCCTCCATGGGCTTCGCCTTCTCACGTCTTGCTGTCTTCTCCCTACTTCTCACACACTGGGGGCTCAGTTAACAATGACCGAATAAATGAACTGGTACCTCCCTGGATGGCTGAAACACCCCACCCACCACCTCAGGGCTGAAGCACCCTAACCTCCCTATGACAAGCTACAGAGAGTATGATCATCAAAACCGCCAAAGCTAACAATTATTAAGGATTTGCTATGTGCCGGGGACTTTGCTTGGCTTTTTAATGCACGATTCCATTGAATCACCGTACCAACCCCATGTAAAACACTGTCCCAATTTTATAAGCAAGGAAACTGAGGCTCAGGAAGGAGAGCTCATTGGCCCAGGGTTACATAGCTAGTAGATCCTGAATTCAGACTGGGATCCAAGCAGTCTTACTGTGTAGCCCACACCCTCCCAACTACTTGGCTCTAGTGCTTCGAGCACCCACCCAAATTTCCAGGGACTCAATTATGTTATTATTTCTGAGTCTTCATCTCATTTTTTTCCTGGTCCAGGGAAATTGAAGACATCCATCTTTGGAACGCATCCACAGCTTTAATCGATGGCTGCCTAGAAACTCCAGGGGGCCCATGCTTTCAGTCTTTATCAAGAACAAGATTTCCATTATGGCAAAACACAGAAATCACCTCGATGCTCAAGAGCAGCGCTGACCAAGTGAAATATACAGTGAGCTGCCTGTGTCATTTAAAATGTTCTAATAACCTCAGGGAAAAACTAAGATACAGGTGAAATCAATTTTAACATAGTTTATTTAACCCAATATATCTAAAATAGCATCATTTCAACATGTTGTCAACGTAAAAGAATACCAATGAGATATTTTGCATTCTATTCTTCTTTCTAAGAGCTTGGGATCTGGCGGGTATTTTATAATAATAGCACAGTTCAATTAGAGCTTGCCACATTTCAACTGATTAATAGTCAATGTGGCAAGTGGCTGGCATACTGGACCTCTCAGGTCTAAAATGCCTCCCTCTGGGGACTTCCCTGGCTGGTGGTCCAGTGGGTTAAGACTCCGCGCTCCCAATGCAAGGGGCCCAGGTTTGATCCCTGGTTGGGGAACTAGATCCCACGTGCAGGCAGCAACTAAGACCCAGCACAGCCAAAATTAAATAAATAAGCCTTTTTTAAAAATAATAATAAAAAAAAATAAAATGTCTCCCTCTCTTTTTCTCATCTTTCCTTGTCTCTGTAGATGCCCTACTGTGTCTCCATCGGTTCTGCATTTCTCTTCAATCATCATCTGGCACAGTCACCAATGAGAGCACATGAGTAACAGAGTATTCCATCATTAGGATTCTCATTAATCTCACAGCTCTCACCTCTGATCACACTGCCCTTATCACCTATGCTTCCTCCTTCGCCTCTATTTGCTCTCATCTTTGCTTTCTTTTCTTCCAGGCCAGGCCACCTCTGGGGACTCCAGGGAGGAGCAGCCAACCTCTTCCTGGCAGCCACGGGGCTGCCTGAATTTGCAGTTCGGGTCAGATCAGTGACTCTAAACCTCAGTCCACTGGCTTGTAAAACAGGAACAACTACAGTTACAGTCACTCCGCACTGGAGAGACATTCCAAGGGTCATAGAAACCCTGCCCGAGAAAATCACGCTACGCTCTGGCTTTTCTCCCACTGTTGTCCCTTTTCCCTCCCCACCCTTCAGCTTCTCCATCCTCCCTCCCAGTTCCCATGTCCCCCTCGGCTTCCTCAGCTTCGGAACACCTTCCATTCCCCAGCTCCAGAGCAGCAAGGGGGAAGGGAGGTCCCAAAAGGTAGAGCCTGGCGAGGGGGTTGGAGAGGGGAGCCCAGAAAATGACCCGTCCTCAGGGAGACAAGGAAGAGTCCTCAGTTTCCTGCCCATTGGAAGAAGGGTAAGAGCTCCCTAGTAGAGCCCACCCTAAAACCTCAGAGGGGGCAGAGGGCCCTTCAGAGGTAACTCTTGCCGCTGACTCAGAAGAGACCACGTCCCACCCATGTCTCTATGAGAACAAGGCAGAGGCTGGGTCGCCGCAGGCTGGGTGCTGTGCATGGAAAACCACGTGCTGCTCTCACCAACGCAGGTTCCCAGGTCATTCCCAAGGGCAAACAGGAAAGACGAGATTTGGGCCTAAGACAACTGCCTCCTTAACCCAGAGCTCTTGGTCATCAAAGCACAGGCAACCAAAAAATAAAACAAAACATAAATCCAGACTGAGGATAGGGAAAAACGGGCCCTTTCCCATACTGTGGGTGAAAGGTAATTTGGCAAAACCTATCAAAAGTCTGGAAACTTTGCATATCCTTGGATCCAGCAATATTTCACTTCTAGGAATTGAAGGCAAGGATGACTACAAGCCACAAGGATGTCTACTACAGTATTATTTATAATAATGGAACATGACAAACATACACATCTGACAGAATTAAATAAGTTAGATAAATTATGCAACAGCCATGTAACACTATGCAGCCATTAAAAGTACTATTTAATAAGATGAATAGATGTTCCTGACATGTTAAGTGAACCTCGTATCTCTAGCCTTCCTCAAATCTCCAGGCTCACATACCCAACTGTCTACTTCACAAACGTAAATGTCTAAACAGGACTTCATTGTCAAGCCCAATCTAATCCACCCCCGGTCTTCACACTTCAGATAATGACACCGCCATTCACTTAGTTCTTCGGCCAAACACGTAGGAATAATCCTCGGTTCTTTATTTTCCTTCACCCCCGACATCCGATTCACGCGCACCTCCCATGCACGTGATCATCTGCGACCGGCCACTTGCTCCATCTCCCCACCATCACTCGCGTCAAAAGCAGCCATTCTGGGCTTCCCTGGTGGCACAGTGGTTGAGAGTCCGCCTGCCGATGCAGGGGACATGGGTTCGTGCCCAGGTCCGGGAAGATCCCACATGCCGCGGAGCGGCTGGGCCCGTGAGCCATGGCCGCTGAGCCTGCGCGTCCGGAGCCTGTGCTCCGCAACGGGAGAGGCCGCAGCAATGAGAGGCCCACGTACCGCAAAAAAAAGAAAAAAAAAAAAGCAGTCGTTCCTGGCTTTGACTCCCATACTAACCTCCCAATTTGTCTCCGTGTTCCCATTCGTCTCCCCTATAGTCTACTTTCCCTGCAGCAATCAAAAGGAACTTTTAAATAACCCTTTGAACAAAGTCCGAGTATCTCAGCCAAGCCGTCTATGACTGGGGCCCTGCATCTGCCTCCCACTTGCGCCCCTCACCCCTTCCCCACTCACCCTGCTCCAAACACAGTGGTCTCCTTGCTGTTCTCAAAACATGTAAAACGCAGTCCCACCCAAGAACTTTGCACCTGCTGTTCCCTCTGACTTGCACATTCCCCAGATATTTCATGGTTTGCTTCCTCAAGTCAGTAAAACCTCCCCAAGGGGGCCTTTGCTGATCAGCCCACGCCCCTTCCTCTCTTTCCCATGCTCTTTGGCTTTATTTTGGATTTTTTCCATAGCTGTGATTCAGTTATATTAGATTGTTCACTGGCCCCCAATGAACCACACCTGCTGGAATCCATACCCTTGGATACTAAGTCCCACATTGACGATGGGCTCAACCACATAATTTGCTTTGGCCAGTGGGACATTAGCAAAAGTTACAGAAGCAGAGGCTTAAGACAGGCTATCAATTGGAGCTTGCCTTCTTGGAACACTGCTGCTGCCACCATGTAAGAAATCTGGACACTGTAAATAAACTGTAGTTCAGTGAAAGAAAGAAAGAGACAGGAGAGAGAGAGAGAGAAAGAAAGAGGGAGAAAGAAAGAAAGAGGGAGAAAGAGAGAGAGAGAGAAAGAAAGAAAGAAAGAAAGAAAGAAAGAAAGAAAGAAAGAAAGAAAGAAAGAAAGAAAGAAAGAAAGAAAAAGAAAGAAAGAAAAGAGGGGAGGGAGGGAGGGAGGAAGAAAGAGAGAGGAAGGAAGGAAGGAAGAAAGAAAGAAAAATCTGGGCTGTCCTGCTGGAGAGGCTATGTGGAAGAGAACTGAGGGGCCTGAGCCAATCACTAGCCGACCACCAGCCACATGAATAGGGCCATCTTGGACCATTCAGCCTCAGCGGAGCTGCCGGATGACCAGAACTACTGGTCTGCAAGACGAGCCAAAGAACTGCCCAGCGAATCCCAACCCACAGCATCACTGAAAATAATGCGTTATTGTCTGAGGTCCAGTTTCCCAAACTTAATTAAGTCTAGGTATGGTCTCTCAAACCATAATCAGTCATTGCGATGGAACAGATAAAGAACAAATAATAGATATGTGACGGCTAGAACACCCTCGCTGTACAGGAGATTCTGTCACTTAGCCATCCCCCAACCCAATCCCTGATATTTACCTCCACTTGTAACTTAACCGAAACAGAACCCAGCTCAGTACCAGCTGCACGTGGCCAGTGCCCACCAGCCCTAGTGCCACTCACTCACCTTTCAGATGGCATCTGTGCCTCCAGGTTCGTTTCTCACCCTATAAATCAGGGATCAGCAAACTACAGCCCACGGGCCAAGTCTGACCCACCACCTGTTTTTTTAAGGCCCGAAACCGAAGAATAGTTTCTACATTTTTAAATGTAAAAAACAAATTAGAAGGAAAATACTATTTTGTGACATGTGAAAATTATATCAAATTCAGATTTCAGGGACCCTAAATGAAGTTTTATTAGAAAACATTTATTTCTGGGTTGTCCGTGGCTGCTTCAGGCTACAACAGCAGAGCTGAGTGGTTGTGATGGAAACCACATGGCCTACAAAGCCTCAACGATTTACTATCTGTCCCGTTACAGAAAAAGTTTGCTGGTCCCTGCTGCAGGCTGCCATCAGACTAACCTTTAAACAACTTTTTAATTGTACTCACTCCAAAACCTTTGAAGATTTCTATCTCCTCTCTCAAAGGGATGAAACTTTGTTTGTCTGACTTCCTGATCCTAAGTTACACCCCAGGAGTTTGTAACCTGAATTCGTTTCCTATGACACTCTACCAGGTACTCTCCATTCTGGGCCAGCCGGTCTGTAAGCTGCCCCTTGAAGGCAGGAGTATGCCTCCATCCGGTTTGTTGCTCTGGCCCAGAGAGCTCCCCCAACCCGCTGCAACTTAAACCCTCCCCATACCTCACTCCACTCAGGATCCCCAGCTCCCCAATCAAGGATTCTTCCCTAACCACTTCGTCACATGTTTCCCTGGGTGCATTCTATGGAACATCAAGCCCAAGAGACGTCTCTGGAAAAAGGAAACACCGCAGACGCTACCCTCTCTTGGAGTCACAATGTACAAATACAGCACATTAAAGGCTCTGAGAAGTCCTGCAGTCAAGATACCTATCTCTTTTGCTTACCTCAACCTTTCCCAAATGTGTTAACCATGGGATTTATTTTGCCTTCAGAATACTTGCTGACCACCAGCATCTAGCACAGTGCCAGGATTTCAGTATTTGTTGAAAGAGTGATAATGCTAGGGTTCCACAGAACATACTTTGGAAATGCTGCTTAAGCTCCTTCCTCCCTCCCTCCAGTCTGAGCTGTTCCCTTCCGTGTCATCTACTCTACACCATGTAATGCTAATCATCACCATCAAAGAAGCTATCATTTATTTAGCACCTGCAGGCACTGGGCTACAGATAGCATTAGACCCTTGAAAATCTCACCTCTTTTCATCCTTACCACCACCTCTGAGGTAAGCAATGTTATTCCTTCACTGCCATTTTGCCAAAAATGAAACCATGGGTCAGAAAATTTAAATCACTAGGCCAAGATAAAGTAAGTAGGAAAGCTAGAATGCCAAACTACATCGGTCCAACTCCAAAACGCATGACCTTTCTTCTCTGCCAAAGTACCTCCTGGTAACATACTGTGGCCAGTGTTGCTGGCTGTCCACCCAATGTCCCTTCATGCCTTCTTCCATGCTAGCACAACACTGATTTTGTAAGGAGTAGCAACAGGTCAAACCAGGAAACGGACTGCAACTATCTAAACCAGTCACGGTGGTATCCCCACTGCCTTGCAGCTCGGACAAGTGATCTGACCCAGTTCTGGCAAAGAAGACATAATGAAACATCACCTTAGGGGTAGGAAGGCAGAGGTGTCCTGTGGAAACCAAACAGAGATATGAAGCCTTTATTCCTTCCTGTTCACCTGGTCCCCCTCTTCCATACCTTGAACCTGGGTGAGATGGTTAAAGCTTCAGGGGCCATCTTGTGGCCATAAGGAAGAGGCCATGAGAATTCGCAAAGACATCAGCCCCAATGTTATTAACTCACTAAGCCAACTCAAGCAGCTACATACCTCCAGACTTCTTGCTACATGAGAAAAATAAACCATTAATTGCTTAGCCACGCTGGGTGGATTTTCCATTTCACACAGCTGAACACATTCCTAATGGACCCACATGCTGTCTCCCATATTACTGTTTGGACTTTATCATTATCTCACATACACATTATTAGCCTTGTCTCCCTCATCATGAAAGTACGCTTCTTGGAGACTAAGTCCATGTCAGATGTTTTTTGTTTCCGCAGGGGTTATAGGCAAGGTTTTCAGGGATGGTCTGTTCAATTTACTACTTTCTTTAGGGTTTGTGAGTAGGGAGATGTCATCATCGAATAGCTGAAATATGGCCTCTATCTCCTATTAGATTAGTCTTTCTCAAAGTGTCAATATGAAAACATGCATCAGAAACACCTGGACTGTTTACTAAATGCAGATCCCTAGGCCCCCTCCAATCCCAACTGAATTAGAATCTCTGGGATTAGAGGCTGAGAATCTGCATTTTTAATAAGCTCCCTCAGGTGGTTCTGATATATGAAGTTTGACAACTGCTGGGATTTAAAAACAACAACAACTGTGGATCCAAAACCTATGAGAGGTTTGGCAGCACTTGCCTGGACCCTAAGGCATCAGCCCCTCCCCAGAGGCCCCACCCTAGCCCTAGAGACCTAGGAAGCCTCAACTGGCATAACTGCTCAAGATCCTTTCTTGGGCAATATGGATAAAGTCGTGGGCACACTCTGTGGCATACTGGGATTAGGAAACTAACAACAGATGCAGTCCCAGTAACTGTCACTTCCCACCATACCAATGCCCACATCCCCCAGTTTAAAAAGAAAACCACTATGCAGAAAAGAAGCAATGGAATCCGTGGCCCACTACAACAATCACCATGATCCAGGGAGCTCTCAGAGGATGGAGCATGCTGGAAAGAGGAAAAGAAAACTGGAGAAACTTACATAGTAATACACAAACTAGCATTTGGGACTCCTGACTCAGAGGAACAGTAGAGACCTCCGGTGGCCCTTTTGGGTTATTTATTTACAACATGCAATTCTGAACAGAATCTTCTCTTGGGCACTGCTCAGACAGAGACAGAAGGCTGGGCCAGGGCATCCCACACTTTTTCTTCCATCAGCGGAGTCCTAGCCTACACGGCTCTCCAAAGCTCTGAGAAAGAAAATACCTGTGTGCCTCCCCACAGAATTCCCACGCCTCTGCTACCCCTTGATACTTACGTTATCATTTCTGATGATCATTTTCCCAGATGACAGGTGCACATAGAGATGCATTCTAGGGGAGCAAATAGCATACCCAATACACACACACACACACACACACACACACTAACTCCACTTTCAAACTGGTGACCTTCCTGCCTGCTGACATGCGGCCAAATTTAAAACCACGGAGGAAAAAGGAAGACTTGAAAGTGAACCAGAGGTAGATGCTCATCCAGGCTAGAATGGGGGCACAAGGGCTAAAAGATTCAGTAGGGATTAAAGAGTTCAGGCCTTGGAAACACACGGGCTGGAAACTAGTGGCCATCCCAGCTCTGCACACGCCCGCCCCACCACAGGGAGAATCACCTTCCTTTCCTCCCAGCCCCATGGCCACCACCCTCAGCAAGTGCCAGCTAATGGGAGTTCCCAAATTTAATCAAGCCATGCGTAGCACGGGGCCGGTTGGAGGGAGGGATGTGAGTCGAACCCTAGAGATGTTTCGAACAACGTGGATGCTCAGTGACTATGTGGACGCCAGGCATTTTCTAAAGCTCTTGAAGCCTTCTTCCTTTGACCAGATGGCCTTCGGAAGAAATAATTTCTGCCATCTTCTTTCTGAGTAACTTTGCATCCACCCCCCATCCCCCCCCACGAAATTGCTTCAAACTCCCCCTCAAGTTCTGTTGGAGAGAACGTTACAACACGCCAAAGATAAAACTGCGGACCCCTTTCTGCACGGTCCCACCAAGATTCAGAGTATTTTCCCACACCACCTGTGTGTGCTGATCCAGGGTTGTTTTTGTTTTTTGTTTGTTTGTTTTTTTAAACACGTTTCAGGCCTGCAACAGCTCCCTGCATCAAAACGATTTGATTGGAAATGGGTAGCTCAATGGGGAATTCTTTTTCATGCATCTTGCCTCCTGACATGTACATTAATGAAAACAAACAAGCAAACAAACAAACCAAATCCAAGGAGCAAAAGGGGGGCTGGGAAGGAGGCTGAAAAAGAAGAGGTCTATCTTTACAGGCAGCCCCATTCTGCGAGCAAAAAGCACCTTTTGACCACCTGCAGAATGCGCAAGGTCACGTGGGTTCTCTGCAGCGCCTTAATGTCTTACCCAGCACACAAGCAAGCCCCCGTGGCATATAAACAAATTCACAAGCAGAAAAAAGGGAGAACTCACTCCTCAAAGAGGAAGCGAATGATAACCACAGCCGCAAGAATAATAATAAAGAATAACAGTTACTACTACTCCTCCCACCACCCAGCCAAGCGCCGACGACAGCAGTACAGTAAAGGGACACCCAGTGCAGGATTTGCAAGATAAATCACAGGAGACCAAATCGTGCCCACCTTGCTACCCTCCCACCCGCCCACCCCACCCCCAACAAACAGAATCAAGGGAAAGGGGATGGTGGGGGAGAAGGGGGAGGGAAGGAAGGGTGGCTTTCTTTCCATAGGCAACACCTACCTCCAGGGTCCGGATTTCTTTTTGTGTGAGGTCGTTGGAAGTAGCACATTTGGTCCTAAGCCCTTCCAGGTTGGAGATGCTCAGGTCTATCATGTTTTGGACCAACTCGCACTGCTGTAAGGCTTTTTGCAAACTCAGAGGCTGCTGCTCCTCGCTTTTCGTCATGTTTTCCTCATCCATCGCTTGCTCTGCAAGCCCCCTTCCCCTCCTCCTCCTCCCGGAGAGAAAAAAGGGGGGCGTGGGGGGAGCAGAGGTAGTCTGCCCCCTACGCCTCTCCAACCACTGCGACTTCTCAACAATGTCTCATGAAGAAGAAACCCAACATCTCACACAGGGTTGAGGGGGTGGGGGTGGGAGGAGGGGACAAGAGCCACAATTTATTATTTTATTTTGGGGTATCAAGCAGACTTCATTAGAACGTCTCCTCTCTCTGAGTCTCTGGTCCCTGAAAAGGAGAGATGCTGTTTCTCAGAAGCAAACCAGGTGATGTGATGCTGTCTGTACACTTAGGGAGGAGGAGGAGGAAAAAGAGGAGGGGGGGGAGGGAGAGGAGGAGGGAGAGAAGGAAAACAGCGCTCACTCTTTACACACCGGCTCCGTGAAGGACAAAATTATATATTTTTGGCTGGCTGGCTTTTATGTCAAAAAAAATCTGGTTTGCCCCCCTCCCAGTTGCAGTGACACGGCATTGTCCACCGTTTGTGGTGCTTTAGCGCGTTCTCAAGATGCTGTCTGCATTGCTCCCGCGGCTGCGGCGACGACTGCGGCTGGTTGCTGGCTCGTCGTCGCGCTGCTGCTGCTGCCGCCGCCGGGCTCCGGGGGTGACGGCTGCTGCATTCGCTCCTGCCTCGCTCCACTCCGACATCTTGCCTGTCAATCAAGGGGGGTGGGGGGGCAAGGGAGCGCCGGCGAGGGATGGAGAGCAAGGGACCTGCAGCGGAGCGGGTTGGTGGAGAGGCGCGGTGCGCGCATCCGCCCCCGCCGGGCCCCGGCCCCGGCTCCGGCTCGCCAGGGACCCGCCGAAGGAGGCGGAGGAGGAGCGCGCAGGCTCACGCACCTGGCCGGGAAAAGGGACGACTCCCGGCGGCTGCAGGGGGAGCGGGGGGCGGGATTTCTAGGCGTTGCGGAGCTCGCGTGGCAAAGTGAAATTACTACCGGGCGGGCGTGCGAGCGAGCAGTCGGCGGGCGGGGGCGCGGGGGAAGCGCGCACGGCGGGCCGAGGCTGCTCCCGCGGGCGGTGGAGATGGCAGGGACTGTGCTACAGCGCGGAGGCTGGGCCGAGGGGGCGGGGAGAGGGATTTGGTGGCCGGGTGGGGGTGGGGGCCACTACTACGGCACCGCTCTCGCGAGACGAGGACGGAGCGCGGCTCAGCAGGTGCACTCCCGCAGGGAGCAGGTGTGCGTCCAACTTTAAACCCCGTAGTGCATGCTGGAGAAACGTCGGCGTGAACCTGGGCACGTCCTCTCTGGCTTTCTAGCTCTGTGTGTGTATGTGTGTGTATGTGTGTGTGCGCGCGCGCGTGTGTGTGTGTGTGTGTGTGTGTGTGCGCGCGCGTGCGTGTGCGCGCGCTCCTGCCTTTTTGCTTGTAGTCTCTTGATACTGGGGGAAAATGAAACAAACCTGGTGATCTCCCATGAGCTGTAGGAAGCTGCCTCCCAGAACTGTCACCCCGGCCTGCAACTGCCCTGAGGGGTGGCTTTACATTTGGAGAGTGAAAGGGGCTTTGCTTCAATCTGATTGTTACCATGTCCTACATGTCCTGCATGGTCTGATCCCCGTCTACCTAACACCCCTTATATCAGCAAATTACAGTCCCAGAGTTAAGAATGGATTTTACGCTACAAACAACTGCTGGAGAAGGTGCGGAGAAAAGGGAGCCTCCTGCACTGTTGGTGGGCATGTAAACTGGTGCAGCCGCTGTGGAGAACAGCATGGAGGTTGAGGAAAGATCTAAAAATACAGCTACCATATGATCCAGCAATCCCACTCCTGGGCATATATCTGGAGAAAACCATAATTCGAAGAGACACATGCACCCCAATGTTCACTGTAGCACTGTTTACAATAGCCAGACATGGAAGCAACCTAAATGCCCATCGACAGAGGAATGGATAAAGAAGATGTGGTACATGTATACAATGGAATATTACTCAGCCATGAAAAATGAAATAGTGCCATTTGCAGCAACATGGATGGACCTAGAGGTTGTCATACTGAGTGAAGGAAGTCAGACAAAGACAAAGATCATATGATATCACTTACATGTGGAATCTAAAAAAATGGTACAAATGAACTTATTTACAAAACAGAAATAGAGTCACAGATGTAGGAAACAAACTTATGGTTACCAAAGGGGAAAGGGAGGGGAGAGAAAAATTGGAAGATTGTAGTTGACATATACACACTACTATATGTAAAACAGATAACTAATAAGGACCCACTGTATAGCATGGGGAACTCTACTCAATATTCTGAAATGACCTATATGGGAAAAGAATCTAAAAAAGTGCATATATGTATATGTATAACTGATTCACTTTGCCGTACAGTAGAAACTAACACAACATTGTAAATCAACTATACTCCAATAAAAATTTAAAAAAAGAAAAGAATGGATTTTACGTTTTTAAATGGTTGGGGAAAAAGTCAAAAGGATATTTTGTGACGTGAAAATTAACAAGGAATTCTAATTTCAGTGTTCATAAATAAAGTTTTATTGGGACACTACCACCCATTTATTTATTATGTGTCTGTACCTTTGCATTATAGCAGCAGAATTTAGTTGCAGCAGACACTGTATGACTTGGAACAGCTAAAATATTTACTATCTAGCCCTTTACAGAAAAGTTTGTTATCCCCTGGTTAAATCGCCAAACACAGTCTTGCCTCAGGGGTCTATGTACTCTATGTCCCCTCTGCCCAGGTCAAATTTCCCCCTAATCCTCTCCTGGTTGGCTCCTGTCACTTAGTGTCAACTCAAATAGGCTTCATCTCCCTGACCATCTTAACTAATAGTACTCGCATCACACATTGCCCAAAGGATGTATTTAGGATAATTAGCAAAAGGCACCTCTTTAACAGAGCTCCATTCCAGGGATTGGGCTTATGGGGCAGAGTAGACTCAAGAGTTCAGGGTACAATATGTATTCCTTAAAGGAAGCCACTTAAGAAGTAGAGAGAATGACAATCCATGATGGCAAACTTTTTCTCAGACTGTGGGTTGTAGGGTTTTATGGCTTGTATAGAGCTGAACCAGCATTTTCAAAATCCCCCTGTCGATGAGGAGCTCAAGTGTCTTCTCTATGCTCTCAATCTTTTGGACTATGAAGTTTATGGATTCCAATTCTCTGGTAAAATTCTCTTTTCATCCATTTTCTCCATCTTCTGCTTTGTTTTTCTTGAACATATTAATTATGGTTATTTTAAAGCCCCTGTCTAATTCCAATGCCTTGGTCACCTGTGGGGTCTATTTCTACTGACTACTTTTCTCTTTGTTTCCAGTGATTTGGTCCTGTCTCTTGGCAGGCCTTGTAATTTTTGTGGAATGCCATACAATGTCTGTGCATGAAAAAAATTAGATCTAGAGTCTCCAGGTGATGTTATCTAACTCTGGAGAGGGCTCACCCTTTCTCTGCAAGACAGATGGCATGAGGACTGACCATCTTAATCCAATCAGAGGCTGAGCTGGATGGAGGCTGGGTTGCAGTTTTGATAAGACACCATTTAACTCTGGCCTTCACTTCTAAGGCCTTGCCAAGTGTTCTTAGGTGTTCACCGAGGCCCCTCCTGCCAGTCCTGAGTTCTAATGGCAAGACTGCTGGAAACTCTGCTCTGTTTTTGTTTGTTTGTTTGTTTGGCCGCAGTGTGCAGCAGGCAGAACTTTCCCAACCAGGGATCGAACCCCTGCCCCCTGCATTGGAAGCACGGAGTCTTAACCACTGGACAACCAGGGAAGTTCCTCCGCTCTGTTTTTCAGGAACTTTTTGCTTGGTTTCTTAGCTTCTTGGCCTGCAGTGTTTCAGAATCTGCCAAATGCCTTAAGGGGGATATTGCCATCTATCAAGCTCACTTTTCTGTCCCCCCACTCCTTCTCTCTGGGATATTAGCCTTTCAAGTCCCTGGTTTTGTCTCTCCAGCCCTAGAAGACTGCCAAAAGTTCTGTGGTTTCTCTGTCCCCCAGAAGCAGCTCCCTGCCTGGGAGTGAACTGATGAGAATTGTATTTCATCTCAGAAACTGCATTCTAGGGCTTCCCTGGTGGTGCAGTGGTTAAGAAACTGCCTGCCAATGCAGGGGACACGGGTTCAAGCCCTTGTCTGGGAAGATCCCGCATGCCGCGGAGCAACTAAGCCCATGCGCCACAACTACTGAGCCTGCACTCTAGAGCCCACGAGCCACAACTACTAAGCCTGCGTGCCACAACTACTGAAGCTCATGAGACTAGAGCCTGTGCTCCACAACAAAGAGTAGCCCCTGCTCGCCACAACTAGAGAAAGCCCGCACGCAGCAACAAAGACCCAACGCAGCCAAAAATAAATAAATAAAAAGAAACTGCATTCTAGCTCTGAATGACGAATGTCTCAGAGTAGCTTCCTCAATAGTGGAAATAAATTATTGTTACTGGGCTACTGAATGAGCTGAAGTTGGCCATACTTCATTAGATCACATAGCTTTTAGTTTCAACTATAAGAACAGTCTCAAATTTGAATATTAGAAGGCCATTCTAGTCCAGCCAAAACTTCATTCTCACATCCAGTGTGATACCTCTTCCCAGCCCCTCTGGTCTGACCACAGATGGCTCCGGAATCTGCAGTGTGGAGACTAGGCAGGCGTGTCCTTTCCTGCCTCCTCTCCAGCTCCCCTTGCTGGTGTACAGGAGCAAAGGAATGAGTGGTCAAGGGGCCTCAGATGGAACAGGCAAGAACAGGTATAGTTCTCGTTTGAGTGTCAGATCCCACCCCCGCCATATCCTGATGAGCCCTCACATGCTGGCTCTTTCACATGGCGGTGAACTGGGGTATCTTCGGAGACCTCCGTGGGGACCACGTGGGGACTCAAAGCACATGCTGTGACCTCTCGCACACCCCTTTTCCACTCATACCCCGGGAAGTACCCTACGTTCTCTGAGGGCCCCTTGCCTGGCAGGCTGGGTGAGTTTTTCAGGATGACTCAAGTCTAATATATGCTCTAGCTCATGAGAAACAGGATGCACCTTTGCCCTGCTGCCCTGTCTCCTCACCCCAGGCAGCCTTCAGCGGGCAGTGAGATGCCAGCCACGCCCCCTCAGTGCGCCCAGTCTCGGGTCTCATGGGAGATTCTTCTTTGAACTCTTCTCTCTTGGCTTGGGGGTTGGGAGGGGAGAAGAAAGCCCCCCACAGAGACCTGTCAGAAAAACCCCCTCTGGATAAAATCTTGACCTTGTGTTACATCAGCTGGAGGCTGATGGTTACTGATGGTCAGAGGACCAGTCTGGCTGCCTCTTAATGGAAGGATGGAGTATTGTTACCCACTGCCCGCCCTTCGAAGCTTTAGCTGTAGTCCTGGGTTGACAGGAAGAGTCTCATTCCACATCCTGTTGTATTAGCAATGACCTGCCCCCAATATTTTCTAAGTTGCATTGTGAATGGGGACGCAAATTGGGAAACAGCAGATTCAAAGGTAGAGGGGTGGTCGATGACCCTGGAACTGAAAAAAACTACCATTGACTTGTCTTTAAAGAGGCTCAATGTACTGTTTTCCCAGGGCATTGCTTTGTTTCTTTTTTCCTTTTTTCCTACTGACTTCTTCAAGGAGGGAAAAAAGCTCAGAACACTATCCCCCAGGACACAACCAAATCTTCATAGCTGCAAGAGGATTATTATTGCTCTGTTCTAACTCATTGATCCCCAAACCATAAATGGCTTTTTAACAAATACCTTTGATGAGTGCAGGCAGAAAGTTCCTATCTTTAACCTTGTGAATTTTTCCTAACATCAGAAAACTGACTTGTTCTAGAGTTCTTCTTTTGGCCTTTTGCCTCTTTGTCTCTTAATTTTCCAATGTGAGCAAAACAGCTAGATCACTCTCTTGATGGTGAGATAATTTGAGCTCATCGTAATGGACGGATGATTAGTCCAGTGATTTTTGCTGGCTTTACAAATTAAGCACTGAACAATGCACTGTGGATTTTCAGACACAGCACCCTCAGGATGGAAAAGGATGTGGACTGTGGCACTCTCTGGATACTGAGAGATACACAGCCGAGGAGTACTGAAAATTGCAGTAAAGTGATGCCATCAACCGAGCTTGCTTACTTCTCATGCCATCTTGTCTATGAAGCTCTGCATTAGCCCAAATGGTGTCTTTGTGTGAATCAGAAAAAGGCATCTTGGGCTTCCTTGGTGGCGCAGTGGTTGAGAGTCCGCCTGCCGATGCAGGGGACACGGGTTCGTGCCCCGGTCCGGGAAGATCCCACATGCCGCGGAGCCGCTAGGCCCGTGAGCCATGGCCGCTAAGCCTGCGCGTCCGGAGCCTGTGCTCTGCAACGGGAGAGGCCACAACAGTGAGAGGCCCACGTACCACAAAAAAAAAAAAAAAAAAGGCATCTGCTCTGCAAGGGGACCAGGGGTCACAGCTTGTGGGGCAGAGCACGGTCTGGATTTCAGACTTACTCCGATCTAGGCACCTTATGAAGGGAGCAACCTGCACGGCATCCATCTGCAGCAGCACTGAGGAAGTTCCCAATTCTTTTGTTTTTACTGTTGAAAAATATGGATAACATGAAATTCACCGCTAGTGAGTGACATGTAGTCCCTTCACAATGTTGTGCAACCATCACCACCATCTAGCTTCAGAACGTTTTCCTCACCCCAGAAGGAAATCCCGTACAGGTTTAGCAGTCACTCCACATTTCCCCCCCTCTCCCTGACTTAGGCAACCACAAATCTGCTTTCTGTTCCTATGGATTTACGTATTCTGGACATTCCATGTAAGTGGAACCATACAGTATGTGGCCCTTTGTGTCTGGCTTCTTTCCCTTTGCGTAATGTTCCCAAGGTTCATCCATGCTGTTGCAGGTGTCAGTATTTCATGCCTTTCTGTGGTTGCATATATTCCATTGTGTGCATATACTGCATTTTATTGATCCACTTATCTTTTGGTGGATATTTTTTTCCCACCTTTGGCTATTGTGAAGAGTGCTGCTGTGGACATTTGTGTGCAAGTTTTTGTTTGAACACCGGTTTTCGATTCTTTGGCTGTGTATCTAGGAGCGGAATTAGCATAGATGGTAATTCTACGTTTAACTTTTTGAGACACTGTCACTGTTTTCCATAGTGGTTGCACCATTTTACATTCCCACTCGCAGTGTATGAGGGCTCCAACTTTTCTACATCCTCCCCTCCTGACTCTCCTTGCATCGATATTATTTCATTATTGGGGGAAAAAAAAAACATCGTAATGGCGTACTTAGGAAAGTATTGACACATTCATTTCTTGAGTGCCTGCAATGTGCTGGGAGAATGCTACATGCACAGGATTTAAAGATTAATAAGGGACGGTGCATTCTTCAGTTTTCTCTTAGTTACAAAGGACAAAAACCCAACACAAACCAGTTTAGACCAAAAAAGTGACTCAGGTCACCAGGAGGTGAAGGGGAAGAATGTTGCTCTGGCCTGGCACCATCCTTTTCTCTCCCCATCGCTCAGCTCTGCTTTCTTCTGTGTTGGCTTCGTTTTTAGGTAGCTTTTCCTCAGGATGTGACAAAGATGGTAACAGAGAGCTTAGCAACTCCATGAGGAAAAGAGTCCCTTTCTCCTTAGTTCCAATGAAGTTCTAACTCACTGCAACTTAGTTCCAGCTAGTTTCAACATAATTTGCAGGACTGAATGTGCACTAACCTGGTTTAGGCCACCAACTCCCAAGCCAGTCACCTTGGCCAAGGGGGTGAATGTGAGGATGGGCCAGGCCTGGGTTGTAGGAAGTGGCATCAGCTCTACCCAAACCACGTGGTATGAGATTAGGGGAGGGCTAGTCCC
>NW_006783115.1:627571-671748 GCF_000442215.2 Lipotes vexillifer | reverse complement strand
GAAAGAGGAATCCTATTATCAGAAGAAGAGAGGGTATATTTGGCCAGACAAAAGCATCAGCAATATTCCACCCTCCTTGAGAAAGTCACAGACTAGTGGGGAGACCCGTGCAAACAAATCCTATAATTATAATATGCTCTGGGAAAAAAGGACGAGAGTCCTTTAGAACCCTTCGAGGGAAAGGGGAGGGACTCTGGTAAGGCTCTGTTGAGGTAGAGATTCTGAGGCTGAGACTAAAGAAGGAATGGGCCATTTGCAGCTATGTGGATGGGCCTAGAGATGATCATACTAAGAGAAGTAAGTCAGAATGAGAAAGACAAATACCATATGATATCACTTATATGTAGAATCTAAACTATGATACAAATGAACTTATCTACGAAACAGAAACAGACACACAGACATAGAGAACAGACTTGTGGTTGCCAGCGGGGAGAGGGGACAGGGGAAGGATGGATTGGGAGATGGGGATTAGCAGATGCAAACTTATACATAGAATGGATAAAAAACAAGGTCTTACTGTATAGCATATTCAGTATCTTGTAATAAACCATAAGAAAAGAATATATGAAAAAGAATACATATATTATATATATATATATATATATATATATATATAACTGAATCACTTTGCTGACCACCAGAAACTAAGACAACATTGTAAATCAACTATATTCCAATACAAAAAAATTTTTTTTTTCTTTGCAGTATGCGGGCCTCTCACTGTTGTGGCCTCTCCCATTGTGGAGCACAGGCTCCGGACGCACAGGCTCAGTGGCCATGGCTCATGGGTGCAGCCGCTCCGCGGCATGTGGGATCTTCCCAGACCAGGGCACGAACCCGTGTCTCCTGCATCGGCAGGTGGACTCTCAACCACTGCGCCACCAGGGAAGCCCTGTCATGATGGTTTTTAAAGTCACAATCAAAATACTAAGCCATTTGGCCTGGCCTTGAGAAGGCTCATGCTGGTGAGTGAGAGAGGTCCTGTCAGTCCCTCCTCTACTGCTTGGCTTCAGCAGCCTCTATAGGAAGACCAACCACCCTCATTTACTGGGGACTGAGGGGTTTCCTGGGATGTGGGGCCTTCAGTGCCTAAATCGTGACTGTCTAAAGCAAACTGGGACAACCTGGTCACCCTAGAGTGAAGTTCCCAATTCATGAGCACCTACAGTGTGCTCAGAGTTGGGATCAGCGCTATGCGAGCATATGCTGTTATGGAAGACTGAGCCCTGTGTTGAAACAAAACTTGCACACAGATGTTCAGAGCAGCACTATTCACGAGAGCCAAAAGGTGGAAACAACCTAACTATCCATCATCTAAAGAGCAGATAAACAAAATGTGGTCTATCCATACAATGGAATCTTATTCATCCATGAAAAGGAGTGGGGCACTGACGCAGGCTCCAACATGGATGAACTTGAAAACGCGATGCTGAGGGAAGGAAGCCAGCCACAAAAGGTCACATCTGTATGATTCCACTTACACGGAATACCCAGAAAAGGCAAATCCAAAGAGACACAAAGCAAATTAGTGGTTGCCAGGGGCTGGGGGAGGGGAGAATGGGGAGTGAGTGTTTAAAAGTATGGGGTTCCTGTTTGGGGTAATGAAAAGGTTCTAGAACTAGATAGGGCTGATGGTTGTACGACACCATGAACGCACTTAATGCCACTGAATTGTACACTTTAAAATGACTGAAATGGTAAACTTTATGTTAAGTATATTTTACTGCAATTAAAAAAAGGAGAATCCCCAAAAGGTATATAAACTAGGTAAACTAAAAGCCAGCCCACTGGGCCAAATTTGGCCTGCAGTGAGTTTCATTTGGCTTCAGGGAGTTTTAAAATTTGAATTTGTGGCAAACAGATCTAAAAGGGGATATTTCGCATTAAAAAATTCTGATGAGCAATTTATTCGGAAAAATTCGTAAGCCTGGCCCCACTGAGACTGCATCTGCCCCTGGCAATGTCAGGAGGAGGGCGGAGGGGCCGCTTTACTCTGAGGCTGAGGCCTTCCAGTCCCCTCCAGGCCCCTTGCCCCCAACCTTCACCTGGGCTCCTTCCCTCCCGTGCAGTACCTGCCTGGCCCACGGAGGCCCTAAGCATAGGCTTTCCAATACTTGCACAAAACAATTAGAAAAGAGGCAGATGATAAAGTCTGGAAATCAGGCACGCTACATGGTGACTTCCATTTTCATCCCCTTGTAAATGAGATATCAGTGGACTATCATTTCCCCTAAAATGCTATATGACTTTTGAAAAGGTCAAGCAGTGATTCAGAGCCTTTGTTACACATGGGAATCACCCAGGAAACTTTTTAAAGTATTGATGACTGGGTCCTACCCGCCCCCAAGAGATTCTCACTTCTTTGGTCTGGGGCACAACTTGGGCATTGGGATTTTTTAAAGCTCCCCAGCTAATTCTAACATGCAGCGAAAGTTGAGAATTACCGCTTTACAGCTGCCTTTTAGAGAATCGCCCTTTTTTGGCCTCAGATGTCACAGAGCAAACTGCACACAAGTTGAAAATCTCTGTAGTTGTTACTAACATGTCTTTTGTTGTTCTGAATATCTACCCCTACAGACACAAGCTCTCCTCAGCTGGAAACACATGAGCAAATCATCTATTTTGTTTTGGAGGGGAGTCCACTGCTTCATTATCAAAAGGACATCTAAAGCACCTCATAAAATCGAGACATTTACCACAGGTTTGTTTAATGGGTGTGAAGGGCTCCAGTCCACAGTGTGCTTCGGCCTAAGGAAGCCATCTGATAATGAACACATGCTGTTTCCCCCGGCTGGAGTCTTAATGGTTTGTCATGTGAATGTGTGTGCATTGTTCAAAGTGATCACCCCTTTGCAAAGTGCAACTGTGACGCAATTGCTAACATCCTGGCCATGCATTTTCCATGTGCTCCTGCTTGTAAGCTCTCTTCCACCAGAGCAATTCAACGGTGCAAAAAAGCATCTGCTGGCAGGAAAAACAAAACCTGTTCCATAGTCTGCGCATATTCAAGGCACGCTACCTACCTTGGTACCAGACCTTTGCTGAGGTCAGTTGTGCCCGGGTCAGAGATGAAGCCCACCACCTCCTCCAGTTCACACGTGGGCCGTCTGTCTGGCCGATAAAAGCAGAACATGCCTCCTCTTCACACCCCACCACAGCTGTCTGCAACTTGCCTGGTGGCCCAGTGTTGGCTCAGCTTCCAGCACCCATCTGTGACTTGGGGGAAAAAAAAGAAAAAGAAAAAAGAAATGCATGTGGTGAGGGAACAAAATTGCCCACGTCATCCTGGATGAGCCTCAAGTCATCCAATATTTGATTGCCTTCTGAAAGGTATAGACCTGGAGTTTATTGAGCCTCATTTTGTTCCCAAGTCAGAAAAGTGGAACTGAAGGTCCTTTACAAGTCTCGTCTGCGATTTTTGGACTTTCCTTTTCTCTGAAGAAATGGAGGAGAAAATTAGAAATGTTGAGTGGGACAGATCACAGGTTTTCCCCTGTCTTGTGCTTTTTGTGCACAGAATCAGATAAATCGGTACCAGTTTAGTTTTCTTCGTAAACTGAGAACACTTTTTTTTTTCATCAAAAGAAGTACAAATGTTGGCTTTTAGTTTTTAAAGACAGACCCGGTCCCCGGTTTCAAATGAGCTAGAAGGTGAATCGTCCTCAATCCTGGGACATTCACCTAGTCATTAATTCGTTTATTTATTCAATCCAAATATCAATATATTTCTGATTTTAAATAAAAAGTCTGATTTCCTGATAGGATGACAAGATGTCGAATTGAAGGAGGTGATGATCCTTTATCATTACAAGTAGAGCTGGGATCCAGGAGAGGTAAGAGGCTCCTACAGGGAAAAATACTGACCTGGAGCCGGATGGCCAGGTTCAAATCCCAGCCCTGCCACCTCCTGGCCCTGTGACCTCATTCAAGGGATTTCAGCTCTCTGGATCTGGGTTTCCTCACCTATAAAATAAGAGTTAATAATAGTCTGCCTCCTGGGGTGGCACTGAGGATTCAGTGACTCAACTTGTGTAAAGTGCTTAGAACGCTGCCTGAACATTAGTTATAACTGCTTCTGCCCCTGGAAACACAATAGTAGCACAAAGGCAAAAGCATTTTTGTAGCATGGCAGGTTTACACACATGTAGCACTGTCACAAACCCATTTTTTTTTTTTTAAATCTGTATTGGGCTAAAATTGGAAGATCCAGTTCAGAATTTCTACAAGTGCCCCAGGCTGACCAGTTACATCAGAATTGCAAAATCCCAGAGAGTTCCCTGGTGGCCTAATGGTTAGGATTCCGGGCTTTCACTGCTGTGGCCAGGGTTCAATCCCTGGTTGGGGAACTGAGATCCTGCAAGCCGTACGGCATGGCCAAAAAAAAAAAAATTGCAAAATCTCAGATCCCACCTGGGACTTACTGAGGCTCTCTGGGGTTAAAGTCCTGGGGATCTGCATTTTAACAAGCATCCCATGGGGCCGTGATGTACCCTAAAGCTAGAAAATTATGAACAGACTTAACAAATAACGATACCCGTGAAGCCCAAATACTGCTGTTATGGATCCACTAAAGTAGTGTCTCTAAAACTTCATCTGAATATTATCTTTATGCACAATTTTTGCCCAATTATTTTACAATCTGACACAGCATATGCTTATAGTTTTCTATAAAGTGACTCACGGTTTTTACAAAAGTGAATTTATTTTATTATTTTTTAATTGATTTTTAAAAATCAGTTTAATCGGAAGCCTGTGAATTTATTTTAAAAGGGAAATTTATTTCATTCGAGTGAATGACAAAAATAGGTATCTTGCATAATTAGATGATAACTATAAAAGTAAATATAATTTTTAAAATAACGTTATTAAGTTCTACCTAGACACTGTTACCAGCTGAAGCTCTGAATTTGCAGCAGCACCTTTTAAAAAAAAAAAAATCGGCAAGGGTTGGAGAGGTGTTACAGTCTTTCTAGCACCACGTGGAGACTTTCTCCTTCATGAAATGATTGCAAGGGAATGAGAGGGGAATAACTTCCTCATTGGGGGATTCAGTGCCATTTAATATTGTATCTAGGACTTCCCTGGTGGCACAGTGGTTAAGAATCTGCCTGCCAATGCAGGGGACACGGGTTTGAGCCCTGGTCAGGGAAGATCCCACATGCTGCGGAACAACTAAGCCCGTGCGCCACAACTACTAAGCCTGCGCTCTAGAGCCTGTGAGCCACAACTACTGAAGCCCCCGCACCTAGAGCCCGTACTCTGCAACAAGAGCAGCCACCGCAATGAGAAGGCTGCTCGCTGCAACTAGAGAAGGCCCGCTCGCAGAAACGAAGACCCAACGCAGCCAAAAATAAATAAATTTTTTTTAAAAAAAGTGATCTCCATTACACTTTTAAAATATATACATATATTGTATCTAAGCAGCCCCTTAAGTCCCTTCCTAGTGAAGTCACGGAGCACACTTTGTGCAGAACTGCAATCAGGTCTTCGTCTGAAAGTTTACTGACTCTGGATTTGCACACACACTCACAAAAGAACAAAACAAAAACAAAAACAAAAGCCCCAGGATATTCAAGACACTGGGAGTCTTGTTCCGGGCAGTCCATACTTCTATCTCCACAAGGCTCCAGGACCCACTTCAGATGTCACTGTCAAGAGCGACAGATAGATTTGGGTTGGTATCCACTACCCACTCACCTACTATGCTTTGTGACCTTGGGCACACCTCCAGAATCTATCTCCACAACTGTAAAACGAGATGATGCCTGTCCGAGCCAAGATGACATAATGGTGTATGAAAAGCCCCTAACACAGAGGGTGACACGTGGTTGATGTTCAGTAAATGGTAGCTTTTAGCCTTCATATTTTAAACCACTTTTGATAGAACTCTTTGTAAAACACTTTTCTATTTCCTAAATCCTGTGTAACTACTTGATGACTCAGGGTTATCATTCTGAATGTCTCTGTAGTCATTTAATTGTCTTTGGACGCATTTCTAATAGCTTCCCAAATTCACCCTCTTCTTTGGCCATTTCATATACGCAGTGGGCTGGTAACGAAGCTAAGTGTCCACCAATAGAAAACTGATTAAACCATAGCGAAATTACATGGGTAGCCAATAACAATGCAAAAAGATACTCCTATAGCAATCAGAAAAATACAAATTTAAGCACTGAGCTATTTTTTGTCCATCTGCATAGCAAATGTTAAGTACAATATTATCTAAGGTGGGTGAGGAAATGGCAAATAAGAACTTCTATACACTAACGGTGGGAGTGTAAATTGGTACAACCTTCTGGAGGACATATGCATTTGACCTAGCAATTCCATTTCTAAAAATCTATACAACAGAATCTCTTCTGTACAGGCACAAGAATGTATGTGCAGAGCAAGTGTTGGTGAGCATGTGGAGAAGCTGGAGCCCTGGTGCACTGCTGGTGGGAATATAAAGTGATACAGCCACTGGGAAAAACAGTATGACAGGTCCTCATAAAATCAAACATAGAATTACCATATGATCCAGGAATTGCACTTTGAGCACATAACTCAAAAGAATTGAAAGTAGGGACTCAAACAGATATTTGCACATGAATGTTCATAGCAGCATCATTCACTGTGGTCAAAAGGTAGAAACAACCCAAATGTCCATCAGTGGATGAATGGATAAACAAAATGTGGTCTATTCACACAGTGGAACATTATTCAGCCTTAAAAAAAAAAAAGAATGAAATTCTGATACATACTACAACATGGGTGAACCTTGGAGACATTATACTCAGTGAAATAAGCCAGACATGAAAGGACAACTATTGTATGATTGCACTTATGTTGATTACCTAGAATAGTCAAATTCCTAGAGACAGAAGTAGAATAATGGTTACCAAGGGCTGTGAGAAGGGGCAATGGGGAGTTATTGTTTAATGGGTACAGAGGTTCAGTTTGGGAAGATGAAAAGTTCTGGAGACGGATGGTGGTGATGGTTGCACAACAATGTGAATGTACTTATGTCACTGGACTATGCACTGACAGTTAAAATGGTAAACTTTATGTTAAGTATATTTCACTACAATTTTAAAAACGAATGCAGTGCTAAACCAAAAATGTATCACTTTTGAACAGAAGTTTCATGCCCTGGAGACATTTTTCTTTTTATTTCATGTTCAAGACTATGGGTAATGGGAGGACAGAGGACAGTGCAAATCTGGTCTCAAAATAAGCAGAATGCTACTGAGTTTACCTTTTTTTCATTTTGTATCTCCTATTCCTCTTCATTCCCATTGAAATACTAACAGAAAACTGCTAACATTTAGCAATTAATAATCATACAATTTGGGCTTCCCTGGTGGCACAGTGGTTAAGAATCTGCCTGCCAATGCAGGGGACACAGGTTTGAGCCCTGGTTCGGGAAGATCCCACATGCCAAGGAGCAACTAAGCCCATGTGCCACAACTACCGAGCCTGCGCTCTAGAGCCTGCCTGCCACAACTACTGAGCCTGTGCGCCACAACTATTGAAGCCTGTGCGCCCAGAGCCCATGCTCTGTAACAAGAGGACCCACCACAATGAGAAGTCCGTGCACTGCAATGAAGAGTAGCCCCTGCTCGCTGCAACTAGAGAAAGCCCACGTGCAGCAATGAAGGCCCAACGCAGCCAAAAAAATAAAAATAAAAATTAATTAATTAATTTTAAAAAATAATTATACAATTAGACGTTGTGATATGATGCCTTTCCCAAATTTTGCAAGTCATAAAGATTCAATGAGAGAACATGTATAAAGTGGTTAGCACAGTTCCTTAGTTATTATTGTTCTTATTTTTGTCTCATTTAATTCTCAAATCATTCCTGTGACTTGGGTATTATTGATATCCCCATTCTGTAGCCAAGAAAAACCAAGGCTCAGAGAAGTTAAGTGATTTGTCCAAGGTCACACAGCACATGGCAGAGCTGAGGCTAAAAAGTGACTGTCAGACTCCAAAGTCTAGGTACTTCAGATGTAGAAAACAAACTTATGGTTACCAGGGAGAAAGAGAGGGGGGAGGAATAAACTGGGAGACTGGGATGACATATACACACTATTATATATAAAATAGATAACTAGGGCTTCCCTGGTGGCGCAGTGGTTGAGAATCCGCCTGCCGATGCAGGGGACACGGGTTCGTGCCCCGGTCCGGGAAGATCCCACGTGCCGCGGAGTGGCTGGGCCCGTGAGCCATGGCCGCTGAGCCTGCGCGTCCGGAGCCTGTGCTCCACAACGGGAGAGGCCACAACAGTGAGAGGGCCACGTACCGCAAAAAAAAAAAAACAAAAAAACAAAAAAATAAAATAGATAACTAATAAAGACCTACTGTAGAGCATAGGGAACTCTATTCAGTTCTCTGTAATGACCTATATGGGAAAAGAATCTAAAAAAGAGTGGACATATTTATATGTATAACTGATTCACTTTGCTGTACAGTAGAAACTAACACAACACACAACACTGTAAATCAACTATACTCCCATAAAAATTTAAAAAAAAAAACAAACCAAAGTCTATGTGCTTGACCCCTATGCTGAGAATACTTTGCCAAGCCTTCAGTTTCATGAGACAATTCTAATTGTTCCTAAAAGTGCACCAAAGCAAGTTTTAATTAATTTTTTACATATCAAAATATCATTCACGGGCTTCCCTGGTGGCGCAGTGGTTGAGAGTCCGCCTGCTGATGCAGGGGACGCGGGTTCATGCCCCGGTCCAGGAAGATCCCACATGCCGCGGAGCGGCTGGGCCCGTGAGCCATGGCCGCTGAGCCTGCGCATCCGGAGCCTGTGCTCCGCAGCAGGAGAGGCCACAACAGTGAGAGGCCCGCATACCCGAAAAACAAACAAACAAACAAAAAATATATATATCACTCACTTATTATTGTAGTCAAATATATTATAGTACATATCACTTTTTCAAAGTATTAAATGATTTATTCAAAATAATATAGTTGAGGGTCTTCCCTGGTGGTCCAGTTGTTAAGAATTGGCGCGTCCACTACAGGGGGCGCGGGTTCGATCCCTGGTCGGGGAACTAAGATCCCACTGGCCACGCGGTGCAGCCAAAAAAAACCAAAATAAGAAAAAAACGAAATAATACACTTGAAAGGCACTTAATTTAAAAGACCCCTCTATCCTACCCTTCCCCATCTCACCTTTCTGGTCCTGTTCGTTAAAGGCAACCTCCTTCAACCCTTATATCTTTTCCCCTGGTACCTACTATCACCCTTCTCAATGAGAAACTTATACTGACATTTCTTGATTTATCAAGTTTAGAATGTTTATTGGCTCATTTCTCCCACACGAACATCACTCCCCATTACCCTCCTCCTATCTCTCTGACATCATGACATAGCACTTTGAGTGGAAAATGTTTGCGTTAGGTTTTTATTACAACCACATAAATATTGTTTACTGCCAAACCAAGTACATGCACTCTGACTATGCCTCCTTTCCTATACGACCCTTTGCTTTTCCTAGAATTAATAACTAACTTGGTTTTTTTATGTCTCTGGTTTTCTTACTATTGTTTCTAAGTAATTCTCCAAGTGCTCTGACATCTCTGCCATAGACCTGTCAACAAAATGTTCTCTACATTCAAAGAATCAGTTTCATCTACTTCCCAGAGACCTCCTCCCAGAGTCTGTTTTCTTGCTCCAATCTGGACAAGTTGCTCTTTGGGGCCTGCTACACAGCTGTCATTTTGAATCATCTCTTGGCCATTGTCCTCGGAATTCCCTTTATTTTCGCCCATTTAAAATCTCCCCTTCCCTGGAGTCTTGTCCTTCTCGTTCTCACTTTACTCTATCATTTTGTTGGAACACATTTCCAAAAGCTTACGAAAAGAGGGTAAATGGGAGGCAATTTTTTTCAAGTCTCTGCATGCCCAAAAATACTGTTCTAACCTCACTCCTCAAGGATAGTTTCTCTCATCCCTGCCTTCCTCAATTACTATGTGTGAGCTCCCCCAGAAAGGACATGAACTTGGAGGAGGCGGCTCTCTGTAGCTGAGGCTGATCCCAAAGAAGCTGACAAGCAGAGTCTGTCTCCAGGTCATGCTCCCAGCAGCTGGACAGCAAGTCCTTCCTTGCTGTCTGGACCATCTCCAGGGCCCATCCTTACCGTATGAGTCTGCTATGGCTGCTATAACAAATTAGCACGAACATAGTGGCTAAAAACAGCACAAATTTATTATCTTACAGTTCAGAAGACTGCAAGTTCCAAAATATCTTGCTGAGCTAGTGAAGGTGTTGGCAGGGTTTTGCTCCTTCTGGAGGCTCTCAAGGAGAATACATTTCCTCGACTTTTCTGCCTGCTAAAGACTGCCCACAATTCTTGGCTTGTGGTCCCCGGCCAGCAATCACATCACTCTGACCTCTGCTTCCTTCCATTGTCACATCTTTCTCTAACTCCTCTGCCTCCCTCTCTCACTTATAAGGACTCTTGTGATTACACTGGGCCCACTGGGATAATCTAGGATAATCTCCACATGGCAAGGTCCTTAATTTAATCATATCTGTGAAGTCCCGCTTGCCATGTCAGGTAACATAGTCACAGGTTCCGGGGATTAGGAAGTGGACATCTTTGGGAGGCCATTATCCGGCCTACCGAAGTCACCAAAGAGACGGATATCCTAGAGTAGCTGGTGAGATTAACACCAAACAGATACAATGAACTTGACGCCTACATTTGTGTACAATAACACCTCGCGTGGATGGAGAGCTTACTCTACCCCAAGCACTGTGGTAAGTGCCTGACATGAATATCTCATTTATTTCTCTCAACAGTTCTCTGAGGCAGGCACTATTTTTACAATCCTTATTTTGCAGATGAGCGAGAGGCCCAAAAAGATTGAGCTATTCGCCTCTGGTCAAACAGCCGGTGAGTGGAAGACTCCTTATTCAAATCCGGGTCTGCCTGACTCCAAAGCTGGTGCCCTTGACCATGTCTCTCTAATCCTTCTTTGCCTGTTGCTAATTTAGGTCTTTAGGCTGCTAAACACAACTGCCTCTCCTCACCCTATGTGCCAGCTCAGGGTGGCACACGACAAGGGCTCAATAAATATTTGTTGAATTTAATTCCCAAAAAAGTCATCTCTTGCTGGTTTCCTCATAACTTTTAGGGCATTCCCAATTCCCATATTCTCCTTCTTGCATCCAATACACTTTTTTGGGGGTTTTTTGTGTGTGTTTTGGCCACACCTCGCGGCATGGGGGATTTTAGTTCCACAACCAGGGACCGAACCTGCACCCCCTGCAGTGCAAGCACACAGTCTTCACCACTGGACCACCAGGGAAGACCCCGATACACTTTTTAAAAAAAATAAATTTATTTATTTTATTTATTTACTTTTGGCTGCCTTGGTTCTTTGTTGCTGTGCGCAGGCTTTCTCTAGTTGCAGCGAGCGGGGGCTACTCTTCGTTGCAGTGCACGGGTTTCTCATTGCAGTGGCTTCTCTTGTTGCAGAGCACGGGCTCTAGGCACACGGGCTTCTGTAGTTGTGGCACGCGGGCTCAGTAGTTGCAGCTCACGGGCTCTAGAGCACAGGCTCAGCAGCTGCGGGGCACAGGCTTAGTTGCTGCACAGCATGTGGGATCTTCCCGGACCAGGGCTCAAACCCGTGTCCCCTGCATTGGCAGGCGGATTCTTAACCACGGTGCCACCAGGGAAGCCCTCCGATACACTTTTATTGGGCATTTATGTGCTCCCCACTGCAGAAATTCAAAGATAAATAGAACACGTGGTTTACTTCCGGGGAGCTCACTTTCCACTGAGGGGATCATGATAGTGACCCAGGAGTAATTTTAAGTTTTTCTCTCTTTTCATCTCTTTAGACAATTAGCGGTGAATGTGAAAAAAGGAGATATCATTGTTATTAATTAACTTACTCAGTGTCCGTGTTGCCTGCCCTTCTCTCTCATCCACTTGAGGGTCTTTCTCCTTTACCTGCTGTACCCCCAAGGCATAGCACAGTTAGTGGCCCACTGCAGTTGTCAATAAATGTTTGCTGAAAGGGTGACAATGAATGACTCATGGGGAAATTTTACTGCTTCTAGTTAATACACAAATGCGTAGGTACAGTCTCATGTTGAATATTTGGTTCCACTGACAGTGATAAAAAAAGAGAAAGATCGCTTACCAAAATACAGGCACCCTACTTTCTTTTTTAAAAGTACCTTATCTATTTTAAGAGTCGTTCTTTTCTCGTGGTTTTTTATTCATTTATTTATGGCTTTAATCACTGTGATCCAATTTATTTTTTTAATTTTATTTTAAAATTAGTTTTATTTTACTAATTAATTTTTATTGAAATATAATTGATTTACAATATTATATTAGTTTCAGCTGTACAACACAGTGATTCAATATTTTTACAGATTATACTCCAGTTAAACTTATTACCAAATAATGGCTATATTTCCCTGTGCTGTACAAATAGATGTGATCCAATTTATTTTAACAGTCTTTAAAAATATAATTATCTGAAGCAATTGGCAACTTATCTTGCTGTTTATTGTTTCTTTTGTCTCTTGCTCACGGTGAATTGTTTCCTTGTGTGTTTTGTAATTTCAAACGAGTTGATCTTTATTTGTGGGAATTCTGTATGTCAAGGCTGAAGGTTTGTCCTTCCAGAGCTTGTGTTTAGCTACTTTCTTTGCTTGGCGGTTCCCCACAGTATAAATTAAAATCCAAACCTATGTGAGTACAGTCATATTGTGACAAATTCAGAGGGGACATTTCTTGCCCACCCAGGCCCACCTAAGGAGAGATAAACATCCGAGTTATTGCCCTATGCTGGCTGGGCAGATTTTTCTAGAACCCCACTCCCTTCCATAAGAGTGGAGCTCTTTGAGGGTCCTTGTTTGTGTGGAGGCCATAGTTCCAATTCCCCCCAAACTTTGTCCCCTCTGTCCTTTGGTTTGTTTGTTTGGCTCGTTGGTTTGTTTGGTTTGGGGGGTTTTTTTTTTTTTTTTTTTTTTTTTTTTTTTGGCCATGCCACACGTCTTGTGGGACCTTAGTTCCCCAGCCAGGGATTGAACCTGGGTCCTCTGCAATGAGAGTGCAGAGTCCTAACCACTGGACTGCCAGGGAACTCCCCGCTCTTTCCTTTGGCACCTTTAAAAATCAAAGACCTCCTCCCACTACTCTGGATTTCATACCCTCTTTTTCTGACTACAGAAGATTATCTCTATTTTCTCCAGTATTTCTAGTTGACTATCAAATGTGGGAAAGTTTTTAGATGATCTAGTCCAGAATATTGCCCAAAATGGAAACCCAGTGGACTAGTTTTCAGATCTTTCCCTCATTCTGTATGCATGAGTCTATTTTTTTAAGTCACTTTGTTCTCCTCTTATTTTCTGTATATTTACCACCTCTCTCCTGTTCTCTTACATTTACAAGTTACATTACAGAGCAAGATGCCTTATGCTAATAATTTCTCAGTATAAACTATTCTTTTTTTCCCTTAGTATTTGGCTCTTATTATTGGCTCTTTTTCAGCTCCTATCCTAACTATCTTTTTTTTGTAATTTCCTAGTGAACAGGCACCAAATATAGTTAGTATTTGATCTATATGTCACCTGCTAATTTAAATGCTCTTCTTAAAAAAAAAAAAATCTAGCCCAGTCTTGCAGATAAAAAAACATCTTGAGGTTGACAAAACTGCTAGCAGTGTTTCCATAAAAACTGTTGTCAAAAGACTGGCAAACTTGGTAACACTAGGTAGCTAAGTTTTTAAAAATTCAGTACTAGTAATGCAAGTCACATCTACAATTTGAACGAAAATTCTAACTTGCTTCAAACTTATTTTAGGCCTAGATAAATTACTTTTGGTCTTAGATATAGGAATATATGCATATAAACATTCTATTGCTATACAAGTACACTGTGTACTTTATACAGATAATATTTGCAGCCTAGGGATGCGGCAGCAGTATTTGTAATACTGTTCATCCTCACTCATAGCTTACTTGGAACTTCTCCTTAACATAATACCAAGTAAGAATTAGATAAGTATTAAAGTGACCACTTTTGTCATTGCTCTAGTCAAGGTTACACGTTAGCTAACTTATAAATAAGTCACTCTCATGACAGAAACATCAGCCACTGAAATAGTATATGAGCACAGTCACAAAGCTTTTTCAAAAGGACTTTTAAAATTTCTCTTAGGGAATTCCCTGGCAGTCCAGTGGTTAAGACTCTACCCTTCCAATGCAGGGGGTGCAGGTTTGATCCCCGGTCAGGGAACTAAGATCCTGCAAGCTGGGTTGCGGTCAAAGAAAAAAGAAAGAAAGAAAGAAAGAAAAATTCTCTTAGTTATGTCAGCTTTGGTTAATGAATATTCTACCTGGCTTTTCTTTTCAGCCTCCAAGAAAGTTTTAAGAGTTGGTAAGTCCCAATTTTAAGGATTTGGAGAATTGTCACTGTAGCACTTATCTATTGCTGCATGACAGACCACACCTAAACGCAATGGCTTAAAATAACAATCGTTTAATTTGTTCCTGAGTCTGTGGGTCAGGAACTCTGTCAGGGCTCAGAGGGGCAGTTCATCTGTGTTCTTTGCGGTGCCGGCTGGGGTGCATTCATGTGGGGCTGGAGGACCCACGCTGGTCTCACTCACAGGGCTGGTGCTTCAGCTGGAATGGCTTGAACGACTGGGGACTGCATGGCTGGGCCTCCTTCCTTGTGGGGCTGGCTGGACTCCCTAGTGTGCATGGGGCCTCCTAGCTGTCAGCTGAGTTCCTGGAGTCCTCTGCCTTGGCCTCTTTCTCCAGCAGGACAGCCTGGACTTCTAGACATGGCAGATGGCGTCCCACTCTGGTTAAAGTGGAAACTTCCAGGCCTCAGCTTGGAAGTCCCAGAATAGTATTTCCACCAGACTCTGCCACATTCCATTGGTCAAAGCAAGTCAAAGGCCAGCCTCCAAGGAGTGAAGAAATAGATTCCACCTCTTGAGAGGGGAAGAGGCCCCCATCCACAGGGACAGGAGGAATTGTTGGCAGCCATCTTTGCAGGCAATCTACTGCAGTTGCTTTACCCAACTAAGTACATAGCACCCATTCTGTTTATAAAGTTGTTACAAATTAAAGGGGGAAGTTGATTAACGACAGTTTAGGATAACTTAATAACTAGTATTAGGATAGTTTATAATACTTAGACTAAAGATGTCAAGGTATTTTCCTAATATAAATACGCTTAGGGCTGCGTTTAAATGTCACTGTCATTATTCAGCACTTAACAGTTTCAAGTGAGAAGGCACAATCTCACTTGATTAACATTAAAGCTTAAGTTAAATTCAACTCCCCTTAGGATCTGGGGGATTACCTTTATTTATTTATTTGCTTGTTTATTTCTAAACAGCAATTTTTTTTTTTTGGCAGTACGCGGCCTCTCACTGTTGTGGCCTCTCCCGTTGCGGAGCACAGGCTCCGGACGCGCAGGCTCAGCGGCCATGGCTCACGGGCCCAGTCGCTCTGTGGCATGTGGGATCCTTCCGGACCGGGGCACGAATCTGTGTCTCCTGCATCAGCAGGCGGACTCTCAACCACTGCGCCACCAGGGAAGCCCCAGTCTTCAGTTCTTTACATAGTCTGTTGGAATAGATGCTCTTTGTACAGACTGGAATGATCCCTTTGAAGATGGACCGTTCTGTTGATAATAGTGTCCTTTCCCTCAGCATACAACTCAGCCACCCAGAACTTTTGTCGTTCCTCCCAGTGCCACAGAGTATGAAGTTTAGACTTTCTTGTGCCCCCTCCTTCCAAGTCCTCCCGCCTCCTCCTCCTTACCCACTACTGCTCCAGGACCCAGGACCCATAGTGTGGGCATTACCAGGGAGCCTGTTAGAAAGGCAGAGTCTCTGGACCCACTCCAGACCTCCTGAATCAGACTTCCATTGTAACAAGTTCTCCAGGCAGTTTGTGTGCACATTTCAGTTGATAAGCTGGATTGCATAATATATCTCTCTCCCGCCATCTTGCTCCCCACCGCCGCTCTGCATCCCGAGTGTGGATCTTCAGGGAGCCTGGCCACTCCTCTCTCACACGCACTCGCACCCCTTCCCCTCTAAGGGCATGGAATCTTGATAACTCACTCAAGTCCCTAAGATCCTAGGCATCCTAGCTCCCTTGAGCAAGGCAAGCTCAGCACCCCAGGACTCTAAGATTTCATTGCTTTGTGGGAAAAACATCCCCCTTAGTCATTTGTGATGAGTCTAGAGTAGAAAATAAGTCCAGTTTATTCTCAATCATATTATTCTGTCACATTAATAATAGGCCCTCCAGGCTGGTAAAATTTTAAAGATATTTCTTCTTCTGGAATCCTTCCTAATTCTCCCTACTTGGAGTCTAGCGTCATTGCCTTGGGCTAGAATCTCCAGGGTCGTTGGGATTTAAAAAGAGAAAAGAGTGTTAATAAAGAGGTGATGGAAGTGTAGTTACACTGGCCTGGCTCTGTTCGGCATTGGTCCAGCCGTGAACCATACTGCCTTTGGGTTTGTGAGACTGAAAAGGCAGAGGCAAAAAAGCAGCTCGGTGTGTACCTGTCGTTAAGATCTGTGCTGAACAAGGGGACTGTTGACTACCCACTCCCATCATAGTAGGGACCCTGGGGGATGTAAGGAAGTGAGAAATAGACCTTAATATTGGCAAAAGACCACAGATTCAATTCGAGGACGAAGAGTAATAAGAAAATGCAAATTACTGTCATTATTTACGTGGCATAGCAGAGTTACACACACTTTATTATACAGTGCATGCTACACAGAGAACTGTTATTTATAGACATTTCATCCCATTCCTCCAATGCCCCTAAACTCACTCTTTCAAAGTATTTGGCCCAAGTTCAATGGCAATGTGATTTTTTTTAAAAAGTGTATTTAAAATCAATGTAATGTTGAAAAGTACAGCAAGAGTAGTACTGAACACTGAAGAGCCAAGGCTGCCCCAAGTCAGTCTGGAGGAGGATTTTTAAATCTGAAAATATTTTAAGTGTTTCAAAGATATAGATGGTTAATATATGTATATATACATATACATATATATTAACAATGTATCTTTTAATTATGAATTTTTTTAACATTTTCATTTTCAACCAGTGGCTTTTGTACTATTTTAGACAATGCCTTAGAGTCTTTTTTTTTTTTTTGGCTGTGCTGGGTCTTAGTTGCAGCCTTTGGGCTTCTTCAAAATATATTTTTAAAAATTCTTTTGACTTAGGAGAAAGTGTGTTTTTTAAAAAGGGAGGCACCTTAGAATTAAATCTTGTTCTAAACTGAAGAGGCTTGGCAGATGTGCAGGAAATTAAAATATCTGGCATGTTCATGAATATGAGGACTGGACAACTGTATCTTGAAAAAGTCTTGAAATTTAAAGGTCATTTAAAGTACAGATTTAAAAAACATTTTACAGAACTAAATTTCTTAGTTAAAGGGGTATCTAATTAAATTTTCCTGAGTCTCATGGAAGTAAATTATTTTATACCCTCTGCTTTAATTTTTTTTCACAATTTAATTTAAGGGGTATTGAATAAAGAGAACATATTCAGTATGTCATATTTTGGCAAATGTCAACCAGAACTGGCTTGTTAAATACGGGTTATCTTCAACTTGTGCCAATTAATTAATTTAAAATGTTTTCTTAATGCTAAATTCAAATAAGTTCTTGGTTTTGATACAACTTCTGATTTTCTTCTGTTGCTCAGGTGATTTGAAATTATAATTGAGAATAAATTTTGCAAAATTAACACATAAAAGGGCATCATTGGAAATGTTTTCCACTGCATAATTCCAAATGCCGTGGAAGTGGTTGGCGTATTTGGATAGTCACGAAACTTAATTCCATACGTACATATTTCAAAATTATCCATCTGCTTAACACCAGGAAGGGTTGCAGTGGTAAGATCTTGGTGTACCCAATCGTGGAGAACTCGGTGTGGTAAAATTTGCAAAATCAAAATCGTTGTTTCTTAAAAACAATTAGTGGGATTAGAAAGTTCTTCCAAGCCTACAATATGGTACATCAGAACAAGAAAACAAGATAATTTATTCATGTCTCCCCATACTCCTAAGTGACCACCAGGGAGAAGACACACACAGAGGTAAGGAACTAAAGGTAATCACCCATGGGAATTTCCCCCGTCCAGCAGCTAGGACTCTGTGCTTCCATTGCAGGGGGCATGGGTTCCATCCGGAGCGCGGCACTTATTCTGAGATGGGAAAATGTAGTAAGTCAAGCCATATAAAATTGCTGTTTAGGGCTTCCCTGGTGGCGCAGTGGTTAAGAGTCCGCCTGCCGATGCAGGGGACACGGGTTCGTGCCCCGGTCCGGGAGGATCCCACACGCCGCGGAGCGACTGGGCCCGTGAGCCATGGCCGCTGAGCCTGCGCGTCCGGAGCCTGTGCTCCGCAACGGGAGAGGCCACAACAGTGAGAGGCCCGCGTACCGCCAAAAAAAAAAAATTAAAAATAACTGAAGACCAAGAGCCCTTCCCCAAATTTTCTGGCCTGTTTCCCCACAACCTCTTAGACTTCTTGAATGACCCTACAGAAGGGAAGAAACCCAACTCCCAACCCCCAATAGATTGAATTTCCAAACTGCCTTGGCCTGTGGAAGGAGCAGAAGAGGACCTTGAGCTAGATATATTTAATGTAGAAAAACTGAAAATTTTGAGCGCAAGTGGCATGGAGCAAATTCATATGAGTTATCCTTTCAATCTCAAAGCGAATCAAATTCAGGAATCTGTAAATAGCCATTTCATTAGTTATTCAATCAACAAATGTTTAGGGGATGCTGAATGAATTTCCCTAAGTTCCGATGTAGGGCATTTTTGGACTTCTGACAAGAGAAATTAGTTGTAGGGGACAAGTACCCCCAAAAGGCCTGAGGACTTAAATTCCTTGTCAGTCAATGACCTTGCCGTGGTCACCAAAGAAGACGCCCTTCCCCTTATGCACACTCTTTAAATTGCCCTTTGAGATTTTTCCCTCCTTCAAGTCCTAGCTCTTCGTTTAAACATGATTTCACCAGTATCAACATGTTCAGGAGAAAGACCCAGTTTGAGTTTCTTCTGCCAGCCTCTTCCAAAGATAGCCTGAATCCCATTCTCTCATAAGAACAAGTCTTAAAAATAAACTAAGGCAGTAAGTGCTGTGTCCAAGGCCAAGTTTGTTCCAAAGCTGAGAATAATAAAATTCAGGGTTCCCTTTCCCTAATCCAATTTTAAGAGAAAATGCCTTTTGTTGTTAATTTTGTTTGCAAACTCTGATCCTGCCATCTCCATGACCTGATATTTTATTAAAGCATTTCCAAATCTGGTTCTGATTATATAAGAAAAGTTTGTGCCTGTGCTCATCAATGTCACAATTCACATGGAGAGAGCAGCTTGATTTGCCTTAATCCTCCAGAAGGTCTAAAATCTAGGCAGAGCCTAAGAAGGAATCGCTATATCTTTTGCCTGATCATCTGTCCTTGAGAAATCAAAAGTCACAAGTGCTCTGACAGTGTTTTTGCTTGGCCAGCAGATTTTTTAAAATTAGTTGTCAATGTTTAACATACAAGAATTTCACATACAAATCCAAGTTTCTGGTTTCTCTTGAAAAATCAGAAGAGCTGGCACCATTTGGTTGCTGTCCCTCATGGCTGAGTACTGGTGTAGTGGACAGTTGTGATCCTTAGGGCTGCAATCCCTCTCCTATATTCAGGGATGTCACCAGTTCACAAGTCTTGGTGGCAGGCAGATGTCACTTCCCACTACTCAAGCTATATACCTGGTACTTACTAGCCTGTGACCCAGGCCTGGCCAGTTAGGCATGTCTCCCCAGGTTTTTATTTTTATTAATTTTTTATTATTAATATTATTATTTTAATTTTTGGCTGTACCCGCGGCATGCAGGATCTTAGTTCCCAGACCAGGGATCGGACCCACGCCCCCCTGCAGTGGAAGCGCGGAGTCTTAACCGCTGGATCCCCAGGAAAGTCCCTCCCCAGGTTTTTAATGTGGCACTAGCTTTAGGAGCACTCTAGTACGGGAGAGAACTGAATTCTTTCTGACAGTAGAAATGGTTAAAGCAACATCCAGCTTGTAGGGTCAGCGTTGGGTGGGCGGGCAGTAGCCTCTGAAAGTCGGCAGCAAAAACAGTTTTCTTACTAGTATCGTTCCATGGAGTAATTTTGACCATGGTTTCAGTTCCACAGCCTGTCTCTGTTCCATTTTCCAGGCGGGGGTCTCCAGAATTCTAACTGACTGAGCTAGCCAATATTTCATTTGCTACAATCCTTTTCTGCTTAAATCTTTCATGTATAAGCTCTGCCCCCTTGAGGCAGGGCATAGTGTCCACCCAACCCTCTTCCTTTATATATTAACTTCAGGCTACTTGTAAGACATGTGAGCTTGGAACTCAGGTCTTCTCTCCCTCTTTCTCTTTAAAGTGATAGAGTTTTGTCACTGGGAGAAAAGCTAAAGATCATCTAGTGCAAAGATTGGCAAAGTAATGAGAAAAGTTTCCCAGATGCCCCTTCCCTCCACCACCACTCTCTCTTACATCTCATTGGGCAGAAGTGGATCACAGGCTCACCCTTTAAGCCAATCAGGGGACTAGGTTTGCCGTGATTGGTTTAGCCTAGGGCAGTAGTTCAACTTTGGCTGAATATCAGAATCAACTGAGAACCTTTTATAATGCCAACTGCCGGGTCACACCCCCAGGCCACATTTAATTGGTCTGACTGGACTTCTGGCACTGGAATTTTAAAAAATCCTCTGGTGCTTTTAATATTAACCCTCTCTCTAGTTCAGCCCCACCCATTTTACGAATGCCAATACTGAGGTCCAAAGAGATATTAATTAAGTTGCCTAAAGAACTATACCTTCAGTTAATAGCAAAACAGACAGAAGCAAAACCACACACAAATAACATTTACTAGGACACCTTTGTTTTTCCAGAAAACTCATTTTAGTACCCATTCTTTTTCTTAGAAAGTGAATTCCTGAGGAGCTCGAAGACTAAGAAGCAGTAGAATATAAGGCGGTGGTTTTCAAGCTTGAGCGCATCAGAATCCCCTAGAGGGCTTGTTACAACACGGAGAGCTGGGCCCACCCCCTAGAGTTTCAGATTCAGTGGTTTGGGGGTGGGGGTAAGAATAATGAGCATTTCTAACAAGTTTCCAGGAGATGCTGCCGCTGCTGGCCCAGCAACCACACCAGCCACCACCAGAGTGGCTAAGAGCTTGGGCTATAGAATCACACCATCTTGGTGAGATCCAGTTCTGCCTCTTACACCAAGTCAGAACATGGGCAAGTTACTTAGCATACCTATGAAGTGGGGCCGATAATGATAGTGGCCTGGGTTCATGGCAACAACTGAATATGCATACAGAATGTAAAAGCACTTAGAACAGTGTCTGGCCCATAGTAACTGCCTAATGAACATTAGCTATTAGCATTCATTCATTCTTTCATCAAACAATTATAAATTGAGTGCTTCCTTTGAGACGGGCACTGTTCCAGGCACCAGGAGTACAGTGGTGAGGAAATCAAATGAGCTTACAATCCACTGGGGAGGCACACAATAGATGACCTCATAAATATAAGATAGAATGTCACACAGAAGAATTTTGCACTCCAGGCAAACTGGACAGCAAGTGTACACAGTTTTATGAGAACTTGGTCAAGTTTTGTTTGCATCTTCCATCTCAAGGAGGTGGTGACATCATGTTTCTAATGCAAAAGCCCCTTAGCAGCATGGCTCTTACCATGGCAGTTGAATAAAGCCCAGTTTATGGTTTTTATAGTAAGGTTCTCCAGAGAAACAGAACCAATAGTATTTACATATATATATTATATTTATACCTATGTTATAATACAAGTATATTTAAATATAATTTATATTTAAACTATGTATTATATTTATGTAGATTTTAAAATAGTTTTATATTATACGCCATACAATAAATATTAATATATCACTATACATTATATATACTATATTTTTTATTTAAAATATATTTTAGATATATTCATATTTGTATATAGATATTTATATAACATAGATATCATAGGAATTGACTCACATGATTATGGAGGCCAAGAAGTCCCATGATTTGCTGTCTGCAAGCTGAAGACCCAGGAAAGCTGGTCCAAAGGCCTGAGGATCAAGAACGCCAATGTCTGGGGGGCAGGAAAGGATGGATGTCCCAGCTCGAAACGAGAGCAAATTCACCTTCCCTCTGCCTTTTTTGTTCTATTCAGGACCCCAGTGGATCGGATCACGCCCACCTGCCTTGATGGGAGTTACCTGCTCTACTCATTCTCCCACTTCAGATGCCAATCTCTTCCAGAAACACCCTCAGAGACGCTCCCCCAAAATAATGTTTACAAGCTCTCCAAGCATCACTTGGCCCAGTCAGGTTGACACATAAAATTAACCCTCCCCGGCATAGTCACACCAGCCAATTCTTTAGATTTTGTTTGAGAGGAAACATTTGTGACAAGAATAGGACGGGTGAAGAGGTTTCTAGAAGACAGAGAGAGGCGGGTGGAATATAACAGATGCTTTACCTATGTTATTTCATCTAATCCTCACAGCCATCTTGGAGTAGATATGGTGGGACGAGGAGAGAAGTAACCTGCCCAAAGTTGAGCAGGAACAGTGGTACCCCAGCGACCTGCACAACCAGTGTCAGGAGGAAGCAGAGAGCAGGGGCACTGTCACATCACAAGCCCCATCTGACCCGCTTCTTCTGACTCCTCAGGCAGGGTGAAGCCATAACTGCCATCGTGTATTTGTCCTCTGTCCCTCTACTCTGCTCCTAAAACAGGTGACGGTGATGTAATAAGATGCAAGGAGCAGCTATTTCTGAATCAGAACACTTCTGATCCCGGTCCAGCCTCATCTTCTCCCAGGATTGTTGCCTTTCTCAGCATGTTAAAAAACAAAAAACAGGACTTCCCTGGTGGTGCAGTGGTTGAGAGTCCGCCTGCCGATGCAGGGGACACGGGTTCGTGCCCCGGTCCGGGAAGATCCCACATGCCGCAGAGCGGCTGGGCCCGTGAGCCATGGCCGCTGAGCCTGCGCATCCGGAGCCTGTGCTCCGCAACGGGAGAGGCCACAACAGTGAGAGGGCCGCGTACCGCAAAAGAACAAAAAAAAAAAAAAAAAATTATGGATGTAATACATACTCAGTGCTGGGAATACAGACCAGCAAAATAGAAGAAAACAAAAGTAGTCCATAATCCCCTCACCTCAGAAAAAAATGCTAACATTTTGATACCGCTTCTCCTCAGTAGCTTGAGATCAGAGGCAGTCTGTCCTCTATGCTTACTAACTAGCCTTTTCCAGTTACACGTTAACCTAAGTGGAAGTTACTTACTTACTTATTTATTTTCGCTCTGGAGTTGTTTCTGGAGGTCGGTCAGTTCTGTAAATTTTGTTGGGTGAAGGAAATGGATTTGGGAGACGGATTGGAGTTGGAGTTGTGCTTGGAATTGTTTTTCAATTTGAAGTACTCACCTGCCAGCTTTGGGGCCAAAAAAGTATTTGGAGCCTTTTTTCATACGGCAACTGTATTCAAGAACTGTAAGGGGTGGCCTTGCCTCTCCTGCTCCCGCGCTCGCTGGCCTCGGGACGCCCCGCCGCACCAGAGAGAGGGCAGCCCCGGCTAGAACGGCGGAGTTGGAACTAGGCTGACGGCCAGGGCCTCCCGGTAACCAGGCAACAGAGGCCTTAGCAACGGGGAGGGGGCGGGACCGAGGGAGGAAGTCGGAAGCAAGCAGCTAAACCTCGCGAGAGTTGCGTTTGCGCGCGAACTGTAAGTACGTGGGTCTTGGGGGTCACGTCTTGACTGGTCTCGGTGCAGACACCTGGTGTAGGCGACAAGCCCACCGGACCCAGCCACTTCCGTCACCCTGTCATGGAGACCTCAGCGCACAAGCAGCAGCAGCAGCAGCAGCCCGAGGGGGGCAAGATCAGGAACCTGCCCTGGTAGGAGGAGGCCCGGCTGCCGCGGGGAAGGGGGGTCGGCCGCGCGGGGAGGTGGTGGCCGGAGTGGGCAAGTGGCAGGTCCCCAGCTTGTCCTCGCCCCGCCGCCCCAGGGTCCCACCTGGGTGACAGCACAGGGGTTCGATCTCGTGTCTTCTGACACTACACTGACCTCCGTGGCAAAATATTCTTCTCTCTTGCCAAAATATTCTCTTCTCTCGGTACGATTATTGGTCAGATTCTAAACTAGAATAATATGATGATGATGGTAACAACGCTCCCTAGTAAACTTTTATTTAAGTGACTTTCTATTAGATTAGCAGGCACCCTATTAGATGTTTGAATTTTACAAAGACACTAGGAAGAAGGTACTGTTATTCCAGTTTTACCAAAAGGTTAAATGACTTGCCTAAGGTCCAGAGTTGGAAGATAAGTTTGCATTTGAACCCAGCCGGTCCAGATTCAGAGCTTGCACTCTTAACCATCCTACTTACACAACTGTGTCTTCGTGATGGTTTAAAGACTGAATGGATTTGACTTGATTTCGGAAAACTCCAAGTTGTTTCTTTTCAGTTTATTGTTATCGTAGTAAAAATACATAACATACAATTCACAGTTGTAACCATTTTAAAGTGTACAATTCAGTGGCATTAAGTACATTCAGAATGTTATGTAACCATCCCACTATATAGTTCCAAAATTTTTCATCATCCCAAATGGAAACCCCGTACCCATTGGCAACTCCCCATTCTCCCCTCCCTCAGCCCGTGGCAACCACTAATCTACTTTCTGTCTCTTATGAATTTGCCTATTCTGGATATTTCATAAATGGAGTCATACGATACGTGGCCTTTTGTGACTGGCTTCTTTTTTTAAAAAAAATATTTATTTATTTATTTTGGCTGCACCCGGTCTTAGTTGTGGCACACAGGATCTTCGTTGCGGCATGTGGGATCTTTCATTGCGGCATTCGAACTCTTAGTTACAGCATGCACACGGGATCTAATTCCCCAACCAGGGATCGAACCTGGGCCCCCTGCATTGGGACTGCAGAGACTTACCCACTGGACCACCAGGGATGTCCCGTTACTGGCTTCTTATATCAGTGATTGATTTCCTTTTATTGCCAAATAACGTTCCCTTGTGTGGCTATACCACCATTTATTTATCCATTCATCTGTTAATTTATATTTGGATATGAGTTCAATTTTGGATTAACTTAGGTGCCCATCCAGGTTGAGATTATAGGCAGACAGCTGGAAAGATGAAATGAGAGCAGTTTTTCAGCACTATTGATATTTGGGCCCAGATATGTGGGGTGTCGGGGGAGGGCATGGGGGTTGTCCTGTGCATTGCAGCATGTTTAACAGCAACCCTGGTGCCTATCCACTAGATGCCAGTAGTACCCCCCCACTCAGCTTTGACAGTGGAAAATGTCTCCAGATATTATCAAGAGTTCACTGGAGGACAGAATGGCCCCAGTTGAGAACCACTGTTAAAGGGTTTTGTATCTCTTTGTCTTCTAGTTAGGATATGAAAGGATTCTTTTGCATATAACAAAATGTTCTCGCCTTTATATATGTTGTAATCAATGCTAAATTGTATTTCAGGGTTGAAAAATACCGGCCACAGACACTGGATGATCTCATTTCTCATCAGGACATCTTGAGTACCAGTATGTATCCATGGGTCAGCGGCTGGTATCCTAGTCGAAGGACCTGGATACACTTCTTAGGAATGTTGTGTCTACTGAGTAATAATTTTGAAGGATCTGATTGAGCTTTCTGGGATGTGGCTTTAAGAGCTGAGTCCTTCATATTTTTCATTCCTGCATCAGACCCAGATTTGAACATATGGTTGAAGTGCCTTCAGCCCAACTCGGGCCTGCAGTGAATGAGGCAACTCTCAGACTGATGGCCTCTCTCTTTCTCCCCCTGACCTTCAGTTCAGAAGTTTATCAGTGAGGACCGCCTGCCGCACCTCCTTCTCTATGGTCCTCCAGGGACGGGAAAGACATCCACCATCCTGGCCTGTGCTAAACAGCTGTACAAAGATAAGGAATTTGGCTCCATGGTCTTGGAGGTAAATGGGAGGTTTACTGTTACTCTCAAAGGACTCCAGCCTCTTACTTTTAGTTGTGCTAGTTTTGTTTTACTTTACAAGTTAGTTGCCCTGCTGGTGGTTGGGAAAGAAGAAGACATAAGATGTTTTAATTCACTTTTTTTCTATAATTGACATTTTTGCCTGGACTGGTATAAGCTAAAGGGCAGTGGTAGGACTAGGTGTCTTTCTTTGCTGTTGCCAACTTTAACCCAAATCCTCAGTGGTTGCTCGGTTGATGGCTGTCTCCCATGTGCCCCCAGATCCCTTCTGCATGTTGCTCCATGCTCTTCTTGCCCCGCCCCAGAAGGCTGAGCTGTGTTGACTGTGAACTCTCTTGCCCTCTGGCTCCTGGTTGGGCTTGGCCAGCAGGGGCCTGGAAGGGGTGGGGGAAGGGAGAAGGATGCCTGGTCCTGCCCTGGGGGTCACCACAGGCCAACAGCTCCCCCACCCGCAGGGCAGAGCACGCAGCCTTCCCCTCCCCCCACCCCCCCAGCCGCCAGTGCCACTCCCCCACCAACCCCTTAAGACTTGGGGGTGATAATGGGCCCCAGTAGGCCTTGAGGTATTGCATAGCCCTTGTGGTTTCCCCACACCTCACCAGCACCTTTTAAACTATCTCTTCATTTAATTCTCTTCAAATTACTGAATTTGAGTATGCCATCTGTTTACTCCTAGGACTCGAGCGATATACTTAGCTTACGAAATTCTAAATATTGTCTGTTGTAAGAAAAAAACTGTTTAACTTGCTTTTGTATTATAGAACCTTGCTGCCACCAGTGTTCTTACTTCATTGTATTAAAGACTTGGTAACTTCTGGGTTGCTCTGGGTTGTGGTAGCTAAAATTAGCATCATTCTGCTCCTGCCAGAGGCACTGTTCACCCTGAGCAGACCAGTTAATTATCCCCCGGAGCACGTCAGTGATTTTGTCCTCAGAAGGGGGAGGAAAGACTCGTGTTGACTGGCCTTTCAGAGTATAATGGAATGATCTAGTGAGTTGTAAGTTTTAAATATAATTGTCATCTTATTTTTAATGATTATCTCTTATCTGTCCTTAGAACTAGAGATCTAGCTTGCTGAGCAGGATTGATGAAAAGATACATTAATTCACAGCTAGCACACCAACACGTTTTCTATTTATTTTGGCTTCTCTCTTTCACATTTAGCTGAATGCTTCAGATGACCGAGGAATAGATATTGTTCGGGGACCAATCCTGAGCTTTGCTAGCACGAGGACAATATTTAAGTAAGAATTCTTTGCATAATTTCTCTCCCTAAAGATTTTGATCAGTGAGGTGATAGAGTTTAATTTCTTAAATCCTTTCCTTTGCCAGTTTGTAAAAGTAAGGGGAAAAGAAAAAGGCTTTATCAAAAGCAGTCATGAAAAAGAGATAAAGTACAGGAATGGTGGTAAGACATATTAAAATGCAAACATTAAAACAAAATATTATCTAAATCTATATTAGCAAGTTCTCTGGGGAAGCATTAATTTCATTACATCATAGGACTGGAGGAGCTAGTTTGAATTTAAACAAAAATGAATTGAGATCAGGGTGGATAACTAGGATGGTGGTAAAAAAAGAAAAAGAGTTTGAAAAAGCAGCACTAGAATAGAATAAGAGGCTACTGGGTGGAAGAAAGATGAAGGTGCCAGAGGACATAATCTAACACAAATACAGAAATTAGACCTCCATGTGCTTTGACCACAGATGTCTGCTTTGGTCAGAGTTCTAGGAGAAATGAACTTCATGAGCCAGGGCCTGATGGCACAAATGTGAAGGTGTAGGTTTGGGCCTGGAAGTCAAAGGGAGATTGAAGATTTTTAGGTGGTACCATTTGTTTTCCTAGGAAAGGCTTTAAACTAGTGATCTTGGATGAAGCTGATGCCATGACTCAGGACGCCCAGAACGCCTTGCGGAGAGGTAAGGAGCACAGCCGTGTACGGTGTGTGTGGCTGAGGAATGCTTTGGAAGGAGAGTTAGCAACTTTGGCCATGAGATAGGATGTGGCTTCTTTTCAATTTTCATTCATCTTCTGGCCCAGCGAAATCTCTGTATACCTTTCACTGTGTATCCCACCTGATGACCTAGACAAAAATCTCTATACCGGTGGTTACCCCTTTTAATAGCGTAAAGACATTAGCCTTTTGGGGACTTCTAGGTATGACCAGACACTGGTGTTTCATCCTCCTTTTCCGCTGGGTTCAATTTCAGGGTTGAGAATTTGTACTGTTTGATGGGAGGGAATGATGGGAAGTCTTTCATTTCTAAACTGCTAGATAGGTCTTTCTGCTGTTGGTACTGTTAGATACAATATAGCCAGGAAAATAACACTGGAAATTTAGTTGCACTCAGAAAGCTGATATGACTTCCCTACTTGCCAGGAGAATGATTGGGCCAGGAAAGGAGAGTATATTGTGATTTGTTGGTCTTAAAGGTGCAGTTAATTTCTTTGCAAGGACATTCTTAATCTCTCTCATTAAGATTCTGCGGTAGACAGCTAGGAGAGAAGATGATCTTTAGGAATTCTGGGGAGGGGTGGATTGTAGCCCATGTTTAAGAAGCGGAGGAGGAGGACAGAATATCTTCTGGTCCTAGAGGCTTTGGCCACCTTTCTTCAGCATCTTATTCTGTAGAGTCAGTGTGGGCAGATCCCAACGTGAGAACGTTGGTACCTACAGGATGAAACTGGTGTCATAGGCATCTCTGAATTCGGGTTAATGCTTTCTTGAATGCTCTAAGGGTTCGAGACAAGGTCCACTGGAAAGTCTGCAAAAAGCCATCCCCCTCCCCCGCCCAGTAGAAGGTGGCACATCATCCATTTGCCAAATAGAATTTTATGCAAAAGGGCAGGCATACTGGATTTCATATCTTAGTGGAATGGAATGGCAAGAGTGCCAGAATCACAGCCAGTCATGAAAAAGGAAGCATTTTGTTCAGTCCCGTGGACGTGATGTGTTCCTCAGCTCTGGGGAGAGAGTGGCTGGTCTCCAGGCTCACCCTCTCTTGCTACAGTAGCATTCCCACTTGTTTGCATTCTTGATTCCCCGCTTCACGTGACCATAGGAAAGTTCAGGGTTTCTGGGTCCCTTGAAGAATCAGGATGGACATGAGGTGGTTCTCTTTTCCCTTGCCAGTGATTGAGAAATTTACTGAAAATACCAGATTTTGCCTCATCTGTAACTATCTGTCAAAGATCATCCCCGCCTTGCAGTCCCGGTGTACAAGGTTCCGATTTGGTCCCCTGACCCCTGAACTCATGGTTCCCCGCCTGGAACATGTCACAGAAGAAGAGAAGTAAGTATGTTGAAAAGCAGGGGAAGGGGGGCCTTGGGAACTGGGTGTCATGTAAGGCGGCTACTGGTACGTCTGAAGGCGATGACGTTTGTAAACAACTCGGGAGAGCCTGGCACAGGGTAAACCTCACTGTCTGTCGGCCGCCCTGGTAGTTCACAGGCATTCTTCATAAAGGTCATTTGGTTCCTTACTGGAGTCCATCATCCTCCCCTAGAAGCGGTCCCGCTTTCCTCCTACTCTTTGTCTTTGGAAACTGCACGCTGCCAGGTCCCTCCCATTAAGATGCCTGTAACCTTTCTCAACTAGCAGGGAAGGTCCTGAGACATCACATTCTGCGTGATCAGATGCCAAGCAAGTAGCCAGCCCGAGCTGCTGCTGATTCGACAGGTGCTTGGGCTCTGCGAGCACAGATCTCGCCAGCACCCTCTCCTCTCCAGAGAACAGAATTCAAAGCTACCTGCTCAACATAGCAATGCTTGGCCCCAAATGATGGTCTTGCTAGACTTGGACTGGGCTGTGACTACTCACATGAGGCCCACGTCCCCAGTAGCCAGAGCAAGTTCTGGAGCCTGTAAATCAGGAGAGTATTGTTCACTCCGTCCTTCCCTTTTTTCTCTTTCATTGTTTCAAAGCCTTGATCTTCACAGTCCATCTTGTCCCCTCGGGGAGCATTTGTGCTCTCAGGGCCTCTCTATCCGTCCCGCCTGTTTCCTTGCAGAGTTGACATAAGTGAAGATGGGATGAAAGCGCTCGTAACTCTTTCCAGTGGAGACATGCGAAGGGCTCTGAACATCTTGCAGGTAGGGCACCACTCCTAGCACATCTCGAGTTGTCGCTTCAGAATACTTTTTCAAGAAAGACATAAGCAATAGCATGACCGATGTGTTAATTCAGAAATCTGGAACTGGTAAGACATCTCATAGTATGTCATAGATGTACGCCCACCTTTGTGTTTTGATTAATTGAAAGAATAATTTGTTGCAAATAAGGGAAAGATGGGGAAGGACTCTGCAAAGTAACGTAGCCGACAAGCAGTGGCCTCCTCTGATGCGGCCAGCTCTTAGCAGTTTAAAAAGTACAGGGCTCGAGCTCTCCTGTGCCCACCCGCATTGCTGCCTCTGCAGTTTCCCCCTGACCCTCCTGCAGCTCAGTGGCTGCAGCAGCCGTGGTGACTCTCCCCCTGTCTGCCCAGAGCACCAACATGGCCTTTGGGAAGGTGACAGAGGAGACTGTCTACACCTGCACAGGGCACCCACTCAAGTCAGACATCGCCAACATTCTGGACTGGATGTTGAATCAAGACTTCACCACGGCCTACAGGAGTATCCTTTCTCTTGTCCTTCAGTCAGCGCATTTGGTGCCCAAGGCCTGAACATGGCCTCACAAGCCCAGGCTGCAGGCAGCACCTACACCCTCTACTGGCAAAAGACAAGTGGCTGCACGGGACACCTTTCAGCTTGTCATGGGAGCAAGATGTCTGTGGGGGGGATGGGTACTTGTCTTTCATGCCCCAGGTTGTTCCTGAAGGGCCCTGAGCTGGGTATGGCTTGAAACAGCTTAACTCACAGATGGGAGGGAAGCACTTAGACCTTGGGTGGAAGGTGCAGTCATTTTCAAGCAGTTAGTGTTACTCTTGTTTTTCTATGAAATTAAAATCTAGCTGTAGCGATGGAAAGCCTTTTGGGCAGTGCATTTGGTTCTGTTCTCTACTAGACAGAGATATCTTTCATCTCCCTTAATGGAGATGAAAACAGAAAAATAAGAACTGGGGTCCAACACGTGCAACTGCAGATTGAAGGAAACAGCTGTGTTGGTATGAAAAGCCCTACTTTCAAGTCACTCTCCGCAGTGTTTGTTCTGGAATTTGTTCCCTTTGCCTTAACTGCTCCTCTCTAGATATCATGGAGTTGAAAACTCTAAAGGGGTTGGCATTACATGACATCCTGACAGAGATACACCTGTTTGTGCACAGAGGTAACCTAGGTTCTTCCCCAGTTCAGAAGCTATGCAGAAGGTGGCACGCGTTGGGGTTAAGGGTGGCTGGAGAGGGAACGTGACGCTTCGTTTTGGAAACAGAAACAGGAATGAAGAGGTGTAAACCCGGCCCCTCATTTTCAGTTTTGTTTTGTTATTTATGTTTTTATTGGGTTGGCCAAAACGTTCATTCGGGTTTAAGTAAAACTAAAAGACACATTTTTAATTTTCGCGAAGAACTTTATTGAACATATTCACTAACCGAATAAACTTCTTGGCCAACCCAGTATTTGTGTGTCTGTGTCTTGCTTTTAAAACCTTGTTCCAAAAATACTTTTTTTTTCATAAATTCATTTTATTTATTTTATTCTTGGCTGCATTGGGTCTTCATTGCTGTGCACGGGCTTTCTCTAGTTGTGGCCAGCAGGGGCTACTCTTTGTTGCGGTGCATGGGCTTCTCATTGTGGTGGCTTCTCTTGTTGCAGAGCACGGGCTCTAGGTGCGTGTAGTTGTAGCACACGGGCTCAGTAGTTGTGGCGCACGGGCTTAGCTGCTTCGCGGCATGTGGGATCTTCCCGGACCAGAGCTCGAACCTGTGTCCCCCACATTGGCAGGTGGATTCTTAATCACTGCGCTACCAAGGAAGCCCCCAAAATACTCTTTTGACTTCTAGAATGCTGGGGGAAAACAGGAAAGAAACTCCTAAAGGCTAACATTTCCTCCAAGGGTTTGTATTTTACAGCAGTATGTTGGAGTTTGTATTTCTAAAAGGCTATTTTCCCCAAAAAGAAAGGAGGAAGATCTAGCTTCACAAAACCAAAGCAACCTCAGCTAAACCGTCTTTAGTTCCACACTTGGTCGTATGTCCTGTACAGAGAATTGCTTCTCTACCTTGAGAGCACATGTGAATCACCCCAGACCAATCCAGTTGGCCCTTCTTGGGGAGAACCAGACACGAGTGTGTCTTTGAGCTCTAAGTGATGTGCTCTTCAGCTTTGTGGAGAAGCTCTGCCTGCCCAGCAGCCACCTGCAGACACTTGGGTCCACCAACACTGTTCTGCCAGTGCCTTTCCAGGCCTCTCCCTGGCTGGCTGGCATGTGAAATTCTGCCCAAGAACATGGTTGGCTCAGGCCCAGCTCTGCACTTTGTGGATGCTGGGCATGAATCGACTTTGAAAAATCAATTATTTGTTTTTTGTTTTTTAACATCTTTTTTGGAGTATAATTGCTTTACAGTGGTTATATTTGTTTTTAAAATTGGGACAGCAGGGCTTCCCTGGTGGCGCAGTGGTTGAGAGTCCGCCTGCCGATGCAGGGGACATGGGTTCGTGCCCTGGTCCGGGAAGATCCCACATGCCACGGAGCGGCTGGGCCCGTGAGCCATGGCCACTGAGCCTGCGCGTCCGGAGCCTGTGCTCCGCAACGGGAGAGGCCACAACAGTGAGAGGCCCACGTACCACAAAAAAAAAAAAAATGGGACAGCAAGTGAGAACTTCGCTTTCACGGTAACTTACAGAGTGGCCCAGTGCTGACGGCAGAGTGGACGGCGCTTCCGTCTTACAATCACTCTGGAACCTGCTCATTTTTCTTTTTGGCTACCCTGCGAAGACTAAAATGAATAAAAACTATGAAAACCTATGCAGTTTTTACCTCTTAGAGGTGTGGTATCTTGAGATCTGTGGCCTCAAGAGGTTAGTCTTACGTATCTGATGTGGAAACTCATGCTTGTCTTCTGTGATTTTTTTTTTTTTATAGTAGGTAATGACAGACCCCACTCATTTGATTTTGTTTTTCCCCCAGTTGACTTTCCATCTTCAGTTCGAATACATTTATTGACCAAAATGGCAGATATTGAGTGAGTATTTATTTCCCAGTTTTAATTCTTTTCCTCCTTTTTCCCCGTTGTGAGTTTTTTGTTTCTCCTTGCTTGGTTTCAACTGTTTTGTCTAAATCACTCATATACAGTACAGTTTAGTTTTTGCTGGAATTATTGAACAAAGCACAGGGAAGGGTGTGAGCTGCTTATGTAAAGAACATGGATAAACACAAAGACAGGTACAGCTCGGTTACGTATTTGAGATAAAGGCCTCTCCTTCGACCTCAGAGGCCTGGTCCACCTTGGTTCTAGACATGCTCTTGTCATTTGGGAAGCCTGCTTCATTCAGTTCAGACATCTAGGTCGTTTGGGGACGGCCAGCTATCCAGCTGTTATTAAGGCCTTTTGGCATACGAAAGCATATTACAGGGAAAGTAAACATAAACTCAATTTTCCACTTTGCCTGCTTCAGTAAACACAGTTATTAGCCCCCAGTGAAGCTGGCAGCTATCATTTAAGTAGACAAAAGCACTAGGTTCAAAATAGATGTGCATGTAAGCCAACTAATTTGCCGTCGTTGGCTTTCACACGTACCAATTAGGTCACTTCTTATCACTACAATGTGAGTAGCATGATTTTGCTTTCAGTGGCTGGGCACTTGAAAGGTGTCAAGATGAAATACCAGTGTCTTGCTTTATTGACCACAGAACCACAGATACGGCAGCCAAAGTTCCCAGTGAATTACGAGGAAGGGAATCTTATAATTCCTCTTGATGCATTTTGCATGTGAAGAAATAATGCCTAATCACATAAATTTTGCATATCTGTATAGAGCTTGAACAAAGTTAAGTTCAGAACACTGCTACTGGGAACAATTATTTTTTTAATTTAATATTCCCCCCACCCCGGCCCCCAGTTTGAATCAAATTTATAAAGGAGTGTTTGAGGCAACAAAAACATTAGGGGACATGTACGAGATTGCTGCCCAGAATGAATTTCTCTCACCTCTTTCCAATCCTTCCCTGGCCAACTTTCAGTCTGACTGCTATTATTCTCTTCAAAAGGCAGCTGTTGTGATATTCTCTCTTCTTACCTTTTGATTTCTTTTAGGTACAGACTTTCTGTTGGCACCAATGAGAAGATACAGCTGAGTTCCCTCATTGCCGCTTTTCAAGTCACCAGAGACCTGATTGTCACAGAAGCCTAGATGCTGAGGACCACTTGCTGCCTATTCTCAGGCCCAGCAGTGACTGGAAAGCAGGGGACACAGTCACCCCCCCTTTCGGAAAATTGTTCCAGGCTTGGGTGGGCAGACATGTACCCAAAGTACCGTGTTTGTGGCTGGTTGGAGCAGGGATGGTACAAAGCAGTTTTAAGGTACAGCTCTCACTGCGCTGCCCATTTGTGTTTTATAAGGGGGGAAAAGAAGCAAAACCTTTTAAGCCTTAAGGCTTTTACCCTTCAGTTGCCTGGATGATAGGAAATGGGCTACCCCATTTGGAATATCAGGCTTTCAAATCTAATACAGTCCAAGTGTCTTCCAACTCAAGGTAAAAAGAACATGTTCAGACTTAAGTTTGTAAATCTAATCTGTGGCGCTACTTTAAATAGGTGTTAATGGGTTTCTGGCCCAAACCATTATACTCTTATAAAGTGGACTCAATTTTCTTTCTTACTTTAAAACTGGCCTTTTTATTTCTCCTTTTGAAGGAGAGGAGTTGCTAGCAGGTTCCCAATTGTGGTGTGGAGAGTAGCGAAAACATTTATTTTAAATGATGCTGTTGGGGCCAGAGGTCATTCAACACTGGCTTGTTGAACCCAGGGCACATAAGACTAAGCCTGACTCTAAACCTGCAAGTGCTGAAAGGATTGAGACGCTTCGTATTTAATCTAAATGTAATGCAGTTTATCTGCAAGCATTTGTGCTATATGTGTGATAGTGTTCTGCACAATAAAAATAAAGCAGCTTGCTTGTTGTTACAAGTGACTCCTCTTTCCTTAGCCAGTTATACAGACGCTGACTTGTTCAGCTTGCATTTATATGAAAAAGCCTCCTCCGTCCCTGATATCAGAGAATCAACCTTCTTTGGAGGCTGTTCTTTATAAAGGTGTCCAATTCTTATACTATCAAAAGGGAGAAGTCGGTTATGTGCATCACACATATAGGCCTCGCTGCCAAAGGACAAAAGCAAGGTCTGAAGCTAATGGCTGGGGGTGTGGGGTGAGGGGCTCAAGGAGGCGGCCCAGAGCCTCTCAGACTACACTGTACATGATATTTCAAGATAACCACAAAACTTAATTTTGCCCAATCCGTTCCCAGCTGTCTTGTTGTACTCACTAGTTTTAAAAGGTGTTTTTTTTTTTTTCCTTAATGGAAAAAATGAAACGGCAAGCCAAAAGCTTTTAACTTTCTTTCCTTCGATGAAAGCCTCTCATCTTGAAATGTTTTTCTTTCAGCAACAAAGGCAGCAGAGGAGAGACTCCTCTGCTTTTTCAACACGTTTTATCATGGTACACAGGCCTCCACAAAGCACCTAGTAAGAAAGCCAAAGGATAAGATGTTGCATTTCTTTTAAAATAATTTAAAATATATTAAATTTTCCAAAGGCAGATTTTGTTTGAATGAGGTGTCTTGATTAGATAACTATACGCCACGAAGAACAGTACTTTTAAGGAGCTAGTTGTGTTTAGGGGCAGAGTTGAGACTGGCTGATGAGTCCAATGAGGTGAAGCAGTCAAGTCAGATCTTGTACAGAAGAAAATCAGCTGAAATGATGACGACACCAATTCTTCACACAATTAAGAGACATCTTCACAACTGTTGGAATTAAGTACTATGGTTTTTAGATACCATTGAGAAAAACACAGTTGTACCTTAACATCTGTTGAGAAAATACAAATAAATATGCTAACTGGCGAACAACTGACAGATAACTCAGTAGCCACTGATACAGTCATGCAGTTGAGGAATACGTCCTGTGTAACAAGACACACAAATCTGGCCTCCGGCACATGCACACCATTGTTTCTTTAAAAAAAAAAAAAAGCCAAGTCTAGTGTCTGTATCAGGAGCACGCCTCTGAGTCACCTGGACTTCAGTTAAGCTAAGTAATATCTCACACTAGACGGCTCTGTGAAAACTGTCCTGTGGGTCAGAGGAAGGAAAGCCCTTGTCGACATCAAAGCGGCTCTGACCAGCAGGAGAGAACTTTCACCGACACCTCCTCTGCATCTGCATCGATGACGGACACTCAGCAGAAGCCACACTCCAGTCGAGGGAGTGGAAACTTCTTGGAATCAAAATGACCAGAGAGGGTCCAGCACTGCTGTCCGTTAAGTGGACTGAAGGTTAAGGTCAGGCTCTGTCACTGCGAAAGTGGAATCCCTCTTCTAGACTGACCATCACACCTCATGGGGAAGAGACCCCGGGTGAGGCCACTGCAATCTGGTTTTGCTACATTCTGTTCACAGTCCCAAAGAGAGATTCTATTTCAATCCAAGACCAGATGTTTGGCCCATTGCTCCAGCTACTCGTCAGGAAGATTTATCCTGCTACAGAGGAAACAAGACTGTGGAGACTGGCTTAAAAAGTTCTGTACGTGAGGAACTCTTTCATTTTCTTAGGGATTGGCAGCGCTAGCACTTGGTACGTTGTTAGGAAACTTCGCAGGGCTTTCCGGCATAAGTGCTTCAGTGATGACAGGACCCGAGGAGCCGTCCAGAACTGGACGTGGCCATCCCTTGTCCTGAAACGAGACGGAAACCAGTGCGTTACGGCAGACCTTGGAAATGTATGTTTTCATTGGGACAGATATCAATGTTTCTACTCTCACTTGCACTGGCAGGAGACTCTGGAGAGTGAAACGCAACCTGGACCTTGGAAATAGATGTGAAGGCTGTGGTGCTGAGTAATTAAGGCTGAGGGCAGCAGGAGAACTCAAGACACCTCTGGTTCCAAAGTGCTGTCTCTGTCAGCACAGCCCTTCATAAATCATACTATGGGTTGAAATGTAACAGGGAAGAGTGCCACCTATTGAATTACAGATGTTCCCTGTAAGGTGGTCTCTGCCCTAAATGGTTTCCTATATAAATGCTGCTGCATCTTGATTTCTGCTTCCTTGCAGACTTGGCCTGTTAGGTAGCATGAATTGTAGATCTTTCACGTTGACATTTAGGTTAAATATTAAGAGTAAATGATAAACTCTATTAGCAGAAGAGAATGTCAGTATTTTATGTAATCTCAGATTTCCTTAAAGCCTTCCTCACAGGCAAGAAAATTCTAGATGCTTGCTTTCCTTAAAAAGCTACATGGAATACTCAGCAGAAATCGCTACCCATCTGTTCGTCTAACAGATACATACCCCGTGGCAATAACTCCACCATGTGGAAAAAATGTGCAGCAGAGACCATTGGTCATAGGAGCAAACGCAACTGGAGTTTTCAGTTCCAAGGCCCAGATCCTGAGGAGCCTGGAGGAGAAAGGGACGTGTCAGCAGACCTGGGGCCAGACCCCAAGGGTGATGCTACAAGCCGTTTCCAGCACTTGCTCTGAGGCCGCGGAAAGAGCTTTCTCTTCGTTACCTGTCATCCGCTACCGTGGCGAGGTACAAGCCTTCGGGGGAGAAGCACACAGATCTCAGGGAGCTGATGTGGACATCGCTGTCATCCATGGGGGGGTTGAGCTGCGTGTGGCTGAGGAGGACACAGGACAGTAGGTGGGCCTGGAGTCATGGCTGCCCTCCGCCCTCTGCCTTTCATCCCCAGGCAGGAGGCCAAAGTGCCATGGCCACAAAAAGGTTCCAGACATGTCTCGTACCCCATGTGGAAAACCTGGGGATTTGCCTACTGGAAAAGACGACTGGAAACAAGTGCCTTTCATACAGCTCCAGTGTCTCGTGGAGGGGCTGAAGGATTACTAATTCCCTGTGCTGATTTCCTTATGCAAAGTAGGTCAGCCCTCGCTTTAATGCCACAGTACAAACTGAAAGTCTTTTTTAGGCTAAGATACATGATAATTATAGGACTACCTATTATTTGCTTCAGAAAACAACAGAGACAAAGGGGAAAAGTAGACCAAGTGGGTGAGAACATGAAAATTCACTTTGGAAATAACAGTTTCAATAAGAGGATCATTCTGAACCTGTTACTACAGTTATTAGTAAGTGGAAAGAAAGAGTCACTGTGAGGTTTCATAATGCTGAATCCAAAGCAGTACAGAGAGCCTCCTATAGCCAGAGACTTGAAGGCACTCGGGGCTAATCTGAGAATTGACAATGAAACGCTGCTGCACACCAGTGCCTTAGAATAAGCACGAACACACTGTGTCCTGGACCAAGACAGGTTTCCCATCGAACACCCCACCGGGAAGCGGAAGTGGGGAGGCAGTCCTTACTGGAGTGACCGCAGCCGCTCGCCAGTGTAGGGGTCCCACATGATCACATTGGTATCGTAAGAAGCCGTGACAAGCAAGGCAGAGTCGGGGGAGAAGTCGCAAGAGACCACGCTGCTCTGGTGGCCCTCCAGCTTCCGGATTAATGTGTAGGACCGCATGCTCCACAGGAAGACCTGTGGGAAGAACAGGTGCCTGGTCAGGGCGGAAACAGTGCTCAGGACGTGAACGGTGAGGAGAAGGCACAGCCTTGCCTCTCCAGGCCGCACAGCCAGGGGGAGCTAAGTTCTCCAGCCCCTTTTCTATGTTTCTTCTAGAACATGTCATACTGGCCTAAATAAAGCGACAGGTCTGAATTCTTGAGGCACATAACCAACAGACATGCTCAAGGAGCTTACTTTAGGGGAGAATCAAACAACCGACCTCAGGAAGACAGCAGCCAGCATGGCTCAGGGGAGGCTTCTGGGTCCTGCTCTGAGCGCTCTTAGCAAATAGGGCTATGCATGCTGGAGACCTAAGCCAAGGGCTACCTTGTCCTTTCACTTGAAACCAAAAATAGGGGTCACAGGTGAATTCCTGGTCACCCGACAGAGCCATCTGACAACCCCCTCTGGTTTACAGGACCACAGAAATCTGCCCCACGGCTGTAGGTCTGACCTAGCTCCTTACTTGAAACCTTTCTGAGAATCATTAAAAGAAGTATTTTCTTTTTTTCCTTTAAGAAAACTCTCACTTTCACATAGTTCCAAACCTCAAATCAATGATTAACCACCTGAGCTGTACCAAATAGTGAACTCTTAACTTTCCCAAGTCGGTCACAGCAAACAACAGCTCAGTGAAGATGTAAAACTCAAACAATCGGTTCCCAAACTGTTCCTGGGTTTCTAGTATTTTTGTTACAATAGACAGGATTTCAGGACAAAGTTCAACGAGTTACTGTACATTTTATGATTTGAATGGAAATCCTAATTAGGTGGATTCAAATTAGATGGTTCAAAGGAAATCTGGATCCACATGTGGGTTCCAACTTTTAAAATCGTAGACGCCAACGGGGAAAGAAATTTAAAAAACATGGCTTTCCTATCTTGTGAAGGCAAACAGCCCTCCCATGACATGACGGGAGCGATCTGCTTCCAAACACCTCCTCTCCTTTGGTTTGTGTCAAAGTGCAAATCAGAAAAGGAGGGGCCTCAGCCGGGCAGCGTGCCTCCCGCTGGGGCTGATTTGCAGGCAGCTTTCAAGGACACTGGCTCACTTACCCTCTCACGCATGAGGCTGCCTCCCTGAACCGAAGCAACAGAGCAAAGGGCACCACAAGTCTTGAGACTCACCGACTTCTCCCCAGCTGCAGAACACAGCATGCTGCAGTCTGGCGAGATGGAGCAGCAGTAAACCCACTGCAGGTGGCCCGATAACACCTGAATCTGTTTACCTGTCAGAGAAATGGAGCACACGGTGAGCCGCCTCCCAAAACCACAGAGCAGCAAGCCTGAAGAACCGGCAGTGGTGCCTCCCCCCAGCCCCACCCACTATATCCAGCGGTTCTCTAGCAGCTGAGCCCACGGGCCCCTTTTTTAACGCAGAGAAGGAAATATGACAGGATTTGTCATTTAAATGCCTGAAATCTACTAACATGACGTTATAATGCCCAAGGGAAATCATTACCTACTGTTTCACCAAAATCCACAAGGTCAGTGGGACAAAGACTGTCCACAGATCAGGTTTGATACATTCCTTTGATAACAGAGAACATTCTTTTCAGGTCCCCCAACCACCTCAGTTACTCTGAAACATCCTTCCAAATTTGAAAGTGTTTACCTTCAACTCTTTGTCGTTTATGCTCTGTAATGGTTTCCCCCTGGCCCACAAGGATCCCACTCTCACCCTCCTCCCACCCTCGCCAGGATGTCTGGATGAGCAGTGGTGCAGCATAATTAGGGCCACATGCTCTGGAGGCAGGTAAACTCGGCCTTGAATCCTGGCTCCACTGTTTACTCAGTGCATAACCCTAGGTCACTCACGTCATCTCTTCAGATCTCCATCTGGGAAAAAGCTAAATGCCCATCAACAGAGGAATGGATGAATAAAGGGTAGTATTCCACCTGTTAAGTCAGATGAAATTAAGGAACTAGATTTTCCATGGAGTACTGTCTAATAAAAAAGAAAAATGCAGAAAAAATGTGAAGAATATGATTCCATTTTTGTGAAACAATGACCCCCAAATCCACAAATGTAAAAGTGAGTGTCTGGGACTTCCCTGGTGGCACAGTGGTTAAGAATCTGCCTGCCCATGCAGGGGACACGGGTTCGAGCCCTGGTCCGGGAAGATCCCACACGCCACGGAGCAACTAAGCCCGTGCGCCACAACTACCGAGCCTACGCTCTAGAGCCTGTGAGCCACATCTACTGAGCCCATGTGCCAGCGCGCCTAGAGCCCATGCTCCGCAACAAGAGACTCCACCGCAATAAGGCTGCGCACAGCAACGAAGAGTAGCAAGTAGCCCCCGCTCACTGCAACCAGAGAAAGCCCGCGTGCAGCAATGAAGTCCCAACACAGCCAGAAATAAATAATAAAAAAAAGTGAGTGTCTGAATAGGATTATGCAAGTATAGAGAAAAATATGGAAGGCAATATGGAAGGGTCTTATTTAGCATGGGTGACAGGACTGCAGGGGGATTATGGAGGAATGCAAAGGAGGGGAGGATGAGAAAGTTTGGGGGGATAAGCCCCAAAAAAGGGGGGAAGAATGTATATGGTCATACATATGCATTTAAGAATTCATGTGTATGTGTGGGTATACAGAAATAAATTTTGTGAAAGTCAGTCATGGTTTCTTCAGCTCTCAAGTAAGAAGCATACCTGCTCCCCTGGGGTCAGTGTGAGTGAATAAATCAAGGCAGGGTGGGAGGGCAGGGCCCCATGCCCAGGGACACTACTTTAGTCCCCTCCTCTCCTTGAAAAGCCCTAGTAACTGGCCTAGTCCATTCTGCCCACTCTCAGCCCCTTCAGGGAGTCCTCGCTCCCTGCCTCAGATGGTGGCAAGGTGCCTGCGACACTCATTTAAAGAGGCGCTGTGTCTGAGCACCCTCCCAGTCAGCAGGCCCACCTCAGACCACACAGCCACAAGCTCCACAGCAACGGGCAGACAGGACCCAGGGCGCGCTGCGTGACTCGACGCCTTCTGATGAGGACACCACAAGCACCTCCTTAGTTGCCTGACAAGTTATCAGGCTCGTTTCTGAGAGGGCAGGGACAGGGCCCCTCTCGTGGTGTGGAGAGCTGCACAGTCACCGCTCGGACTCTGCATCATCAGGGACGAGGGTGCTCTTCATGAACCGCCCACGTCCCCATTTCCTCCTTCCACCTCCCTCCACGCCTGCGAGGGAGAAATGGCCCGGCAACCAATTCCCCTTCCCTGTGTCACCCTCCCAGCTGAAGAGAAACACCAGAGATGTATGGAATTCTCCGTCGGGCTGCTCCGAGATACAGTCCTGCTTAGAGCAGAACTGCACTAGGGCTGACCGCCCCCCTCCTCCCCACCCCAACCTGAGAGGATTCTTGCAGACCTAGAGTCCACCGTACAAAGAAACTTTACTTCTAACAGGAAACACCCAACATGGATGACTTCTTCCAGATCAGTGGTTCTCAACCCGGGGAGGCTGTGGCCTTTATGTTGACACTGGGCTATGTCTGGAGACGTCTTTGGTTGTCACAACTAGAGAAGGTGCTACTGGCATCTCACGGGTTAAGAGGGCAAGGATGCTGCTCCACACCAGAATGCACAGGAAGGTCCGTAACAAAGAATTATCCAGCCCAGGGTGGCAAGAGTGCCACAGCTGACAAAACCTATCCTTCACCATGTACTTTCGAGAGGGGTGAAAACTGGTTCTTGATGGCCAGAAAAATCTGACCTTTCTTATGTACAAAGCACAGATACACATCCAGTACCTGAAGAGATATTCAATGTATTTTTGGCATGAAAATCTCCCAGGTGGTGAGGGGGCTGGGGGGTGACTAGGAAAAACATGTCTAAAAAGTCTCCTTAGGAGGCAGTAACAGAAAAAAGGGCTGAGAAACACTCTTCTGGATAAAATGACACTGGTCAAGTAGAGAGAGGGGCAAATACAGTATTTTGGGGTTGCCAAGTCATTCCGTCACCTCCGTACCATGTTTATTCAGGTCCCAGATGCGAAGAGTCTTATCTCGGGATGCAGAAACCAAAATCAAACTGCCACTGGGTGTGAAGCTCAGATCTCTCACGACGTCTTGGTGGCCAGACAGATTCAAAAGCAGGAGCCCTAGCGTGAGAGAGAGGGGCACTCGATCAGGGGGAGAGGCAGCTCTGGTCTACTGGTCACAGCCACACCCCTCAGCCAACTGGCGGCCCCTCTGGTCCCTGATCAGAATGTGCACGAGAGCCCCCTGGGGCCTGATCCCAGCCAGAAATGACCTACCTGTCTGTACCTCCCAAATCTTGATCTGCCCATCGTTGAGCCCTGTGGCAAGGATCAGGCAAGAGACGTCTGGCACCTGGGGATGGTGGCGTGCCCAGAGCTTCCTGCTGGGCGGAGAAGGCCACGGGCTGAAGGCCAAGCCCCAGACAATCTGCCCACAGTCCAGCGTCTTCTCCTTTGGGCTGCCTCGCCCTTTTGTATCATGTTTGCTGCTTCGGCTTTTGGCTTCGAACCCTTTAGGGATGCTGAGGAAAGCAGAGAGTTCTTAATGAGTATGAAATTGCCACCAAGTCCATCGACTTTTCATTCTGGGGTACCTAAGCCTTTGAAATCCTAGAAACAAATAGGCCTTCAGTGAATTCTAGTATGACCTTTCTTCTTGTTTTTTTTTTAGAATTCGTGTAACAGAGACTTCACTGGCCATGGCTCATCCCATCTGTGACAGCCCTGCAGTGGGGCAACCTGCCTTGTGGGATAACTAGATCACAGATGCTCCAGGGAGCCACTTGCTTCTTCAGAAAGTTCTCCTGGGTTTTGGTGCGTGGAAGGAAAGATGCACTCCATGTTTCTCATGAGAAAGAAAGCATGCTGTAGGTTTGGAACTAGGACAGAACTTAGAGCCTGAATAACCATCTGCCACTCTTCTGCCTCACACCCCCCTTATCTCTAGCTTAGCAAGTCCCCAAGGAGCAGGAAAATAAACCCATTTTTCGGGCCAACAGTTTGCTCGGTACACGCTGATTTCCACCTTCACTCACTCTGCTCCAATCAATGAATGAGGCCCTTTCATTTACTTCTCTGATGGCACATCCAGTCCAGGAACCAACCAGCAGGGCAGTCAAGGAAAGGCCTCACAGAGCTGTTCAGGGGCACACGCTGACCTCAAAGATCTCGTGGCCCAAGCCTTTCCTTTTACCTTCTACTTATGCTCAAACACAGGCCCACACAAGCTAAATAAGACCCCGTCCCTAAAAAACAGGGCCCTGCCGACCACTCTGCCTCGCAGACAATCTCTCAAAGGCATGAGCAATTGAACAGTCCTGGGGTTCGGCCCGCAAACGCAGAACGCTTATCTGCGGTACACTTTATCACTATAAGTATTCAGTCCTGCTTTGCTACATGGCCACACTCCGTGGTTTATCGAACTGGGGGAAA